>NC_133387.1:201666497-202008163 GCF_047511655.1 Castor canadensis | reverse complement strand
ACCTCTGTGACATAGTGTATTTCCTTTATTATTATTATTATTGTTGTTGTGCTAGGGTACAGTGTGACATTTACAAAGTTCTCACAATATATCATCCTTGAATTCGCCCCTCCATCACTCTCCTTTATGCCCTCTCCCCTCCTTCCTGGAATAGTTTCAGCAGGTCTCACTTTCACTTTTCCATTTTTATACATGAGTATGTTATATTTCTACCACATTCACCTCCTACACCCTTTTGTTATGCCCTTCCCCCATGCACTGCTACCAACCCCCAGACAGGACCTGTGTTGCCTTCCTGTTCTGTTTTTGAAAAAAAAAAAAAAAAGACATTTTTGTTTAAGATAGCTATATATGTTGTTTTATTGTGACATTTCCATGCATATAAAAGAAGGAAGTAAAGAAGGTGAATATAGTTGATTACTTCCTATACAAGAATGGATACAAAATTTTTAATCCTGTTGCAATCACCATAAGAAGGGGACTGAAGTACAAAGGTGAAAATAGAGGGGATAAATCAATTTGGGTTATAATAATATTGTGCTTTCAACCCAGAGGAGATCCTCCAAGTCTATAACGTTTAGGAGATTAGCTAAAAGTCACAAACCAAGCTAAAAAAAAAAAAAAGATGGGGGTTTGGGGAACAAGTACTGCCATTCTATTCATGCTTTCAAGTTCTGACCACAAACCTCTATCCCTGTCTAACCCTCTATACAAATATTCCTTTATTCATACCCTTCTTGAGCTCCATGGTCTACTGAGATTTCCCCTCGGGCTCCGTATTTCATCGTGACAACAAGCTGAGTTGTTAGATGCAAGGTAGGAGTTTCTCAAACAGACAAACAGTTGGAAAGACAATCTCCGAGGCCCCGAAGCATGCCCTCTCTCCAACCTCCTGTGGAGGTCGACAACAACTCACAGTGCTCTTGAGAGGGACCATGTGGCTGGTGGTGGCGGTGGGCAGAGCCACATGTCAGCAAGTTAATTCAGTGGACGTGCACAGGCTGTGCCAAGGTCAAACAGACAGAACCAGAGGCTGCTGCCTCGGGGCTGAAGCTGGAGTCAGGCGCAGGGGTTTTGCCTACCTCTCACTGGGAAGAGAAGGCAGCCCTTGCTTCCTTCTGTGAGTAACTGCTGAACAAGTGCTTTAGTCCCTGAAGTGAATAATTCTCTACATGGCTTTCTTTTCATCCAAGGATCGCTTCCATTCCTGTTTCTTCTGAGGGTAGAGGGCAAAGATGAGGGAGAAATGTGAGTGATCCCTTACACAAGTGAGGACAACTGGCTTTACTTGTTCCTGTTTTATTCTAATGGGTGATGAGCCCTCTACACCAGGCTTTGTAGAGAAAGATAAAAGTCATAGTAATTACCATTGCTAAATTGTGTTATTTGTTTATAGTTTCCAAGGCACTGTGCTAATGGTTTTATGTGTGTTATCTTTTCAAATCTTAACCTGATGATACAGGTAGGATTCCTTTGCATTTCTCAGATGATAAAATAGAGACTTGAAGTGTTAGTAGCCTGCTTATGAACAAAAAAGATAGTCAATGACAATACCAGAATTTTAAGCTAGTTTTATTTAATCCTACCGTCAGCTCTCATCATGGTTCTAAACTTCTTTAAAAAGATAAAGCAGTTCCTGATCTGAGAGCAATGTGTTTTTCTAGTCTAGTTAGCTATCCCACATTGCCAGATAGACAGACAGCCAATACCTCAGAACTTGACCTGGCAGAATTTTGAGACTCTTGGTTTCCATATTACCTTTTCTTTTCTTCCAAAGTTTGAAGAGCTCCTCAGTTGTAAAGGGGGGATGCCACTGGTAAGGACCTTCCTTTCCTAGAGTCTCCTGTCCTCGGTGGTGTGATGTTCACCACCATATCCTCCACTCAGCTCCCAGAGAGTGGAGCCCAAGTCATGTTCTCTGCATAAGATTCATTCAAGTCAGTAGTGGTTCATGCCTGTAATCCCAGCTTCCTGGGAGGCAGAGATCAGGAGGATCATGGTTCTAGGATAGCCTGGGCAAAAAGTTAGTAAGACCCTATCTCAACAGACAAGTCAGGCATTGTGGCCCTCACCTATCGTCTCAGCTATGTGGAGGCCACAGGTAGGAGGATCATGGTCCAGGGCCAGCCCAGGCAAAAATGTGAGTCTCTATCTAAAAAAGATAACTAAAGCCAAAAAAGTACTGGAGTGCAGCTTAAGTGGTAGAACACCTGCTTAGCAAGCACAAGGACCTGAGTTCAAATCCCAGTACTGCCCCCCAAAAAGTAAGTGAATGAATTACCTTCTACCTAAAGTTAGAAGGATAAGCTGAGAATTCAGCCTGTAAAATAGCTTAGCTCTAATCAAAGTGGCTTCAGTATGTGACTGTTTGTAGGAGCTTCCTGACAGCTTATGAGAAATGTGTTGGGCTTAGCAATAGAGACTAAAGTATGAGGTTAGAGCTACTTAGTAAATGTATGCACGTGAGTACTCAGAAGCCAGTCAGGCATATCTCCAAATACATTTCATAATGAGCTATATTGATCAAACCACTTGAAACTTCTAATACAGTACAAATTCTTGTGTTATTTCATTCATTCTTTTTAATGGAGCTCTTGCTGTGTTTGGAACCGTGTGACTCCATAAAGGTACAAATAAAACATGCAGTGTTCCTGTCCTCAGGGACTTTGCTTGCCATTTTCACTTAATGTGTCTTTCAATGAAAAATCACTGCTTTTCTCCTTTTACGCTTAATGTAACTTGCAACACATTTTCAGTTTAACTTGGGACTGGCATTTCCTGCAACATGTCAAGCTAATCGCTTCCCTGAGCAGCCATTCTCATGGAAATGGCTGAACTATTACATGTGAGGTGTATATTTAGAATGTTTTAAGTGCATTGTTAAACTGATAGAAAGCCAGACAAAGTGGAAGCGAAGACGGGAGGCAGATGTGTGCAATAGCTCTGACCCTGAGGAGTCTGCTGAACCCCATGAAACAGAATGTGTACTTTGAAAACACTTGAGAAGGCACAGAGGAAAGTAGATGCAAAACCTAGGGCCTGTCCAAAGTAGCAATTGCGATTGTGGTTGCAGCTGGGGTCCTCCTGGAATATGATCTCCTCTTAGCGAGGAAATCTCTCTCAAGAATCTAGAACTGCAAAAAAAAGTCAAATGGTCCTGCATTTTAATACTTATCTCCAGTGACAAGAGCAAATTAAAATACTCTGAAAAAACTCAAAACTCGATTTCAACATGACCTAAAAGAATTCTGTTAGATAATGATCCAAAGATAAAAGTCAAAAATCACACACACACACACACACACACATACGTAAGCAAAAAAACACAGTTAAGAGGCAGCAAAGATAACATTGTGGAATTAGTCAAAACCTAGAACTATCAGAAACTGCATACAAGATAAAATGTTTGATATACTTTAAGAAGTAATGTCTGAAAATCAAAGCAAGAAACAAGACACTATAATTGAAAAAATATCTGAGCTGGGCACTGGTGGCTCACACCTGTAAGGCTAGCTACTTGGGAGGCTAAGACTAGGAGGGCAGCAGTTTCCGGCCAGCCCAAGTAAATAGTTCTCAAGACCCCATATCAACCAAATAGCTGGGCATGGTGGTATGTGCCAGTCATCCCAGGAAGCCAAAATAGGAGAATTGCAATCCAGGCTGGTTTGACCAAAAATTCAGAACCCCATCTCCAAAATAACCAGAGCAAAAAGGGCTGGAGGCATGACTCATGTGGGAAAGTGCCTGCCTAGCAAGCACAAAGCCCTGAGTTCAAACCTCATTCCCACCAACAAAGAAAAAACAGTAGCCAGTGAGAAAAGTTAAACGTGGTTTAGTGTGTCATCTCAAAACAAAGCCATAGCAGACTGAAGCTTTCAGAAGAAGGACATATCACTATTTTTAGTGGATTTCAGTAATATCTTCTAAATGATTGAATCTATCCAAGATAGAAGCCTCTGATTTCAAAGTTTGTGATTTTAAGTCTCAGATGTACAAACTGAGAAGAATCCAGTCTCCACGATACTCCTGATTTCAGTATTTGACAAGTTAACTCACTGTGAGAACCAGGTAGGAAGAAGTGTTTCTGAAGTGTTGATCAAGCTTGCATTGCTATAAGTGATCCACAGTTGTCCTCTGAGACTTTTAAGTTCTGCACAGTTACCAAAATAAATTTCTCTAATTACCACATTTGTCTTGTTACATCACCCACTACAAACTTTCAGAGATAATATTCTTCCAAACACATCCCATCAAAACACCTCTCAGGTCTGTGGAATGGCTACGAATTAGTGCTTGTACCCTCAACGTAGCTCTGCGTGGGCTTAAATCTATGTATAAGTGACCTGAAAAACTAATATATTTACTCCCTGGTTTTCTCAGCTGTACAATGAAAATTATAATAGCACCCAAATATTTCTGGGGAGAGAAAAAGAGATCACATATGCCCAGTGCTTTGCACAGCACAGGTCCAGAGCAAATTAGCATTTGCTCTGCTATCAGGTAATCACTCCATTCTTTGTTTTCTTTCTTCTACCACCCTCAGCCCACATCTTTCTTTCTCTCACCTCTTCCTGGCTTCTACTGCAAAGACAGTGACTTTCAAAGATCCCCACAGCATCAATATCACCTGTGATCTCCTGAGTCAGAATTCTGGAGGTGAAGCCAAGCAGCTTGTGTTTTAAAAAGAGCTCCTGGTGGTTCCGATGGCCACAAGGACCACAGCTCCACTCACTGTACAATAGCCCAGCTGTTCTCCATGGGGTAGGCTTTCACAAACATGGACAAACTTGAGTTTCCCTATGGCAATGAATGGATATAGGATGCTAAATGTCCAGAGTTACTTCTTAAACCTTCATCTTCCTCTGTACCTATGAAATCCTGCACATTTTCCAAGGCTTGGCTCCTTCATACTTCATCTTCTTTATCCATTTTAGTCTGGACCATTATCTGTCATTGAACATAAATTTATATATGGCAGATATTTAATATTCTCATTTTCAGCATCCCCAAAGAAGAATTATGATCCATTGCTTCTCTGGGGAAGATCCAGGGAGCTAGAACCCATGGGTATGACTCCTAGCTCTGTGACTCCTCTCACATGTAACCTTGAGTCGTAACTCCCCCTTTCTGAGCTCAGTTTCCTCATTTGTATAAAGGGGACAGTAAAATAATAGTAGGTACATCAAAGGGTTATCATGATCATCGAGCCTTTAGTGCAGTGGCTGTCACAAAGAAAGCACTAATTAAGTGTTGGTTGTTACTATTTTCTATCCCCCTTTGAGCGGAGTGCCAGGAATTCACTAAATGCTTCCTGAAGTTCACTGATTAATTGGTCAATCAGAGAACTTCAGAACTCATTCCCAACTCAACTTTCAAGTGCTCATTAGAACTAGGGAGTCATGATTACCATTTGTGATTTGTAAAGTACTGGTATGTAGAAGGAAAAACTGGCTTATTCTTCACTGATTCAGAAATCCCGGTTTGGAACAGGGATTTTAGGGTGCCCCATCTGTCCCTGTCACATCTCCTCCTCCTGTTCCTGTGACAGTGGAGAACAAGGGCTTGGAAGTTTAGGATCCCAGCCATGTCTTTCAGGTTTTTTTGTTTTTGTTTTTTTTACTGGAGAGACACAAATGAGGACACGGTCCTCTTTCCAGAGCCTCTGTGCGTCTTTCTATTTGATTCATGTTCTTCTTAATGGCTTTGCTCAAGAAGAGCCCTCATCCTGCCAGTTTCAGATGGCTGCCCTCCATTACCTGCCCTTTGTTTCCCAGAAGCCCACAGGCCATTAGCCTAACTACGCATCACTGGCAGGGACTGCCTCTGGCAGCACTCAGCAGCTCCTTGGAGCCTGCCTGTCCAAACACAGAGCATCCAAAGCTGGAGGTGATGACTTCCCAGCCCGAGAGGAAGGAATGTGCAGGGCTCAGGATGGTTACATAAAGGGCAGGAAGAGAGGCTGTGCTTGCATCCCACATGTAGGCCCCGAGAAAGGCAGAGGAGAAGGAAGGCGAGTCAGGCATTCTCAGCATGATATCAAACCAGCAATGCTGTGTGCCCTCAAACTATACACACCACTGCATGGTACCGTGTGGCAAGCTTGCAACCAAGGTTCCATTCCGCGTGCTGAATGAAGGAACAAGGGAGAGTAAATTTATCTTCTCCATATCCCAGGGAGTGCCCTGCACAGAAGTCTGTGGGGATAGCCTCCAATGTGTCAGAATGACCATTTATAATGAGCACTATTTTAAAAATACACAAATGAGCAGGTCTCCCTGAGGAAGCCCCAACCACTCTCCTGAGGTTACAAGAGAAAAAGAAATTAGGGTTGCAGATTTAATTAAGGCAGCTAAATCAGCCAACTTTAAAATAGCAAAATTATCTTAGATTATCCAGGTAAATCCAAAGTAATCATGAGAATCTTAAAGGAGGGAGGGGGAGGCAGAAGAAGACTAGAGAGATGACAGCACTGCAAGGATTCAGTTCAACAGAGCTGCCCCTGAAGGTGGAGGAGGGCTTGTGAGCTGCAGAACACGCAAACTCTCTGGAAGACAGAAGGGCAAAGATCTGGATTCGCCGCAAGCTCCCAGAGCAAAAACCTTAACTTTAGCCCAGTGAGATCTGTTTTGGGTTTCCAGTGTTGAGGATTGTTCGATAAATAATCACATCAGGCCACTAAATTTGTTATTGTTTGTTACAGCAGCAGTAGCAAGCCAGACACTATGTTGATGGATTGAAGAAAAGCCATGAGCCATCTAAATATTTTATTGATAATATATTGGCTTTGAGTGTAATTAAAGGGAGCACACACCCATCCAGCAAAACACATATACATGCTTGTGTTTTTAGGCATTACAACTGCTGTTCAGAACATTCCCTGTCTAATTTGATCTTGCTGTCAGGATTCAGGAGAAACCTAGGTAGCACAGGACTGGTTGGAGTTTCTGTGACCCATTGAGAGATGACAGAAAGCCCACACAGGAACTGTCTGCTCTGCTTGGGGTGAAAAAAATCCCAAATGGAGAGAGAAAAGCTTGTTGACTTTCTGTTAGAGGCGATGTCTTCAGAAGAAAGTTGCCTTTTGTTGATGTTAATGATTTACAGATTTGCAAAACTAGGGCATCCAATACACACAGGTGCAAATAGATAGCTATAAACAAAAAAGGGAAAATAATTTGAGGTTGCTGGGAGAGAGCCCATTAACTAAATCCATCTCCAGGCCTATTGCAAATAAATCTAAACCACACACTAAGTGGCACCTAGGGGAGGCTAGGGAGGCAGAAATACCCACCCATGATCTTCACCAGCCCCATAGCCCAATCACCCTAAATAAACATCTTACTCAAGCAAAGCCATGATTTCTGTGTCACCACAGCTCCCAGCTACTGACAATAAAAGCATTGTCTCTGGGAAAGTCACATCCTTGCTCTCCAAAAGCAGCTCTGTAGAGTCTCTCCCCCATTCTGCTGGAGCACAGCCTCGGAGCCCTCCCCATATGGAAGTTCTGGAGGTACCACAAACCTCCAGTATTTCAAGGAGCCTCTCCTTTTAATAATCAGAAAGTGAAAGAAAGAGATGCCAAGAACTTGAAAACAAAATGGACAAGATTACTGTCACGGTTTAAATGTGTCCCCCCAAAAAACGTATTAGAAACTTAATCACCAATACAACAGTTTGGGGGGTAGGGCCTAACGAGGTTAGGGCAGGAGGCCCAGTGAATGGGTTAAGACCCTTGTCACAGGAGGGGGATCATTATAAAAGGAGAACCCCATCATCCCCTGCCTCCTGCTGAGGGATGACACTGCAGGAAGACCCTGACAGATACCCATGACTTAGCCTCCAGAACTACAAGCAATAAAATTCTGTTCCTTATAAAATACGCAGGCTCAGGTATCCTGTCACAAGATGGACTAAGAAAATTACCTTCTGAGGCAAAGAGCTGATTTAATATAAGGTTGCCTTAAGATGCAGACACCAGGAGGCAAGCCCTGGTTAAGTAGATTTAGGAAAGTAGTATGTGTGTGTTCACAGAAACATACACCGATCAGAAATGATGTGTTCAGAAAAAGAGCATTTTTAATAAGATAACAGAAGAAAATGCCGGTGGTGTGTCCTCACCACTGTCCAAAAGACACACGGTCCCTTGGCTCATAAAGAACTCTGAGTCCGTGTAGACAGCTGGTTCAGCTCACTCCCCTGGTTCTGATGGTATGTTTGCCAATAATGGTGTGACTTAGAGGTGACAACGGAGGAGAATGAGCTAATCGGCAACCAGGAGTGCGTCATCCCCCTGCAACAGCCGTGTCACGGTTACGTCTCCTCATAAATTCGAACGCTGCACCATCTTTCCACCCGCTTAACACACGCTGTAGGAATTCCGCAGGGCCATGGCTCTTTGTCTTATGGGGAAGGCTTTTGCCAACTGTTAGAGTGAGAGTAGTCATAACTCCCCGTGCACACATCTTACCCACGATGGGTGAGAGTGGTTGGGGTTATTTCAGTCTTCTTGAACTGGCTGGGACAGTTCTTGTTGTGGGCCACCAGACACTTTGCCCAGGAGAACCCAAGGCCTGCTCTTCTGCTGAGAAGAGTTTGCCACTGGATAAGTAGCAAGGAACTCAGGCTCATGCAGGACAGAAAAATAAAGCAGGAATGAGAACCAGCTGCAGGTTGGAGGGGAGACCCCAGAGGGCTTGTCTCGGGAAGAAATGGGGAGGCAAGGTCCAGGGACCCTCGTGACTGTTCCAGCTCAGCCACATACAACACTCCTTGAGCCTGGAGGACCATAGGGTCAGCAAGGGTGACAGTCAGTGTCTGTGTCCTGGCTACTAAAAATACTCTTTTCTTCCTAATAAGTTATTTTATTACAATGTTATTAAAATATATACAAGCATGAACTAGGTACATATTTCATGTGCCCTCACAATATTAATTTACAGAACCAATATAATTCAAATTAGCTCTATGATGTTACATTGCTGGAATAAAGTCACTCTTTGCTCAGTGACTATGATGCTGAATGCCAGAGCACAAATCTCTGCTGTTTGGCAGGCTGTGCACCAGGAGAGAACACAGTGTTCCTGACAGCTCTTTATTTAAGTTACTATGAAACCTCTGCTCACAGCACGCATCACAACACCCTTGGTCTTCACGAATATATTATTTTTTTCTCTTTTCCTTTCTGCTTGAGGCCAATAAAGTCATAAACACAAAAGCCAACTCCAACATAGAAATTCTGTGACAACCCTAGGTATAAGCATTTTAGAGACATTTCATGACTCGGAATGTGTTTGTATTAATGTGTTAAAAATTAAACACCATTTTAAAAATTAAGCAATGTATATTATCGCTGCTTGTAGTACACACTATTTTTAATTAATTACTGTTTCGGTTACTCCCATTTGCCCAGCAGATATGCACTTGTTGGAAGGGATTATGAGAAAAAAGCCTCAGTAATACATCCCTGTGAGTGACCTCCACACAAGCATTCTTTGTGGTTGTTGTTTTTTGTTTTGGTGGTACTGGGGTTTGAACTCTCAGTGCTTCATGCTTGCTAAGCAGGAAATTTACCAATTGAGCCAAGTCTCCAGCCCCATACAAACATTTGTGATGAACAGAAAAACAGGGGTTATGTAAGACTGACAATCTTTCCTCAACATCCATGATAACCTGTATCTTGTCACGAAGTATATATAAAATGAAGTATCTCAGGTAATCTTCAAAATAATTATTACTATCTTTGTTAAAATTTTTACTTTGCAGAAGAAATTGAAGTCCGGAGAACTTATGTGACTGAGTCAAGTTTATTTACTCTCTACTGGCAGGGCTTGAACCCAGATTGCATTTCAGATCTCAGCTCCTCACCTGTATCCACTGTGTGCACTCTTCGGTAAAGGTTCATTGCTCAGTTATTAGGATGCCCTTTGTTAACCAGCTGTCCTGCTGCAAATGACTTAGGAAACAAATCCCTTGCAATTATCTATTTGTGGGAGGCAGTGGTATATCCACCACCCACCCAGTGTGTGCAGAGTGTTTTTAAAACACCATGACATTGTGGAAATGGATTTGCCTTACCTGACAGCTGGCCTTTATTTCTCTACCCAGAACCTCCCAGTGTCCACAGGCTTCAAATTGCCACCTCCATGGCTCAAGTGGTAGAGTGCCTGCTTTGCAACATGAAGCCCTGAGTTCAAACCTCAGTCCCACCAAAAAAACCATACATATTGCCAACTCCTATCTGCTTTTTACTATATTTACAAGAAATGCCGTAAGGGTGGCCACAGAGAGTTCTGAAACAGTTATGTGATGATTACAACTCTGCAAAACCCACGTACAGCAGCAGACAAGGAAGGAGGAAAATGAGAAATGACAACACATAACTTAATGAAGGACTCCTATGGAAAAGGATTTATTTTACAAATCTATGTCAGTGTCATTGGCTCTACAGATTAAAAACCAATCTTTTCTTTTACCTATTTAGCTTATTAAATACCAAAATGGCCTGCTGAATTAAAGAATGAGCTATATGATTCTCTAAAATGCACAGCAATTTATCACGAGAGTTTCCTTTCTCCTTTTGTCCACCCACTCTCTAGGGATTAAAAGTGTGTGAAATGCCCAAAGGAAGCACTTGAGGAACAAAGAATTTGCATAGTGACCATCAAAGAAGTTGGTGGGTTGACACCATGAAAGCAAATGAAAGAAAGGAATCAGAGAAGAGAGCGGAAAAAAACGAGTCTTTGTTGCTTTCAACCACACCAGAAAGGAAGGGTCACAAAATAAGAGAAGTCGCTTGGAATGAATATGAAGACCTAGGAAGGATAGGAAAACAGGAGGAGGGTTAGCAAGAGAGAAAGAATGAACAGAAGCTAAAGGACTAACACCAAAGAGGACGCTCATCCTAGAAGGTGGAGTGGGAGGACAGCAAACGCAAGCAAAGGAATATGTCACTCAGACATACTAATGGCCAATGGGAAAAACCCCATGCCTAAGCCCATGGCAAAGAGACCACAGTCCAGGTCAAAAAAAATGGAAATTGAACTGTTCAACTCCCATACTGCTCCCCCTTCCTTCTTCCCCAATGATTTCACTGGTTTCAAACGAAAGGTGCTCTTGATGATTTAATTGGAGCATAATGGCTTAAAGAATGGGAAATTTTAGTTTGATACCAAAGCCTAGGACCCAGAAAGTCAAGGTCTCCAACTGGCCAGTGATCCTTTGACCAAACCCAGAGCAGAAAAATTATCCAAAACTCAGAAGCAAGGCAAGACCACAGTCAGGCCTTCCATTATCACCTCAGGGCATTTTAACAACTTTGTTGAAAATCACCTCCTGATTCTCTAGGGCAGTACTGGACTAATTTTTTTTTTTTTATTAATGACAGCTCAGTTAAAAGCCCAGTTAAAAAAGAGTTACCAATTAGGACATTAACAGTTTTGCACGTGACTTACCCTTTCTTTCACTGGCCATACGGACTGCTTCCCCTCAGACTCTCTTTTCCCTTCCTGCTGATTATCAATGATTTAAACAATCATTTATCAATGATTTAAACAATCAAGTCTTAACGTGCACAACTTGCATTTGTGTATGTTTTTAAATGTTTAATGATGCTATTAATAATGAGGGCTATTTAGCAACATGCCGCCATGTGTGAAGTACTTTGTGAGCACTACCTCATTTACTCTTCATAACCAACAAGTCAGTTTGGATAGACTGAGGCCAAGGGAAGTAATATTTCAAGAGTGTCTATGAGCAGGAAGGACTAGAACACTGAGACTGATTTAATAAGAACCTTGCTATTACACATATTTTTTTTTTTTTACTAAAGTACAAAGGCAGTACTTTTCCACAGCTGGGGTCTAGCAAGGACAGGAGGTCTGAGAAAATCACAGAAGCTGAAAGTTGGGTGCTAATGGTGGAAGCAGTTGGTAGAACAAGTAAAGCTGCCAGACAATGAATTTGGGCTGATCTTATAAAAAGAAGAACTATAGTCATCTGTACTCAGCAGATGAGAAGACTGAAATGCAGAAAGAACAGGTTTCTCTTCCGAGGTTCCACTAATAAGAAACTGAGCGAGGCTATGAGAGTCCATGCCACATCCCAAGTGCTCTTTCTGAGGTTCCCTCTGCTCTGAACAGATGGGCAGCCTCATTTGTTCCACTTCTTAGCTCCAAACTATGGTTCCAGCTGCCATGATTTCCCCTTTGTCCTGAATCTATTTGGCTTTGAGATTTTTATCTTCCTGCTTTTGTCTTTGACATAATGATCAGGCAATGTTTAATACGGTCTTTGGTTCTCATTTATTTTCCTGGCATTGGTCCCAGAGATCCACTCAAAGGAACAACACACAGTCATAAGGTATCAACGGCCTGATTTCTATCACGACTGTCTGACACTAGAGTTCACCGTGGATTTCCTAACAGCCATCCACCCTCCCCGGCCATACAACATATGGCCCAACCTTTGTAGATGGGGTGCCTGCTTGCCTATCCTGTGAGGTTTACACCATAGAATTAGGTACAGTTGATGTAATGATAAAACAGATGGACTACTCCAAATGGTAAACAAAGCAAGAATTCTATTTGAGACAGCACCAGATACGAAAAAAGGACAGACCTGGTCTTAGCTCCTGCATTTTGTCAGCCAGTTTCAGCTCCCTGAGTGCCTCCTTTCAGGAATGGCAGAAATCTGTAGCTGTAATTAGCTTGAAAACCAATGAACCCACACATTCTCTCACCCCAAGACACACAGGCATATTCTTGACAGCACCTCGCCAGTTTTCTTGAGGACCTTGGACAAATAACTTCTCTGGGGTCCAACGATTTTACCACAATGAAGATTTTGAGTTCCAAAGTCTCCTTTGATTCTGACTTTCTGAATTTGTGTACCTGGTTTATCTAAATTCTCTCCAATGACCTATGGAAAAAAATGCTTTCTACGAGGTCATCGCTATACTACAATTAATATTAAATAACTCACTCAGTATTCTCCTTCGAAGGATAAAGTCCCATACCAAAGCAGATGGGGAACGACAACCATGAAGTGACAAAAGGAGGAGTAGGGAGAAGCTGACCTTTATGGAGCACATGCTACGTTTTAAGCACTCTACTAGGAACTTCTACATGGCAGCCTCATCCCATTGTCATAATGACTCCAACAGGAAGCTGTCATTGTCTCAATATTTTCTTTTAAAAATTCAAACTCAGAGAAAGCAAACAGCTTTCCTCAGGGCACTCAGCTAACAAAAGTTGAGAGCACAAATTGAACCCCTTTGTCTGTCATCAACTCTCAGATGCTCCCTGGGTGTTTTTACATCTCATTAGGGATCTTTGAAGTAAGTGGTGAGAAATGTCACCTTGGCTGTCAATTAGTTTGGCATATCTAAACCATATTTTCACTGGGTTCCCCCTCTGAGCCAGGTACTTCCCTTGTCCTATTGGCAGCCTCTGGGAATCACAATTCCATTTCTGCCTCTGTGACATTGAGTATTTGGCTATGTCAGGTTAGTGGAGTCATTCAGTGCCTGTTGTTCTGAGGCTGGATTAATTCACTCACACAGTGTCCTCAGTGTTCATCCGCGTTCTCACATATGGAACAATTTCCCTCTTTTTAAAGGCTGAATGATATTCTGATGTGTACTACACATCTTATGCTTACACTCATCTGTTGGAAGGCAATGAGGTCATTTCTACATCTTGGCCGTTGTGAATGATTCTGCACTGAACATGGGAGTGCTGATGTCTCTCCAAGATCCTGCTTTCTGTCTTTTGGAAAATACTCAGAAGAGGAATTGTAACATTTTAAGGTAGGTCTATTTTCAATTGTTGGAGGAATCTCCATACTATTTGCATAGCGTTATACCAAGTTCCATTCTCACCAAGAGTGCAGGGTTCCAAATTCTCCACCTCCTGGCCGCACTTGTCCTTTTTCTCTTAACAGCCACCCTAACAGGTGAAAGGTGGCATCTCCTGTGGCTGTGACTTGCATTTCCCTGATGATTGGCAGTGTTGAGCACTATTTCGTGTGCCTGTCATCCATGTACATGTTTTATTTAAAAGAAACTCTGTGCAGGTATTGAGGTCTTTTGCCTTTTTTTAATTGGGCTGTTTGTTTTCTTGCTATTGAAGAGAGAAAGCTTCCCCTCTCCCTGCCTATTCTTGCCCCCTTTGTCAAAGATGTGCTGACATATGTGCGTGGGTTTCTTTCTCACTCTGCTACATCCTCTGCACGTCTAGATTTATGCCAGCCCCTGCTGCTTTGATCGCTGCAGCTTTGTAATACATACAGAAGTCAGAACATGGGATGCCTCCAGCTTTGCTCTTCTAGCTCAAAACCTCTTTAGCTACTTGAAGTCTTTGTGGTTTCATGTTTTTATGATTGTCTTTATTCTCCCATGTCTAAAAAAAAAAAAAAAACACCGGGATTTGTATAGGAATTGCACTGAATCTCTGCACCACTCCAGGCAAAATGGGCATTTTACCAAGATTTGGTCTTCAAAATCATGAACACAGGATGGCAATCCTTTTCTTTAATTTTGTCTTCTTTAATTTTATTCATAATTGCTTTAAAAATTCTGTGCAAGCCAGGTGCTGGTGGCTTATACCTATAATTCTAACTACTTGGGAGTCTGAGATCAGAAAGAATGTGGTTCCAGGCCAGCCTGGGCAAAACATCCATGACACCCCAAACTCCAAAATAAATAACAAGAGCAAAATGGACTGGAGGTGTGGTTCAAGTGGTGGAGCACCTGCTTTAGGAGAGGGAGTGATGGAGAGAGGATGGCAAATCGGTGTAGGCTTCCAGTTAGATAGTGGGAATAACTTCCAATGTTCGTTAGCGTAGCAGGACAACTATGGTTCACAACATTTGACTGAATATTTCCAAACCTAATAGAGAGGATTTTGAATGGTCCCAACACAAAGAAATGAGAAATGTGTAAGGTTACTGGTCAGTTACCCTGACTGGATCTCTACATATTGTGTACATGGATTGAAATGTCACATTGTTCCCCATAAATACTTATGGGTACTGTCAATTTAAAATATATTAATAAAATAATTATGTATAATTACCTCCTTGAGTTTGTTTATAAAATATTTATATTCTTATTAAATTTTATTTGTATGTTTTCTAAATATGAAGGACAAAATTGTTATCTGTAAGCCACCCAATTGTGCATAGCACACCAGGACTTCTTACTTGATCTAACTGTAGCTTAGCATCCATTGGTCCACTTTTCCCCATTCCTTTCTTCCCCCTGTTCTTGTGATGCTGTTATAAATGGAATTGTTTACTTGATTTGCTTTGCAGATAGTTTCCTGTTATTAGATGGAAACGCAACAGGTTTTGTTGTTTTATAAATTGCGACTTTACAAAATTCATTCTTTTTTTAATGGAGTCTTTAGGATTTTCTACATGTAAGATAATGTCCTAAGGTAGAAAGGAGAAAAATGCAGAGGATGAACCAACTCGGGATACAATATATATATGGAAATGTCATAATGAAACTCGCTGTATAGATATCTTAAACTAAAACATTTTTTTTCTAAAAAACAGAGGACAAGAATGTAAATCAGTTCCTGTCTAGGGGTTGGTACCAGAGGGAGGGGGAGGATACAAGGAAAGGGTGTAGGAGAGTGACCAAGGTGAAATACAATGTGCTCATGTGTGAAAATGGAAAAATGAGACATGTTGAAACTATTCTCAGAATGGGGGGAGACAGGATAAAGGAGAGTGATGGAGGAGGTGAATTTAACTCAGATATTTTTGTAAGCACTTTTGTAAATATCCCAATGTACAATAACAATGATAACAAAAAAAATTAAAGATAATGTCATCTGTAAGCAGAGGTTATGTTACTTTTCTCTTTCCAATTTGGGCACCTTTTGTTTCTTTTTCTTGAATAATTGCTCTGGCTATGACTATAGGGCAATGTTGAACCTAAGAGGGGAAACAGGGTACCCTGGCCTTCTCTGTGATCTTAAAGGAAAAGCTTCCAGTTTTTTATCATCGAATATATGTTCACTGTGGGCTTATGTTATGTTCTCACATAGCTTGTACTAGGTTGTTGGGGAAATTTCCTTCTGTTTCAAGTTTGTGGGACTTTAATCATGAAAAGATGTTGAGTTTTGTCTAATGTTTTCCTACATATATTGAAATGCTGATGTGAGTTTTAACCTTCATTCTGTTAATACAGTGTATGATGTTAGTTGGGTTTCAAATGTTGAATCCTCCTTATACTCTGAGGATAAATTCCACTTAGTTATAATACATGACCACTTCAATTTCTTGTTGAATTTGGCTGTGGATATTTTGTTGAGAGTTTTTGCATAAAGACCTTATGCAAAGTCCGGGAATTTTGCCTGCCGTGTTCTTTTCTCAAGGTAATATCATCTAGGTTTATGTCAGGGTAACAGTGATCTCAAAAAATAAGTTTAGAGGTATTCTTTCATATTCAATTTTTTGGGAGAATTTCAAAGTTATATGTGTTAAATCCCCCTTAAATACATTGTAGAACTCTGACATAAAGCCATCAGGAGGTAGAATTTTTTTTGTTGAGATAGTTTTTGGTTACTGATTTACTCTCCTTACCACTTATAGTTCTGTTCAGATTTTACATATCTTCCTGATGCCATCTTGAAAAGTTGTATATGTCTGGGAATTTACCCATTTCTTCTAAGTTACTCAATTTATTGGTGCATAAAGGTTCACGGGCATCTCCTACAGTCATTTTTATTTTTTCAGCACCAAGGTAGTATGTCCTATGTCATTTGAGCATCTTTTTTCCTACCAAAGCTAGATATAAAATCTGTCAATCTTGTTAATCTATTTAAACACCATCTCTTAGTTGTTTTTATTTTCTATTCTGTTTCACTTATCTCTGCTTTGATCTTTATTATTTTCTTCCTTATACTAATTTTGGACTTCACTTGTACTTTCTTTCCTAGGTCTTGAGATATAAAGTTAGGCTGTTTGAGAGCTTTCCTCTTCTTTAAGGCATTTAAGAAATTTTCCTTCAGCATTGCTTTTGTTGGATCCCATAAGTTATGTTTTATTTTTGTTTTTGTTTAACATGACATATTTTCTAATTTCCCTTCAAATTTCTTTTATTCATTGGTTGTTCAAAAGTGTGTTAAACACACTCACAGGTTTTTTTCTGTTATTGCTTTTTAGTTTTATTCTGTCATGGGCAAAAATGATAACTGAGATTATTTCAGTCTTCTTAAATTTGTTAAGAATTTCCTTGTGGCACAGTGTATGATCTAACACAGAGATTGTTCTGTGTGTTTGACAAGATTGTGTGTTCTGATACTCTTAGGTGGGGTGTTTTATATGTCTTTAGGTCCATTTGGTCCATAGTACTGCTCATGTCCACTGTGTCCTTGTTTATTTTCTCTCTGGATGTCGGTTCACTCTTGACATTGGGGTATTAAAGTCTCCTACTGCTGTTGTAGTGTTGTTTACATCGCCCTTCCGTTCTGTTGACGTTTGATCATATACTTAGGTGCTTTTACTTTGGGTACGTGTGTAGTTACAATTGTTACTGACCCCTTTTTCATTATAAATTGACCTTCTTTATCCCATTTTAGTTTTTGATTTGAAATCTATTGGTAAGATAGTTACAATCACTCCTTCTCTCTCTTTGCTACTGTTTCCATGGCATCTTTTTTACTTTCAGTCCATGTGTGCCCTTAAGTCTGGTCTGTTGTAGCTGGGCCTTGCTCTTTGTTCATTCAGTCACTCTATGTGTTTGACTGAGGTGTGTATTAGTCAGGCTTTTGCTTCACTATGATCAAATACTTGAAAGAACAACTTAAAAGGAGGAATTATTTATTTTTGTGATGGTTTCAGAAGACTCAGTCCATCATGCTGGGGAGGGCTTGGTGGAGCAGAGCAGTCCACATTATAGTGGTCAGGATGCAGAGAAAGGGGTGTAGGAAGAGACCATGGCGAGATGTATCTCCCAAGGACATAACCCAGTGACCCCCTTCCTCCAACTAGGCCCCACCTCCCAGCAACACTTCATCATGAAGCCATCAAAAGATTAATGCATTCATTAGGACAGAGCCCTCATGACCCACTGTCTCTAGAAACTCCTCACAGACTTACCCACAGGTGTGCTTCACTAATTGCCAAGCTGCCAATGAAGATTTGCTACCACCAGGTGTTTATTTCTTTTAAGGTTAACTATTGATAGAATGGATGCTTTACTGACATTTTAAAAACCTTTCCTACCAGTTTTGTAGCTCTTTTGCCTCGCTTTCCCTTTCTTATGTCTTCTTTTGTATTTCATTGACTCTTTAAAATAGTGATATGCTATTTTAAATTTATTTCTCTTTTTATTTTGTGTACCTTCTACCCTGGAAGTCATGGTAAGTGGTGTTTTTCTTTAGGGAGGGGTTATTTAATTAATTAATTATTTATTTATTTATATGCTTATCTTTGCAGTGGTGTGGAATGAACCCAGGGCCTTGAACATGCTAGGCAAGCACTCTGTTTATGAACTATATGATCAGCCCTGAGATAGGTGCTTCCAAAATGCTCAGATGCCAACACAAATGGTGAAAGAAAATGAGGAAACAGTAAAATATACCCCAAACCAAAAGTAAGTTAAACCTCCAGGATTCAACTCTAATGAAATGGAGATACATGAATTACCTACTATAGAATTAAAAGTAACAATCCTAATGATGTTTGATGAGCTCAGGAGTAAAATTCATGAATGAAATTAGAATTTAAACAAATAAATATACAATACCAAAAAAGAATTACATAAAAATCTCAGAGCTGAGGAATATAAAAATTGAATTGTAAAGATTATGATAAGGGTTCAACAGCAGACTAGATCAAACAGAAGCAGAAGAAAGAGTTGTGAACTCAAATATAGGTCATTTGAAGTACTCAGAGAAGAAAAAAATGAAAGTTTAAGAAACTTATGGGGTATCATCAAATGGACATTGGTGTCTTAGTGGTTTCCTAGAACAAAAATAGAGAAAAAAATGGAATATAGCTCAGAAAGAAATCTTCAAAGAAATTAGTGCCCCAATCTGGGGAAGGAAATGGACCTCCATCTATAGGAAGCCTACCTATCCCAAATTATATGAATCCAAAGAAGTCCACACTGAAACACTATAATCAAGTTGTAAAAAGTCAAAGATAAAGAACTTTGAAAACCACACAAAAAAAGTAGTTTCCCATACCAGGGAACTTACATAAACTATGCAGAGTTCTCAGAAAATAACTTTGTAGTCTAGATGGAGTATTCACAGTGCTGAAACAAAAAAAGGTTGCCAAGCAAGAATACTATTTCAAGCCAAGCGATCCTTCATAAGTGGAGAGATAGGTACTTACTCACACAAACTAAGGGATTTCATCTAGACGTGTCTTATAGAAAACACCAAAGGAAGTTTTCCAAGTTGCAATGAAAATCCACTAAAGAACAAGATGAAAGCATATGAAAGTAAAAAAGTAAATACATAGGCAAGCCCAGAACACTGAGATTCTGAACAGTAGAGTATAAATCATCTTCAACTCTAGCAAAAATGTTAAAGTTCAAAAGTATTAAAATAACCATAATTACAAAAATACGTTAATGGATACACAGTACAGACAGATATGAATTGTGATATCATCAATATAAAGTATGGGAAAGGAAAAAATCTAAGATGTACAGTGGTTGTAAGTGACTGAGGTTGTCACCAGAACAAAATAGGATGCTACAATGATATGTTTTAGATAAGCCCTACAGTAATCACAAACAAAATTTAGAGAAGCTTGTATTTAATAATGTGGAAATTATGATTTTTCCACTTTCTAATTTAAGTACCATTTACTGCCTACATCTATATAACATGGCATTAAAAGTATTCCATGTTTCATTGTTATCTTGTTTCTTGAAGTTAAGGGTCCATCTGATCATTTACCCTGAGACTTTTGACAACAGAATTACGTCATACACGGCCCTAAAAGCAAGCTCCATGTTAAACTCTCTTAAATCTTGTAGGCGTGTGTTTGTTCAACCCTACGCAGCAGGAGGAACAGACTTGCTCAGAGCATCTTAAAAGAATGGAGTTAATTATAGCCGTTGATGTCACACTATCGGTCTTTTCATGGTTCCTCTACAACACCATGAAACACATTTTTCTACAATCTCCTTACTCTCACCATAGCTATTCCTGCTTGTCCATTAGATTTGAGCCTAAAGGGTCACATTCTCTGGGAAGTCTCCCTTGACCTGCTCAGACGGAGTTAGCTGTACCCACTGTGCCCTCCTGCAGAATCCCATGTGTTTGCTATCAGAGTACTTGGTATCTTTTCCAAGTAATAATGTTTTGCTCTTGGCTTTAGGATGATGGGAACCATATCTGTCTTGCTACCAAAATGCCAACAATGGGCAATGTATAAAAGCAACTGATAAGTGTTGACTGAATGTATTGAACTGCTTTTGGCGTTTCCACTTCTGTCTGCAACATTCGCTTTTGCCCTTGCTACCCAACTTTTCACCCTTTCTCTACAGTACTGAATCCAAAGCAACTGCTGTGCTGCAGTCTTTTTTCCTTACAACCCCTCACTATTCCCCATCACCCTGGTCCTTTCTTAGGATAACTTTGTCACCTATATTCTCAGAGTTGTATCTGATTCTAATGCTCTGCCAGTACAAATTCCAGAGAAAGAGAACATACTTTATTCATCTTCTCTGTGTAGGCTCAGGTGCTCATCTTTCTTTTATTATAATCACAGGGTTAAATAGAAATAAATATGGCTCTTCCAATCCCTTCTCTAGCAGAAGGGATCTTCTCTTAAAGAAGCTGCTGGGTATGGCAGCCTCCATAATTAAAATATGTTGGGCAATTGATTATGAATGATAACTATATATCATATTTTTTGCTAATTGGTTTGAAAACCTCATAGTCCGGGATATACAAGAATCTGATCCTCGGTGCCATCATAATTGGCCCTCTGTGGCAGAACAAGTATTCTTTCCAGTTCACAACCTGAAGTAACTGGTGTAGAGTATTTGATTGACTGGTTGAAGATCACACAGCTGGTGAGTTTCTGTTCACCATGAGACTTAATCTTGTGGCTTTATCAGCTGAAGCCTCCTTCCACATTCTTACCAAAATTCTCTCTCACTTCTCAATACCCAGAGCACTTATTCAAGGAAGAATTGTAAAATCTCAGATTTACGGAAAGGATGAGGAAGTAACTGGAAGAATGGAAATTTCTGAGCAAGACTCTTAAAAACTTGGCTGAAAACTTCCTCAGTGGTCCGCAATACAGTTTACTTCTTCCTACTCCCTTCTCTCTCAATAATAAAGAACCAAGACTACTAAGATCTACCAGCTTTCTGTGTGTTTCCTTGGTCTTGTTCCTACTCAGTTGTGGCATATTTTGTTACTGTTCACTGTCTTTCCTTCTTTTCCTCCTCTGAAAACTATTGAACAAGATGGGGGAAAGGATAAGGAAGTGCAGTCCAGATAAAATACCAAGACAAAAATCCCACTGAACAACAAACAAACACTTAAACAATGAAGACAAGAATGAAAACAGGTCGTGCTAAGGGGAGGGCGCTAAGGGGAGAGGGATGCAAATGAAGAGAGTAAAGAAGGTGAAAATGGCCAATGTATTTTGTATGCATATGGAACATTCAAACTGTTGAAATCACCATAAGAAGAGGAGAGGGCAGAAAGGAGAAAAAGGGAGGGAATGAACCAATTCAGCGTATAATACATATATTTCCAGGGTATGTCCATAAATATAAAATGTCACAATGCAATTCCCTATAAAACCATCATAAACAAACAAAAATGTCTTTTTAAAAAATGAAGGACAGGAAGGTAAAACAAGTCTTATTTAGGAGTCGGTACCAGTGGGAGGAGGGTGGGGAAAAGCAAAGGAGGGAAAATATCATGGATGTATTACAAATTCATATATGAAAATGGAACAATGAGACCTGTTGAAACTGTTCTAAGAAGGGGTGAGGGAATAAAAGAGAAAGATGGAGAGGTGAATCTAAGACATATTGTAAGCACCTTTGTAAATGTCACGATGTGCCCTGGTACAATTGAAACATGCTAATACATAAATAAATAAAAATTAATAAATAATAACAGATTTAACAAAAATTTGTTTCCATTTATTTTCCTTTTAACCATCAGAAGTCTCATTTGGGAAGTTGCCATGGAGACTGTGGACCAATGTACTAGATGACACTCCAGAGAATCAAAGCTAGGATCTAATGGAAGCGTTTTCTGAGCAAGTTGATTGCACTTAACAAGAAGGTGGGAACTTGACTTGAGAGTGGAGGACATTTCTAGACGTCATGTTGCTGGGAGTCAAGAGGTGTGGGTCGCCACAAACTTTGCAGAGGGAAATAGCTTCATGATTTAGACACTCCAAGAGGCACAGTGGGGGAATGAGGGGCGTGTGTGGCCAAGCTGTCACCCTTTGGATGGATGGTTTCCAAGCTGACAATATTTGATATCTTGGTAGCGTACATAGCAGAATCTATCTACTGGATTTTTCAGCCATGTTGAAAATTCACCATAAGATTAACTAGAAATAAGAAAGTGTTAGACTAATTAAACCAGAGTGAATGGTGCATCGCAGGCACTTTTATGCACTCAGGACCACATGAGTGTGGTCTTCTACAGTGCCAGGTGTTGAATACCATTCCACGGAGTCTCAAATCCAGTCCTCTTCTCTCACAATCTTCTCCATCCATTACTTAGATGGCCCACCATCTTTTTTTGTTCTCTACAATTGTACAGATCACAGCTTTCCACAGAAGAAGAAGTTTAAAGACACAATCTGAAAATAAAAAGAAAGATGGAGAAAAAAAGGGTCCTGTGGTCAGACAGCTGAGAGTGATGGAATTGAAAAGCTGAGGGTGCATGGTTGAAATGGGTGTTGCCAGCAATAGATGTGTGGGGTGAGCACACATGCACACATCTACCCCAGGCCCACCATGCATTTCAGTTTAACAGATCCAACCATAAATGGCAGGAATTTCAAAGCACGTGGACTTGTATCAAAGCAGATTTTCTGAAACAAAGAACTACCTGAGCAAGTTGCCTTTGTTGTAGGTAAAATTGCCATCATATAAAAGTTATCATGGGTAAGTGAAGGAGTGTTATTGAGAATATTCACAGTGGCATATCTCCTCTATCTGGCTCCAAAATGTTTAATCACCTCAAAATATACCATTGTACCTATTAAGCCACTGTTACATAACCCCTCATCCTCCAGCCTCTGGCAAGCTCTGATCTGTGCTGTTTCTATTACCTGTTACGACATTTCACACAAACAGCATCACACGATAGTCAACCTTTCGTATCAGGTTTCTTTCATGTAGCAGAATGCTTTTGAGGTGCGTCCTCATTACAGCATGTATCAATGCTTCACCGCTTATGGAGCCGAATGATATTCCACTGCATGCATATATCACAGTTGGTTTATCTATGCATCCATTAGTTGACAGTTGGGCTGTGTGCACCATTGCCTATAGGGAATAGTGCAGGTACGAGCATTCATAGATAAGTATTGAGTGTCTGTTTTCTGTTCTGTTGGGTGTATACCTAGGATTAGAACAGCTGGACCGTATGATAATCCAAGGAATGACCAAACTTTTCTACCATGGCTGAACTATTTTACACTCCCATTAGAAATGGGAGTGTAAATCACCAATAATGGTGATTTTCCCTTTTTGTAGACATCTAGGTGGGTATGACATGGGAAGTCATTGTTTGGTTTACATTTCCTGAATGAATGACATTGAGCTGCTTGTCCTATTCTTGTTAGCCATTTTTACATCTTCGTTGGAGAAATTTCTACTCGTGGTCTTTGCCCATTTTTAAATTGTGCTGTTGGTTGCCGTGTTCTAAAAGTTATTTGTATATTGTAGATACTAAGCCCTTACCAGATACACTGTTTACAAAGATTTTCTCTCCTTCTGTACAGTGTCTTAGCTCTCTTGGTAATCTCCTTCAATGTACAAGTTTTTAATTGTGATGAAGTTTAATTTTCTGTTTTTTGGGGTGCTTTTAATGTCTAACCAAACAGTCTATTGCCAGACCTAAGGTCATGGCTTATATTTGATTACTGAGTTAGTTACACAGTTCAGGTTTTAAACTTGATTCTCTAGTTACTTTTCATTTACTCTTTGTGGATGGCGTGAGATAGAGGTCAGTTGTTCTTTTGCATGTGGACACTTACGTTTTCTCTTTCACTTGTTACAGAGACTTTTCTTTCTCCCAGTAAATAAGTCTTGACATCCTTATCCCAAATTAATTTGCATAGATGTCACCAAAGAGACAGAATACTAAAACATCACTGCGAAAATTAACATCAATATAATGAAATGGACAGATATTCTGTGTTAACGAGCTGGAAGGTTATTAACATGGCAATGGTTTCCAAAGAAACCTACACATCAGTGTAAACCCTACCACAATTCCAAGGACCATTTTTACACAATGGTAAAATTCAATCCTTATATTCGTATGGAATTTAAAGGGCATCAGACAGCCAAAATATCTTTAAAAAGAAGAATAAAGTTAGAGAACTCACATTGCCTTATTTCAAAATGTGCTGCAAAGCGATCGTGAGCAGAACTGGAATTAGGATGAAGTGTAATAAAAGCATAAATAAAATAGTGCTAAGGATAGACTATGCCTGAGACTCCATAAGCATTGCTTTTCTCTGTTGTTTCTCTGCTTTCTATTTCATTTATTTTCACTATAATAATCACCATTTCTTTTCTTCTGGTTTTGGGTTTACTCTACTCTTCTGTCTATAGTTTCTCAAGGTGGAAAGTCAGGTTACTGACTTGAGATCTTTTATCTTTTTTTTTAATGTAGCCACTTATGGCTATCGGTTTCCCTGAAGAGGCTGCCTTCCCTGAATCCTATAAGTTTTGCATTTTATACTTTTAGGTCACTCATCTTTAAGTATTTTCTTTTGTTTTGTTTTGGCTTTATTATTAGTGTGTATTAATGGTACAAAATTGTGGGTTTCTTGATGACATTTTCATACATGTATCTAAGATCCTTTGATTGTATTTATCACCCTGTTACCCACACTTATCCCCTCTCCCTACCACTGTCCCCTTCCTGGTCCTTAACCGTGTGATTTCTTCTTTGACCCACGGTTGTTGAGGAATGTTTTGTTTATCTCATCAGAGGAACAAAAGGAAGAAATAATCTTGAAAGTGCAGATAGTTCATTGGATTTATGAGATGCCAAGACACACACATTCACACACAAACACACACCCCTCATACCACACGCACACACACAAGTACAGGAATCCAAGGAGGAGAAAGAGAGAAAGTGTCAGCAAGGTTATTTAAAGATAATGACCAAGAACTTCCCAAGTCTCGCTAGGGAAATGGGCATCAAGACTCATGTGTGATGCTGTACTCAGAGCACTGAAAGAAAGAGACTGCCAAGCAAAAATACTAGGTCCAACAAATCCGAATTTCCAAAATGAAAGGACAATAGAAATCTTCCCAGATAAACAAAAACAGACAGACTTTAGGGCTAGTGGAGTATTCAAGTGATAGAGTGCCTGCTTATCAAGCATGAGGCTCTGAGTTCCAACCCCAGTACTGCCCCCACCCCCAAAAAAAAGCCTACTTAAGGGGTCAACTCAACAGGCAGATATAGCAGTTGTAAATGTATATGCAGCTAGTATCAAAGCACTTAAATATACAAACCAAACACAGGCAGATCTGATGGAGAAAACATGGACACCAATACAAAAACAGTAGATTTCCATTCCCCAACTTCAATAATGGATAGGTCATCCAGACAGAAAGAAGGAAGGAAACAGTGGATTGATAATACAATGGGCTGTATGGGCCTGATGAACCTCATGGACCAACCCACATATTCCATCAAACACCCTCTCCCTCAAGTGCAACCTCTTCCAGAGCAGATCACAGTCTAGGCCACAAAATATGTCACATAAATTCAAGAAGACTGAAGCCATCCCAAGTATCTTCTCTGACTATATGGAATAAAATTAGATATCAACAGCCTAAGAAAATTCAAAACTTTATGGAATCAAATAGTACTTTCTTTAGTGTGCTTATTTATTTATTTATTTTTGGTTTTATTCTTCAGATGGGGCCTTGCTATGTTTTCTTTTCATTATTATCATATTATTGTTGTAGTGGAGGTGCATTGTGACATTTACAAAAGTTCTTATGATATATCTTGGTCAAATTTACCCTCTCATTCTCCTTTATCTCCCCTCTATTCCTGAAATAGTTTCAACATGTCTCATTTTTCCATTTTCATACATGTGTACATATTATTTCCACTACATTCAGCCTCCTACACCCTTTCCTTATATCCTCCCATCTCCCACTGGTGCAAACCCCCAAAACAGGACCTGTTTTACCTTCCAGTTCTCTGTTTTTGAAAAAAAGACATTTTTGTTTGTACAAGATAGCTATACAGGGAGTTTTATTGTGACATAGCCACATATATATGTATTATAACCCTATTGATTCATCCCCTCTATTTTTCTCCTTTCTCCCTTAGTCTCCTTCTTATGATGATTTCAGTAGCTTTAAAATTCTATATTCATTTTGTATAAGAAGTACATCAACCATATTCTCCTTCTTAACTTCCTTCATTAACTCTCCTTCTCCTGTTAGTGACCTCCCTTTAGCCTGACCTGTTTTTCATAATATTGCTTGTATTTGTATTGTGTCTAGATTCCACATATGAGAGAAAACACGCCGCCTTTGGCTTTTGAGCCTGGTTTACTTCACTTGACATGATATTCTCCAGTTCATCCATTTACCTTCAACCACATGTTTGCATTTCTCCTTAGGGCTGAATAAAACTCCGTTCTGTATAAAACCACAGTTTCTTAATCCATTCATCAAATATAAGGCATCTGGGTTGTTTCCATAGCTTGTCTATTGTGAACAGTGCTGCAATAAACATTGGTGTACAACTGCAAATGGCTAAAAAACACATGAAGAGATGCTCAACATCCCTCGTCATAAAGGAAATGCAAACCAAAACCGTGTTAAGATTCCACCTCACTCCTGTTAGAATGGCTACCATCAAGAACACAAACAACAACAAATGTTGGCAAGGATGTGGGGCAAAAGGAACCCTCGTACACTGCCGGTGGTAATGTGAATTAGTATAACCACTACAGAAAACAGTATGGAGATACCTTAAAAAACTAAAAAGAGAACTGCCATATGATCCAGTAATTCCACTTCTAGGTGGAATAAACCCATGTTTATTGAAGCATTGTTCAAATAACACTCTTGAACAACTATTGGGCTAAAGAAAAAACAAAAAGGGCAATTAAAAAATACTTAAAGATGAATGAAATGAAAATGCAGGGTCTCACTTTTTGCCCAGGCTGGCCTGAACTGCCATCCTCCCATTGTAGGCTTCCCACTGTAGCATGTGCCACCGTCACCACACCCAGCTTCTTTCCACTCAGATGGGGTCTCACTTTGTCCCTCTGGCTGACCTGAGACAGCGATCCACCCAATCTCAGCCTCCCACATAGCTTGGAATAACAGGCACCTGCCTCACGCCCAGATGTTAGTTGAGATGGGGGTCTCTCTAAATTTCTGCCTGGGCTGGTCTTGAACCGTGATCCTCCAGAGCTATACCTCCCAAATAGCTAGAATTACAGGTGTAAGTCACCAGCACCCAAGGGGATGTTTTTTAAAAAGATAATTAAAATTAATAAACATTTAAACAAATTGACTTTAAAAAATAAATCAAAGAAATATTTAAATAGAGAAAATCAGAAATGAAAGAGGAAACATTGCAACTGATGCCATAGAAATTATAAAATATCTTAAAAGTGTTACTAAGAACAATTATACTTCCACAAATGGGATGACCTAGATGAAATCTATAAATTCCTAGAAATATGTAACCCACCAAAACTGAATCAAAAACAAATTGAAAGCTTCAAATTCCCAGCCACATACAAGGAAGTAGAATCAGTAATTCAAAATCTTCCAACAAGGAAGAATTTAGGGCCAGATGGCTTCCACAGTTGAGTTCTACCAAACATTAAAGAATCGATACCAATCCTTTTAAAACTCTGCCAAAATATTGAAAAGAGAAAACACTACCAAACTTATTTTATGAAGCCAGTATCACTCTGATACCAAAGCTGTATTAAGACACAAAAGCAAAGTAAACTACCAGCCAAGATTCTTATGGCACAGATATGCAATCTTTCAACATCATATTAACAAGCCAAATTCAATAGGAAATTAAAGTAACCACACACCATAACCAAGCAGGGCTTATTCCTGGGGTGCAAATATAGTTCAACATATGAAAATCAATCAATATAATATATAACATTAAGGGAGTGAAATAGAAAAATTGCAGAATTGTCAGAATATATAAAAAAAATTAATAAAATTTAGCACCATTTCATGATAAAACTCAACAAATTAAGTATTAAAGGCACTTACCTTCGCATAACAGAGGTCACATATGAAAAACCCACAGCAAATGTCACACTGGATGGTGAGATGCTGGAAGCTTTTCCTCTAAGATCTGTAAGATCTGGAGTGAGAGCGTGAAACTTGTGTTCAATGCATTTCTGAAAGAAAAATTGGGGACGGGGATAAAATGTACCCAAATCAGAAAGAAAGAAGTAAAACCATTTCTGTTGCAGATGACATCACCTTATGTGTAGAAGCCCCCAAACCACACACACATACACACTCACATACACACCTACTCCCAGAGACACACACAGACATGCACTCATGTGCACACAGACACACACTTACACAGAGGTGCACACACACAACTGCCAAAAGTAACAAATCCATGACTATCACAGGATACAAAATCGACATGCATAAAGCAGTAGTGTTCTCTACACTAACTTTACACTATTTGAAAAGGAACCAAGAAACCAATCTCATGTACGATAGCACCAAAAATAATGAAATACATAGGAATCAACTTAACCAAACAGGTTAAGTACGTAAAAGAAAACAGCCAAGAAACAGAAATGTATATAGGACTGGAAAAGCACAGAAGTTCTAGAAGCTTTTGAGCCCTCAACCGAGACCCCTCCAGAGTCAGATGATCTCAGTCCCAAAGACAATTTGCTTTTGTGAGCTGTCACATTCCTGTTTTCTGCCAAAGACCATCCAATCTGGGTTATTGTCATTTACATCCAAAGTATTTATTGAAACAGAGGTTCTTGAATTGTAAACCTGCAAGCAAACAGGAGAGAGGTTTGCAGGCTCTTGCACTGATGGGTAACCAGAGTGGATTCTCAAGTCAGAGTTTTGACAGGCAGGCTTTCTTTAATTTAGGGCTAATGTTTTAAAATGCTTTTATCTAATTGTCATGATCCAGGAAGATTGTTTTCCCAAGGAAATCTTACTACAATGAAGGTATAAGTTATTGAAGTTCTATTCCTGTCTTACCAGTTTTCTAAAATAATCATCATTAAATTCAAAGCAAAAGCCATGCCACCTCTTGGAAGAAGTGTCCTTGTAGCAAATAATAAGGTCTCCAGTCCTAACGCAGCAAGGAACAGGAAAGACAGGCAAAATAATTCTTTACCATCCCACTAGGAGGAGAGGAGACAGCCCAGTGCATGTCCAGCCTGGAGTTTCAGTGCAGGATGCTCAGCAGGGCTCAGACCTGCTCCTGACACCCTTCCATGGGACAAGGTCCTTGGACCTTGCTCCCATGCCTACCCCCCTGAATAATGGAGCTGCTTATACCAGAACAGTCTCTCACGGGTGAGATAACGGAGGCCAGAGTTCCAAAGTGACTTGCCCTGGACTACCTAACTACACTGACAAGCTAGGACTAGAGTTGCACCCGTTCACCTGGCGGGTGTTGGTTTGGCCACACAGCCCACCCCACCTCATTAGGAGGAAGCAGAGATGGGGGCTCTGAGCTGGGGGTGAGGACGCCTCCAGCTGATGCATCCACATGCCCCTGTCCTTCTGGACTTGTCACCAGGTGGGGAGAAAGCCTGAGGACTAAACAGGACTTTTGCAGTTTCCTGAAGCCTCACTTGGAATGCCCCGCTGGGCAGCTGCTGCTATGCCTTCTGGTGTGCCGAGGCGCCTTCTGCTCCCTGTGCGTTGTGTGTCTGCCACACACGAGAGGCTGTGCGTTCTGGTGCCTCAGTGGCCACACTGGGGCTTGATGACATTTTATTGTAACTGTGGCGAGGAGGGAATTTATCTCTGCCGGCAGAAACCTGTAGCAGCAAAGCACAGGCCAGATGTAGAGAAGCGTGTTTTACTTCCTTCTGTGTTCTGAGCTGCAGAAGGCAGGAGAGGCCCTACCTCTAGAGCACAGCCTGTGACATGTGGCACCAGGGAGGCACTCGTCCCTCAGATTTAGGACTGAGAGATGGGAATCCGGATCCCAGCTGTGCACGTGACTAGGCCTTATACCTGAGACCAGTCACTCAAACTCCGTAAGCCTTTGCCTTTCTCACCCGTAAAAGAACAATAGGGACCATTAAAAAAGAAGTTTTGTTAAAATAAGACAAGGCTGAACACAATAGTGCATGCCTGTAATCCCAGCTACTGAAGAGGCAGACATCGGCAAGATCACGGTTTAAGTCCAGCCTGGGAAAAAAGTTAGTGAGGTGCCCCCATCTCAACAAACAAGCTGGGCATGGTGGCACACATCTGTACCAGCTATGTGGGAGGAGTAGGTAGGAGGAGCACAGCCTGAGGCTGGAACAGGCCAAAACCAGAGCCTGTGTGAAAAAATAACTAAAGCACAAAGGACTGGGGCTATAGCTCAAGTGGTAGAGCACCTGCCACACGAGTGTAAGGCCTTGAGTTCAAACCCCACCAGTGCCCAAACTAAATAAACAAGATGTCATACCCTAAGGAAACACTTACCGCATTCCATTCATGCCTGGCACTAGTACACCCTCGTCTGGCCTCGGCCCCTGCCCTCCTGAGCTCCAGGCGTACGACACAGAGGACTTCGGTGGCGTGACTTGTGGTGTTTGAACCCAGCAGAGCAGCATGAGCCAAGTCTTTAGGTAGATTTGTCATCACAGAAGCCACCTCCGTGCAGGGCGCTGCTGGAACCGGAAACCTCCTTGCCTCCGCTGCAGTAGAAAAAGCATTTGCTTTATTCAGCTTAATCAATTTTCTAATAACGAGGTTGGTGGGGTCCCCTAATCGCACGGCTCAGCTCAGTATTTAACTCTAGACTTATTATTCTGCATCTTAACTTGAGGATTTTTACCTCATCTTCTTAACCTGACTGCAGACTGCTCAGGGGAGAGATGTCTCCATTTCTCACCCGGGACCAGGTGTTTAAGAAATACCTTTCTATTCCACTTTCAGCCAGTTTAATCCAAAGTGAAAGATTTCATCAAATAGTGGCAAAGAGAGATGAAGCTATAAAGACAGATTTGTCCACATAGGTAGGGTTGGGTATTGTGGATAATGGGGGAACCATTAGGAGTTAAGTGGCAGGAGACTGGGGTCCATCTTTGGCCAAGTCCTAGGGCCTACACCCTTCTCCTCCACAGAGCTCTAGGGCTGTTTGTCCTGGTCCTGGTTGGGCATAAGCTGGGCCACTGTGCACCTGCCCCCGAGCCTTATGCTGTTGAGAAGAGCTGTGTTCCTTTGACCTTTGTTCCCTGAGCGTCCAGCACTACGCTGGTCACATTTTACCTGCTCAATGGATGCTGTCATCGAGGTGTGTTATTGAAGTGAGATGAGATCCAGACACCCACCAGAGCTTGGAAATGAAGCTTACGTCTAAAGGTTACACTAGTAAACCAGTTCTCAAAGGATATGGTCTGGTGATTCCAGAAGACACTTTGTAAACCTTCATGCTCTGCCAACAAAAGACGGAGACCAGGGGAACAAATGACGGTGTTCATGATAAAAAGCCTGCTACCTAATCAGTGCTATCGCTTTCCTTTAAAGCAATGTACGGACACAAGGCAGGGGTGCCTGTGGAGCCTAGAAAAAGGAGGGCCCGAGCAGCATTGTCTGACCGTCCTGAGCAGAGGACCTGAACAAAGGGTGGTGGCATCACCGAGCACCTCGCTGGCCCGGGGCCTGGGGCAGCGTCTCAGCGTCTCGACTCTATCAGCTGTCAGCTCCAGCAGGAAGAGACTGCCTTGCTCATTAAAGGTCCCAGAACCCAGCACTGACAGGCCTTCCAATAAATATTTATTGGATTCATGAATATTTCCTCTTTTTTATTAAACCTTCACTCTAGGTTAATTTAAGACTAAAACTAAATTATGTATGTCATTAAATGCAATACAAGAAATTCCAAGTTGAATGTGAGTTTCCCACGTCACACCCTCTCTTTCCTGGAATCTCACCAACTGTCCTGGGAAGGCCAGCCATCCACCACGGTGTCCAGATTCTGCCCAGGTCCTCTGGTTTGGGGGCACACTGTGGATGGCCACCTGTCTTCCTCTGACCCTCTGACCCTCTGCCCACAAAGATGTCAATGGACCCTTACGGTTTTTGCCATTTCTGAGAACCAATGGGCTGTATCTACTTCCACATTTAACACGTGTAATGTTAGAAATATCTTCCAATGAGCACTGAGTGTGGTACTGGTTTTTGTTTCCCAAAAGGTGCAATTAACCTGTGGTGTAATTAATGATCAGATCATTTTAGAATCCTAGAAATACAGTAACTCATCTCTGCGCTAGCAAAAACAGAGGGCATGGACGACAGTTACATAAAATCCAGTTACTGGAAAGAAACAGCTCCTCCACAAATAAATCATTCAAACTCCAATTTACATATTTCTGTCCTACCAGCAGTTTTGTTTTCTTGATTAAGTCCCCGAGAGGCCACAGCCAGTGAAGTCTGATCCAACCTGCAAATCGAGCTCCTGGTGACATCACGCTGGCCAAGTCTGTTCTGTGAACAACCACGTCCTGCCCTCCTATTCAAAACGAACTAACTGCAGATATCCCGTCCCTCTGCGTTCCCACCTGTCTCCTGACGCCAGCCGCCAAGGTCACCCAGCCACTGCAACACTGTGTAGGACCAGGTGGTGTGGTCCAGTCACCTTCACTGTAAATACTTCCTCCTGTCCGCATGAGAGCACAGGACAATGTGCTGCCCTTCCAGTTCCCACTAAAATCCTTAGTGACACAGCTGTGGTTTCTCTCAGTCCTGTTCTTGGAGCCCCTCATCTAAAGACTGTCAGACTCACCCCAAAGTGCTGGAGCCTCCCTGTCAATGCTTGGGAATCTCCCCTTAAACACAGGCTGAGCCGCTGCCACCAAGAGACAAAATGACAGCCCTGGGAGGATGAAAGTTTATTTTTGACGCCGTCCAGAGGTGATTGGTTCCGCCATCTTGACACCGGGGTCATGTCTGGGTCCCAGGTGGCGGCTCTAGTTTCCCCATCTCTTCACCATCGGGATGGAGGAAGAGACTGGGGAAGTGGAGCGGAAAGGACACTGACAACTCCTCTCCTCTGCCCTGCAAGGCTGTGCGTCCTGACCGCGTTGGGCACAGTCCTGCCGGGTCTAATCCAAGACAACTAAAAGCCAGCGGTTGTACTGCACAGGGCACATTGCTAACCCTGGCAGATCTGGCTGCCCCCCTGATGTCGACCATGGCCCTCCAAGGCCATCAAGTTCTCCTTCCTCAAGCAAAGACCTTGCTGGAAGGCCCTTCTGCCTAAAAGTGCTCAGGCTGATGACATTCACAAGTACCACAGCATGTCCTTAAAATTAATGGGAGTCGGAGAAGGGATAGGTGATAAAACACGTGAGAGAAGGTGAATGTATTTTGTTAATCATTTATGATTAAGTGCACATGAAGAATAAATAAGCAGTGGTGTGCACTGAGGACTGGGGATGATGGTGGTTCCTGCGAGACAGCGCCTGTGTCTGAGATATCTCCTCCACCTTTCTCATTCTCTCCAGCAGGTGACATCTCCTGTGCCCACCCAGCCCCAACACCGCCTTGCTGCCACGTGACATCGGTGGGCATCCTTCCCTGATGCTCTCAGCAGACACTGGGGGAGAAAGGAGAGTGAAGTGTGGCCTCTGTGATCCTGACTCTTTGTGAAGTCAACTGACAGGCAGCATCCCACAATCGAGGGGACGGCCCCACTCGAGGTTCCTCTGAGCTTGGTTCTTTCCCTCCAGGTCCAAAGATGGCTCCTTCTCACACCCCACAGGCCTCGTGTGGCACTGGCTCTGCTCCCAACACTGAAATGGCCTCTGTGGTATTTTTACACCCTTCCCCCACCATCATGACTGTCCCTAAAACTAAGCCTAGCTGGGCTTTGAGCAAACTAACAGAGTCCTGTTCTCAGGAACTTGTTGTCTAGTGAGAGAGGACAGACAACAGACAATCTTGACAAACGGTAAGACAAGGTGAGTGGTGTGACAGTGATAACTTAACATGGATGGGGTGGAGGAGTGCTAACCCAAGTCCTGGAGAGCTAGAAGGAGCCAGAAGAGGTGGATTCCAGGCACAGAGGAAGCAGGTGCAGAGGCGCTCAGAAGAGGGAGTGTTTATTGTGTGCAAGAAAACTTCAACAGAGATGCTGAGAACCCACACACCATGGGGAAAGGACTACATCTTCAACCAATGGTGTTGAGAAAACTGGGTATCCACGAGCACAAGAATGACCTGAGATCCTCCTCTTGTGCCATATGCAAAAATCAATTCATGTGGATTAAGACTTAAATGTAAGCCCTGAACTGCAGAACTACTGGAAGAAAACACCAGGAAGCTGCAGTGACTTTTGGATACAATCCCCAAAGCGCAGGTAACAAAAGCAAAAACAGACAGATGGAGCTCACGTTTGACCAAAAGCTTCTGCACAGCAAATGAAGCAATCAGCAGAGGGAAGAGACGGCATACAGAATGGAAGGACAACATTTTAAAAATGCCGAAGGACATTTCCGAAAGCTAGAAGGCAGGCTCTTGAAAGCTTTGACCACAAAGAAACAGGAAAATAGATAAGCTGAACTTGACTTAAACATTACACACATTTCATAACATCACTTTAGTCCGTCAACGAATACAATTTTATACTTTTACGTATCTGTTATAAGTTTAATTAAAAACATACAAATTACACGAATAGACAACTCTCAAATGGCTAAAAAGTATATGACAAAATGCTCAACCTGGCTCAAGCTAAAGTCACAAGTGCGTATCACCTCACACCTATTCCAGCGGCAATGATCAAAAGGTAACAGTGTGGAGAAGGAAGGGAGCCAGGCACGCTGCTGGTGGGGATGCACACCAGCACCGCACAGCTCAACAAACTAGAAACAGAAGTGCCCCGTGACCGGGACGTGCCCCTGCTGGGTACACAGCCCGCGGACATGAAGTCGATGTGCAGAACCATTCACAACAGCTAAGACACGGCTCCACACACGTGCCCACTGCAGACAGTGGATACAGAAATGCGGTAGGTATATGTGATGAAATGCTATTCGGCCCTAAAAAAGAAGGAACTCGTGTCACTTGTGACGGCATGCATTAACCTGGAGGACATTGTGTCCAGTGACATAGGAGAAACAAGTACTGCAGGTCTCATTTATGTGCAGAATGTTTCAAAAGTTGAATCCAAAGGTGCAGAAAACAGAAAGGTAGGGACTTGGGGACGAAGGCATCAGGAAGCAAGAAGTCAGTCAAGGACACAAAATTTCCCGTAGTGCCCCTTTGTGCTCATTATGTCTACCGATCCTCATGCCGCCTGTCAGTAGCAGTGGTACACTGAAAACTGCCGAGCAGATTCTCACCACAAAAAGCAGTAGTGAAGCAACACCTGTGATAAACAGCTTGCTTCAATCGCGCCTTGCTGTGCACGTGTCAACACGCCACGTCGTACCCGCACGCATGTACCAATCTCACTTGTCAGTTTTTTAAAATACATGACTGTGAAATCCACAAGAAAGAAACAAATCACCAACGGACGTTGAAAACGTGAAAGTAAAAACGTACCATTGTTGCTGAGTGGAACCAGAAGTAAGAATGGGGCTGCCTTAGAGACAGACAAAAACGCTGTTTATGGTAAGGGGTTTTAATTTAAATTTAACTTCTACCAAAAGGAATAAAAGTGTTTGTGTTATGGGTTCCTCTGATGCCTCTGGTAACCACCTTTCTTCTCTCAGATTCTACGAGATCAGCCCTTTCGTTTCCCCCCAGTGAGTGTGGCACCTGCCTTATTTCACTCAGTTAACGCAATGGTCACCAGTTCTGGCCGTGTTGCTGCAAATGACAGGATTTCATTCTTTTTAATGGCTGAATAGTATTCCATTTTGTATGAACCACATTTTTATTTATTCATCCTCTGATGGACAGTTAGGTCATTTCCATTTCTTTCCTACTATGTACAGTGCTATAATAAACATGGGTGTGCAGATGACTATTTGATGTACTGGCTTCCTTTCTTTTGTATGTAGGATCATTGGACCATAGTTCTGGTTTTAAATGTGTTAGCATGGTGAGCTTTGGAAAACATTTCCAGGCTTGGGAGCTCTTACAGTAGGGCTCCTACTTAGTTTGGCTAACATTTAATGACATTTTAAATTGCCCTGTGAACCATGATTCTGGTAAAGTACATGGACACTTAAGGAAAATCTGATTTTAGCCAGGACCCGGTGTACAGCTCACCCAAACACTTCCCTGCACCTCCGTCCCCCACTTCTTTTCCGACTTCAGATATTGGTGTTGACTCAGTGCTCATCAACTAAAACCCACTTGGCCCTTCTTACTTCAGGATCTGTCTGACTGGAATATTTCACCAGTGATGTCAGTCCTCATTTATGAGTCCCGTGGAAATCGGTCATTTTTAGCCACAAACCCCTCCCCCCACCCCTAATCCCCCCTCTTCCAGGCTGAACCTGTTCTGCCCACTTCTCCTATGATTTTGTTGAAGAGAAGACATAAGAGATAATAAGAAAGACAAAGCGTTTTTGCTAGTTGAGACAAGGATAGCTACACAGAGAGATTCCTAGCATTGCTTCCATGCACAAATGTGTTACATCCCACATTGGTTCATCTCTACCTGACCCCTTCAGTACTTCCGGGTCACCTTCCCATAGTGGCTTCTGTCAGTTTAAGATTATTTTATTCGCTCCTCTCCAGTGGGCACATCAAACACTTTCAAGTTTTAGGTTTCTTTCCCTTTCCCTATTCCTCCTGTACATGTTCTCCCCTTAGTGTGTGATCCACGTCCAATAATATCACTGCATTTGTTTTAGGTCTAAAGTCTGCATATGAGGGAGAACGTGCAACTTTTAGCTTTCTGAGTCTGAGATGATGTTCTCCAGTTCCATCCATTTACTTGAGATTTCATTCTTCTTCATGGCTGAGTAAAATTCCATTGTGTGTAGATACCACATTTCCTTGATGCATTCGTCAGTGCTGGGGCATCTTGGCTGTTTCCATAACTTGGCTATTGTGAATAGTGCCGCAATAAACATGGGTGTGCAGGTGCCTCTGGAGTAACCTGTGTCACAGTCTTTTGGGTATATCCCCAAGAGTGGGATTGCTGGATCAAATGGCAGATCTATGTTTAGATTTTTTAAGTAGCCTCCAAATTTTTTTCTAGAGTGGTTGTACTAGTCTACATTCCCACCAACAGTGTAAGAGGGTTCCTTTTTCCCCGCATCCTCGCCAACACCTGTTGTTGGTGGTGTTGCTGATGATGGCTGTTCTAACAGGGGTGAGGTGGAATCTTAGTGTGGTTTTGATTTGCATTTCCTTTATGGCCAGGGATGGTGAGCATTTTTTCATGTGTTGCTTGGCCATTTGGATTTCTTCTATTGAAAAAGTTCTGTTTAGTTCAGTTGCCCATTTCTTTATTGGTTCATTAACTTTTGGGGGAATTTAGTTTTTTTGAGCTCCCTATATATTCTAGTTAGCAGTCCCTTGTCTGATGTATAACTGGCAAATATTTTCTCCCACTCTGTGGGTGGTCTCTTTGGTTCAGAGACCATTTCTTTTGTTGTGCAGAGGCTTTTTAATTTCATGTAGTCCCATTGTCCATCCTTTCTCTTAGTTGCTGAGCTGCTGGGGTTCTATTGAGGAAGTCCTTTCCTATGCTTATTGCTTTCAGAGTATTCCCTGCTCTTTCCTGTACTAACTGCAAGGTTTTGGGTCTGATATTAAGGTTCTTGATCCATTTTGAGTTGATACTAGTACAGGGTAACAGGCATGGATCTAGTTCAGTTTTCTGCATACGGACAACCACTTTTCCCAGCAGCATTTGTTGAAGAGGCTGTCTTTTCTCCATCATATGTTTTAGGCAACTTTGTCAAAAATAACGCGGGCATATAGCTGTGTGGATTCATATCTGGGTCCTCTATTCTGTTCCACTGGTTTTCATGTCTGTTTTTGTGCCAGTACCATGCTGTTTTTATTGTTATTGCTTTGTAATATAGTTTGAAGTCAGGTGTTGTGATACCTCCAGCATTGCTCTTTTTGCTGAGCATTGCCTTGGCTATTCGCGGTCTCTTGTGTTTCCAAATGAACTTTAGGGTAGATTTTTCTATCTCTGTGATGAATGTCATTGAGATTTTGATGGGAATTGCATTTAACATGTAGATTACTTTTGGTAGTATAGCCATTTTTACTATGTTGATTCTGCCAATCCATGAGCACAGGAGATCTGTCCACCTTCAACAGTCTTCTTCAGTCTCTTTCTTCAGAGGTTTGTAGTTCTCTTTGTAGAGGTCATTTACATCCTTCATTAAGTTTACTCCTAGGTATTTTGTTTTTTTGAGGCTATTGTAAATGGAATTGTTTCCATATATTCTTTCTCAATTTTTTCATTGTTGGTGTACAGAAAGGCTACTGATTTTTGTAGGTTGATTTTGTATCCTGTTACATTGCTGAAGCTATTTATGGTGTCTAGAAGTTTTGGGGAGGAGTTTTTTTGGGTCTTTGAGGTGTAGGATCATATTGTCTTCAAATAGAGATATTTTGACAGTTTTTTTAAAAACCTATTTGTATTCTTTTATTCCTTCTTCTTGCCTAATTGCTCTGGCAAGGAATTCCAGTACTATGTTGAATAGGAGTGGTGATAGTGGGCATCCTTGTCTGGTTCCTGATTTTAGGGGAAATGGTTTCAGTTTTTCTCCATTAACTATGATGTTGGCTGTTGGTTTGTCATATATAGTCTTTACAATGTTGAGCTACTTTCCTTCTATTCCTAGTTTTCTTAGAGCTTTTATCATGAAATGGTGTTGGATCTTGTCGAAGGCTTTATCTGCATCTATTGAGATGATCAAGTAGTTTTTGTCTTTGCTTTTATTAATGTGCTGTATTACATTTATAGATTTGCATATGTTGAACCATCCCTGCATCCCTGGAAATAGCCACGGTTTTAAATCAGTGGCTTTGGATGAGGACTTAGAGTCACTGACTTTGGTCAGTCCTCTCTTGGGGAAGGGCCCTGGTCTTAGGTCTCAGTCCTTCACCCCCAATCTGTCTGATGGAAACACAAGACCATAGGGTCCACTCCAGCTCTGATGGTCTTTTGGGCTGGGTAGTAATTATCTTTCTGGGAGATGTTTGGCCTTCTTCAAACAAAATATCTCCTTCTCAACCCACCTTTTAGAACAAGAAGCCCCTCTCTCTCCAATGCTCTGTCTGCATTATGTCCTCACCACTGTGGCTCCTTCCTGGGAAGCAGCATGGGGGACTCCAACCCCAGGAGATCCAGCACTCACTCACTCGGTCTAGTCCCAGAGAGCTCAGTTTCACAGGAATATCAGTGACTAACCACGATGGTTAATTTTATGTGTCAACTTGGGTGGGCCACAGTACGCAAATATTTGGTCAAACACCAGTTCAAATGTTGTCATTAAGGTATTTTCAGATGATATTTATGTTCATTAAGCATTTAAATCGTAAACTTTGAGCACAGTAGATTACCCTCTATAGCTTAGGTGGGTCTCATTCAGTAAGTTGGCTACCTTAAGTATAAGAAGGCAGTAGTCCCCGAGGAAGAGGGAATTCTGCCTCCTGACTGCCTTTGCCCTCAAGGGTCCCCTCTTGTCACTGCAATCCTCACCTCAGCCTCCTGAACTAAAATGGGGAAAAAGAAGCCACTATGCTCACCTTAGGAGACTGGTACAAAAAAAAAAAAAAAGCAAGCAGAAGTACTGTGTAAACGTGTGTGAGACCAAGCAGTGGCCACAGGAACAGCCTGACTGCACTCATTCTAACTTGTAAATATACTTGAGGAAAAGCCCCCCATGACACATGCCCCGTTTCTTCAATACCAACTTTCGCCCGGGGCAACTGTTTCTCCAACTACAGGTCCATGTGCACAAGGTTAAGAAGGGAACTCTGACATGTTTTTAAACAAAGTAAAATGAGTAAAATGAGATTAGTAGACATTGTAAGTAAATGCCTCTCCATCTACTGAGGAGAACAAATTATCTAACAAATTACCCAGGCTACCTTTGAGACAGGCTAGACAATAGGAAAAGAGATGCCCTGGGTCCTCAGACTCCAAGTAACTAATTCTCAGTACATTTTGTGCTTAAACTCCTCATGTCAGCCCAATGCTACCCTTTGCTGTTGTGAATTGAAAGACGAGAAGCCTTGGGGTGACTCCATTCTCCATTATCTCTCAAATGAAAGCATGAATATTGATCACACCCCATGCATATAACTAAAATGACTAAGAACTAGCTTAAGTGCAAGTGCAGAGTAACTGTCAATCACCCTAGTCTGACCCACCAGTACCATCCAAACCCTTCCCCACTTAAAATTATTGGTGATCCAGGAACTGCCCAAGTTTTTCCCTTCCCATAGTTATCATGGTTTTAAAATACCTGGAGACCAAAAACCCTCTCTCTGTTCCTTTTCCTGCCTCCATCCCACTTGGCCAGATGGAGCCTTCCATTGCTTTGTTCCCTTCATCTTTGATAAGCTCTATTACCCCCTTCCTATGTCCACGTGTCATGCCTAACACAAAGAATTTAGAAATCTTCTACATTACCCTACAACACCTTAACTTCTGTTGTGTGGTGAACACTTAGAAAGAAGAAAAGGGAAGAAAATGACAGAAATGATGAGGACAAGAGGGGGATTTTCTGAAGAGACACCTGTGACTGCCGATAGTTGAGACAAGCTGGGGAGGGGTTCTGTGGTCAAATATGTCCAAGGAATAGTGCGTTAAATTCACTTTTTTAGTATGGTATTTCTTAGAATCTTTCAAATGTTAATATGCATGGTGAACATTATGTGTTTTCTCAGATTTTCTCAATCTCTTTTCCCATTTTCTAGAAATTCTTTGATAGTGGACTCTTTCCTGGACCCTACCATCATCTTGCAGGATGGGAGGAGCAGCCGGAGAAGCAGGGCAAGCTGAGAAGGTCCTAGATAGGTCAGGAGTTCTGGTTCCAGTCCACGGCCTGTTGCTGGCCTGTTCAGGTTTTCATCCTTCAAGTTTCCAAGTCCTGAGCTGCAAATATGTCAATCATATCATCTAAGATCTTCCAGATTCCTTCCACTCAATTACAATTCTATATGAGAAAATGGACTGAAACACCTGGTATTTCCTGAGAAGTGACAGATCACATTCTGGTAAGACAAAAGAGTCTGTGTTTACATGGTTCTGTACAGTGTTTGATGCTTTTCTTCCCACTTTTATTCAATTCGTATAACGTAAGACAGCAGCATTTATAATGCTCCCTTCACAGTAAGGACTGTGTCTAACAGACTCCCTGGTGCAGAGTTTCCTTCAAATCCATCCTTCACCTGATGCCAAAGTAACATTTACCAAACTGAAGTATGCCCATGTCTCCACCTTACCCAAGACTCTTCAATGGCTCCCCTCTGCTTCAGAAGAAAGCCAGGCACATTTCCACAGAGGGCAGACAGGGCCCTACTGCCTCCCCGCCTCCCTCCCACCATTTCTCCTCTTACACTTCAGGTTTCAGCAACTCCAGCCCATCTGCACTTCCTCCAGACATCACTCACTCTCTGTGGTGGGAAGGGAAAGAGTAGGGCATCACTGGAACGATAAACAAAGAGAATTTCAGACTAAGTAAGTGAGGGTCAGTAAGGCCCTGAGGCCAAAGCAACAGGAACTGGAATGCTTTCCTAGTCAGGGATCACCAAGGCTTCACAGAGCACAGATTTGAAGGAACATGGCGGCACGAGCTAGAATGCATTGCACAGGGCAAAGAAATAAAGAGTGAGCATGCAGACGGCCTGGTAGGCAACCCCACCAAAGAACATGACTATGAGAAGAAAAGGTACAGCATTAGATTAGCTAAAGGAAGAGTCAGGGTATGTATTTTGGACTGGATCGTTAGGTTGATAGGAAAAGATAACAGAGAGGCTGACCGTGAAGACATAGTCAAGGAAAGGGCACCCTCATGACCAGGCTCCTGGGCACCAGCAAGCTTCCTTCCACCAACCCCACCATACCCAGCTGGGCGAAGGCACTGTGTGTTCCCCTCTGCACACCGCACACACCTGCCATGGCCTCTGCTGTGCTCAGTTGACGGTTCTATTGATGGAGACCTTCTTCCACTGTAGGCCATGTACATGGACTTCAAAATTGAGTGGCTTAACCAATATGTACCATCTACCATTCTGCAGAGATGAAGTCTACAGTGCGTCTGATGGCTGACACCCAGGTGATAGCAAGACCGTTCCTTCTGGAGGGATCACAAAAAGAATCCATTGCCATGTCTTTTCCATTTTCCACTTCTCTTGGCTCATGGCCCCTTCTTCACACTGCTGAGCTGTGCTCTGTTCCTACATCCCTCTATCCTCTTCTCTTGGATCTCTGCTCCCTCTTTCCCTTACAATGATCTTTAGAATTATATTGAGCCCACTCAAATAAGCCAGACTGTCTCCCCACCTCATATCTGCAAAGTCCCTTGTGCCATGGAAGGTAACATAGTCATGGGTTCATAGGATTGGGGTGTGGGCATTTGGAGAGTGGAGAATCAACCTGTTTGGCCCATCCCTCAATGGCAGCTCTGTCTTAGTCATCCTGTGTCCCAAATGCCTGGACCACAGATGTTCAATAAATGCCAGCCCTTTCTACCTTCTTCATATTGTATACACGGTACTTTCGTGTGTTCTTCATTCAGCTTCCATACTCCACTGTTGGAAAAATACTGTCATTTAGGAGAAGGAACAGTAGATCAAAAAAAGATGCTCAGATTCTTAGCCCGGGATTCCTACATTTTTCTGAACACAGGTATTGAGTCTCAAAACGTAAAATGACCACGTCACATCCAAGACTAGGATTTGACGCCCACTCTCTTTCCATTAAATGTGCTAATGCATCAGCATGAGACAGACTTTTCCCTCTACTACGGAAGGACGTCAGGCTCTTGACCAGCACCTCACGTTGGTGAGAGAGTAGGGTGCAGGGGACATTTATCAACTATCTTCTCCAGAGATCATGGAGGTAGATTTATCTAATGAGAGCCAGAAAGAAGTTGTGATTTGTCCCCACTGAGTAATTTTCCTTTCACTTCACTTGATTCCCAGCTGTTTATTTCCTAAGGAAAGATAACCCATGAAACTTTGGACCTCATGGCACTGAACGTAGGCCATACTTCCGTGCATTGTTTGCCTGTGAACTCTTGATGCTAGCACAATCCTCAGTCCAGATGGCACTGTGTCCTCTCTGGAAATTTCCTCTGGTGCTCAGCCTGCTTGTGGTTGTCTGCATTGCCTGACAATAATTCCAGCTGAGGTCACCAATACACATTCTAGCATGACCTAGCGTTAACAGCCTATCTTCCCAGAACAAACCCTGGCTTCTGCTCCTTCCTTCTGCCTCACAGGTGCCCTGTGCTCACAGCAAACCCATTCTGGAGACTGAGTCTTCCAGAAAAGCTAAGTCTTGAGCAGATGAAAATTAAATCAAGTACTTGAGACCATTTCTGTTCCTGTTGGTACACCTTTCTCCAGTCCTCATGTTAATTCCACTCCCAGTCATTCAGCTTTTAATACTGCATCCTGCTATTAATTAACAATGCCCCCAAACTTCAAATGTCCCAGGCAATCTTCAACATCTATTGCAAGGCTTACCATTTTTATCACAGTTCTCCCCACATACTTGTCCTTTTCTTCTACAGTATTTTTAGTCTATCTTCCCTCCACTTTCCTTCCAAGTGGAAGAAAAACTTTAATCCCATTCTGTAGTGAATATCAATGTTCTCTGCTGAACATTCCTTTTCCTTTCCTAGGTAACTGCTTCTAGCCCTCAAAAACTATGTAATCCTGAAGAATCAGACAACTACGGTGCTCCCCAACACATAAGCACACACATGCCACCTACCACAGTGCTGGGCTGGTAACCAGGGACAGCCAGGAGCAGCCTGGACAGGGCCATGTGGTAGTCTCAGCCCCATAACTAAGCCGATCAGAATCTTTCATGGAATTTATTTGCGTGGATGCAGGGAGACGAGGTTCACTCATCCCTCAGTGAAATGTGGGAAGGTTTTCATTAAACTGAGCTCTGGGACAATGAGTTAATCCTGAGATACCTTGGTCAGGTACATGGTGATGACCTATCTGCATAGAAGACATGACATCATCAGTGAAGGGAGCAAAGAGAGGAAAGATGCAGGGAGGAGAGGCTGACATCTCTTGGGTGCTCACCAGCTCCCCCACCCCAAATGCCCTCCACTTATACAAACCAGTGACTCCTGTTCCCTAAGTAAATTTTAGCTGGGTTTCTGTCACTTATAAAGAATTCACAATGAGTAACATCTTTCCTCCCAGTTCTTCTTTAAAGTGAATTATAAACCCTAAATCATTTGAGCAGCCTTGGGATTCCTTAAAACCTATAGTGGCTGGAGAAGAATTGCACTTTCTGAAGCATTAACAACCTAAAGACATATTCGTTCCCAGGACTGAGCGAAGACTTCCTGGAAGACCAGCCCCTAACCCAGTTGTAGCACATGTTAAGAACTCTCATAATAATTGGTACTCAGAGGACTCCTGGCTGTCCTAGTGGGAGCCCTCTGGAGCCACTAGACTTCTGGAACAGTTCCAAATTCAAAAATGCCTCAGAAACTTGAACAAAATAGAGCAAACATATCTCAGCAGAAGAGAAGCAGTTTCTGTAAAACTCAGCATCAGAGGAAGGAGCCACCAATGCTGAGGACCTAAGTTTATCCCAAAGCCCTGAAATGGAAGAACCCTCTGCATGGAGATGCTTCTCATCTCCCTATGCAAGAAACACGAGAGCAAGGTCACAAAGCGTAAGAGGCTAGAAAGACACCATCCGAGGAAGGGCACAGAGTGACAACTGAGAGGCTTTGGAGGTGGTGGTGAGGATGGCGTTTATGAGTGCTACCAGCTGGGGATCAGCAGGTCACCTGGCACTGGGTGTGAGGCCCACCTCAGGTGGTTCAGAGGTGAGGCAAGGAAAAGGCAGCCTGAGGAGGGCACAGGAGGACACAGTGAGTGGAAACAGAGGAGAAGCAACAGTCACTGCCCTGTGTTTGTACTTCTGGAAACGTCTGGGAGCCTCATCAAATACAGGACAGCTGGTCACAGATCAGCAGTCCACAAGGGTGTCCCCTTGCAAAACTGACCGGCAAAACCAAGCCTTAGTAGTCACATCATGAAGACGAGTCTGCCATCTCTATGGAGCCATTCCTTGATTGAAATTGTATGATAAGAAAGGAAACAGAAGGAGTGAATTTGACCAAAGTGTGTTACGTACATACATGAAATCACCACACCAAACCCCCTTTGTACAATTAATACATCTGAAGAAAAAGGTTTTGAAAAGAAATACAACATATCAAAAAACAAAAATAAATAAATCTTATGGTTAATGAAAGGCAAGGCCCACAAATCAAAAGGGTATTTGATTATCTTAAGAAGGAAAATGCGTTCAATGTGCCACGTTGCTCTCCCTCAAATGCACTGCTGTGTGAGCTCCTTGTGCTCCTTTGGTTATCTGCAACTGCTGGGGAAGGTACAGAGGCAGGGGACCTGGGCAAAGGCACTGAGATGACAGAGCAGCAACTCTGAAAGGCCTCTTGAGGTCAGATAGGGAGGCATTTCTCCTCAGCGAGGGGCTTCAGGAGCAGCCATACATAGTAAAAGAATAAACTTCTCCTCCCTCCTCTCTCTTTGAATCCCCAAGCTGTTGCTTGCTTTGTTAGCCATCACAGCCTCAGCGATGCTTTGAGGAGTGAAGGGAGTGCCTGTGTGCACACTGGGAGGAATCAATTCGAGAAAAGTAGCAGAAGCCATGAGAACTTGGTTATAAGAAGCAGGAGGTGCACCAGGTACCTGGAACAAAATGAGCAGCCGAGGGAAGAAACCACAGCACAGCGTAGATTTATAGCACATGCAAGCATTCCTCGGGATTTAAGGATTATGTGGGGAGGTGTTGTGATAGGATAAGTGCACCTTGCCGGGCATGGTGGTCCACACCTGTAATCCCAGCCCCACATGAGAGGCAGAGACAGAGGGGCAAAGTTAGAGAGGGTTCAAGTGGTAGAGTGCATGCCCTTCAGTTCAATCCCCAGCTCAGCATGAAAAAGGGGAGGGAAGGGAAGAAAAGGGAACGGAAGGGGAGGGGAGGGGGGAGGGAACAACACATTGCACTTTCTGTGTATATGGAAAGACTATTTCCACTATCGTTTCCACTACTGTAATTGTTGCTCAAAGCAAGTGCAGCCTTAAAGCGGAGGGGGAGAACTTGAGGATACAAATTTGCATCTGAAACCCAAGGGAATTCTGAGAAATGCAAGAAGATCAGGACAGGTTTCCTATTGATGCTCACAAGAGGAACTACATCAAGTTAAGGGTGCAGACAAATATTAAAGATGCATCTTACACAAACCGAAGAATTTACACTGCACTTTGTATATACTTTCATCCACGCAACATCACAATTATCCTATTTCTGGTTCAATACTCAGTGGAAAGTTATGTCTTATGAGGAACTGAAGTTGACTGAACCATGTACATTTTTAAGTTACATGAAGGGCTAATGTTGAAATTTCAGAGCAAGGTACAGAATAAGAAGAGTAAACAATGGTTGAAGGGAAGTTACTAAATCGTACTTCTGAGAAAGACGAGAAGAAAATCTTTTCATGCTACCTCCCTGTCAGTGACGCAGAAATGAGAGAAAACAGTAAAATACACTCATGAGGACACATCTCATACTCCAGGAAAACACATACGACTTTCCCATTGTATAAATGCTGTATTACTGTGTAAAAATAAACCTATTCCATGACTACTGGACCTGTAAAAGTGACTTGTCACATCTGAAGTGGGTCATTCCTAAAGTCAGTAGTGAAAGTAACAGTCATGTCTGGAAATAGAGAATATTCCAAATCTGGAAATACAGGTATTTTGAAACAGGAGGATGGTAGAGCCTGCCTTTTCCTTTTTCCAACTGTGGAACCCACTGATTTCAGCTGGCCTATGGGTCCGCAGGATGGGGATCACGTTCCCTAGACACCTTTGCAGTCAGATGCAGCATGGTCAAGTTGCAGCTCATGCACGTAAGTGGAAGTGTTTTGCACAGCCTTGGAAAATGTTCTGAATGGGAGAAGCATGGTTTTCCCTTCTTTTCTCCTTTCTTTTGCTGATATGGGTCATAACTGAAGTTCAGCAAATACCCTGGACCACATGCAATGCCCCTAAGGATGGCAGAAAAGAGAACTAAAGGAAGCCTGGCTCCTGAAATCACATCCCTCTGGATGCCACCTCCAGGTTGTACACAGATAACGAAGCTGCATGTTTGGCTCTTCTCCCACGAGACACTGAAGTCAGTCCTAACCAACACAAGGACAAAAGTGAGTCACCATCTCTCTTTCCTGACATGGGCTTTGTAGATTTCTAATAAAGTGTTTTTGGGAGACACATTTAAGAACTAATAATCAATTCATGGAGATAAACCAATACTAGAAAGTCAAAGATTTGGGTCAGTCATTTCAATGGGGAAACGCAGAATGGGGCAGCTTTTGTAAGACTGCAGAAAAAATCACATCTGCTTAGATTCTTCCCACTCTTGCTTTTTTCCACTTTCTCCTACTTATTTCCTGCTTTTCTCCTTAAGCAGTTAGCAAAATTTTGGTTTTGTTTTATTTTGCTTGGAAGAAAATTGAAAGAAGAACAAGGACCTCCTGATATTTGCAGGAGGGAGGGACAGCAGAAATGGAAAAGCCCTAAATAAGTGACTTGACCAGCACCCTACTGAGTCAGCAACACCTTGCCAGGACAAATAGTTCATAAGCCTCGCTTTGCTATCCTAAAGTAAAACTTAGAGACTGCAACCTATTCGTACATATAAATAAGAAACCAGCATAATGCTCCAAATATATGTCAAAGGCAAAAAAGAAAGTAGTTGATAGTGACAAAATGGTTTTTCTGGTGGGTAGACCTAAGTGCGACCACTCTAGAGATAAAAGTCACCCCGTGTTTTCAGGGTGTTCCCAGGAAACTGCTACCTTGGGAGGTGATGAGGCTCCAGGGTCAGAAGCCTCTCCTCCAGGGACAACTCCGAAGGTCTTGGTTTTATTTTTCTTAGGAAATACAGCATTTTCTCATAGCAGTGTTGCTTCAAATGTGTTTTATAGTAAGAACATTTCCCGTTCATAGGTGTTATACTAACGAAAATTATAGTCCAACTGTTTAAGAATCGTTAGCTTAAGCAAAACTGAATGTTTTTATTCTGGCTCTAGGATATATCGCTGTGACTAATTCCCAAGGATTCCCATCTCAGAATCCTTTCTCACTGGAACAGCTCCTGGGTCCAGAGTTTCATGGAAGAAACAGAAAATGCTGCCCTGTGCCTCTCAGAGAGCACAGAACACCCAGAGAAGGAGCGAGGCTCGCTGGAGGATCAGAAACCACTAATAGAAGAGCAGCTTCTACTGGCTGATGTCCTGACCATGCCAGGGCCCCTGAATGGCGTAAATGTGCCCACATTTCACTTGACTTTCGTGAGTGATTACAAGCAGTCAGACACTTGTGCTGTTTCGGGGAAAGCACAATCTGAATGCTGCCGGTGGTATTCACACGTATTTAAGCTCCTATTTCATGCCATGTGCAGCGTAAGCCTTAGCAAGACATCACAGAAATGATCTGTTCGTAGTGTTAGCAATGGGGCATCGGGAAGGATGTGTGCTGTAGTATCTCTAGAGTGTGTTTTACCAGGAGCATTCGTGATATTTATCATTTCTGAAGTTCCTGCTTCATAGAATGACATCTTTTAATCACCCTTTCACTTCATTCATGCAACACATCTGTGAGATATCATTAGTCCCATCTCACAGATAAAGAACCCGCAGCCCAGTACGGTTAAGTACCAGTGTCATGGAATTTTTTTGTTGCAGAACTTGGACACAGCCCAGGACTATCCTGCTTGGAAGCTCATGTTTTTTTCCACTGCCTTCTTTAACCGAGGGAAAATTTTTAGAAGATTTTCCATTTTTAAAAAAGTCAGCTACAGCAATTAAAAGTTAATCTCAGCTCTTAGGAAGACAGTCATCTGTAAGAAGCCAGAGTCACTCATTCCTTGGGAGGGCGGTAGAGCATGGCTTTAGTACATGGATTTTAACTGGCAAGTCTGCTCTGAAAGGCTGAATGTGTGTAAAGCATTGTCCTGTTTTCTTCCTGCCTCATTGTCACCTGGTTTAAACTTCAAGGTGTGTTCTTTGAAAACCACTTGTTTCCAGTGACTCATTTTGAAATCACTGATTTCATCTTCCTGGTTCTTTGCAAAGCCAGGAAGGGAGATCAACACCACATTGTTTTCACCTTCAAACACACTCGTGCTGTAACCCGAAGAATCCAGAACTGTTATTGTTTGTTCTTCTTTCATCTTTTTACAAGAGCAGAAATCCATTCTGAGAATAGTATTCCCTGCTCGCCCTGCTTCATCTACCAGAGTTTTCAACCAACCTGTGTGAAAAGTGTCCAGCTTTCCAGTCAAGTCATAATAACTGAACCCTTGCTTTCCACCAGTCACTGTTCTACATTCTGAGAATTCAGCAATGAAAGAGATGAGCTCTCTCTCCTTGGAGTTTAATCTAATGGGATAAATAAAATGGTCAGCACATAAGCAACGTGATCATTCCAGACAGTGGAATGGTCTTTGAAAAAACAGCAGAGGATGACATGGCACAGAAGGACTAGAGTGAAAGTTTTCCTTAGATGCATGGTTGGGGAAGCCTTTCTATGGAGGGAACATTTGGGCTGAGATCAGAATTGCCATACAAAGACAGGAGTGACAAAATTGAGGGTTGAAAAATTGAGGAACAGAAAAGAAGTGGGAATAAGCCAGGCACTGGTGACTCATGCCTGTAATCCTAGCTACTCAGGAGGCAGAGATCAGGAGGATCGCAGTTCAAAGCCAACCTGAGGAAATAGTTCATGAGACCCTAGCTTGAAAAATATGCATCACAAAAAGGGCTAGCAGAGTGGCTCAAGGTGAAGGCCCTGAGTTCAAGCCCCAGTACTGCAAAAAAAAAAAAAAAAAAAAAAAAGAAAGAAAGGAAAAGTGGGAATAGCTGGAAGAGGGAAATAGATGAGGACAGAGAGGTTAACAAGACCCCAAGCCTATGGAGGCAAATCTGAATTTTAATCCTAAACGCAGTGAGAAGTCAGGGATTTTGAAACTGATATTTAGGTGGCTGAAATGGGCAGGAAAATGCTCACGGTCATTCAGATTAGAAAGGATAGTGCTGGGCTGAGCAGTCCAGGGAAGACAGGAGGGAAAACCTCTTTCTGAATACCACTGCCAAAATTTGATGATAGATTCCATGAGATGAGTATGGATGACTTCTAGAATTTTGGGTTGGTACTTGCAACATTTTCTGACCTTGGGAAGACCAGCAGAGGCATAGATTTGGGTGAGGAAAGGGGACCGAGTGCGGTATGAGCATGTTGTCTTTGGGTTCCTTTTAGTTATACCAATAGACATGTCAAGTAGGCAGCTGAGGTTACAGAAGGTTAGAAGAAGAGGTCACGGCTGCAAATGCATGAGCTCCTGAGGGCTGTGCCCCTTGCAAAGCGTTGCCCAGCTTCAGACAGTCATGTCCAACTCTCTGTGCACAATGAACCTGCTCTTACAATTAATTCACCATGAAAATATCTTGTTAGTATCTGATCCTTTCTCATTAGGCCTTTCAGTTTCTTCTCCTTTGTCATTGGCGTCTTCTGAAGATTCAAACAGAATTGACAGCCATCTAAGCCAAGCTGGATGAAATGATGACTCTTTCTTAGCAAGGTTATAGCTCACATTCAAAGACAACCTAGATGACTTTGGTAGGGTTCTTAAGATGGATGGCTTCTGACTACCAGTCCAACCCATGGACACTTTCGCCAGCTCTCACCTCCTCTTGTGACCTCCTAGCACTCTTCATTTTCCTTTTCAGGTATCTACATGCCTTCTCATTCCCTGTAGGGCCTTGGTTTCAATCAATCGTTAATGAATCAACTCTTTGATATTTAAGGGTTTACTCACCTTCAGATATATTCAGTTTTTAACTTGGGAGATTGGAAGGACAGAGATTTGAGAATTAAATAAATGACCCTCAAATGGGAGAGTTTCAAGCAGAGCTTCTCCAGTGCCGGCACGTGGGATGATTCCTTTTCTGTGGCCTTTCTGTCTATTGTTCTCTCTTCTTTTCTATCTTAAAAATTTCCTTTCTGGGGAACTGTAACACATGCTACAACATGGATGAACTTGAAGACAATTATGCTAAGTGAAACAAACCAGAAGGAAAAATGCTACGATTTCACTTATATGAGATATACAGAGTAGTCAAACTATTAGAAACAGAAAGTAAAATGGTGGTTTCCAGAGAGCAGGGGGAAAGGGAAATGGGGAGTTGTTGTTCAGTGGTATAGGGTTTCAGTTTTATAAGATTTTAAAAGTTCAAGAGATTCTAGAAATAGGTTCACAACAATGTGAATATACTTAACACTACTGAGCTATACACTTAAAAATACTTAGGATGGCAAACTTTGTTAAAATCAGAGGGAGTGAATTCTGCCAACAACTTGAAAGAACTTGGATGTATATTCTTCCCCAAGACCCTCCATATAAGAACCAACCTAGTTGACACCTTGATTTTGGCCTAGGGAGACCCCAAGCAGAGAGCCCAGTTGAGTCACATTTTAAACTGTAAGGGATTACACAGATATTTTAAGTCACTAAAAAATCCCCTTCTTTTGTCTCAAGCCTCCTTCCCATGGGCTGTCACTCCATCTCTTCTTTCCTTTGTAGCCAGACTACTTGACAAAGCCTGCTTTAGTTCTTCCATGGGTTCTATCCCCACAAATATCAGTACTTCCTCTAGCTCCAGGCACAATGGGTATTCCAAAAGTCTCTCTTACTTGGTCTTGCTGGCATTTCGTGCTCCTGACTACTTAATGCTTCCTGAAATTATTTCCTCCTTTGGATTCTGTAACCCAGCCTTCTCCTGGTTCCCCTCTTTCCACTTCTTCCCAGTCTCCTTCGTAAATCCTCCTCTCTCTAATTCACTCTCAAATGTGTTGTCCTCCGGGCTAGTTATTTACCCTCACTTTTCTGCTCTATATCCTCTCCTTGAAGAACTCCATCTCTATTCACAATTTTAACTCTTACTTGTATGTGTATTACTAACAAATATATTTCTCTGACTTGTACCTTCTGTCTAAACTCCAGATCTGTATCTCCAACATTGAATGGGGCATCTCCATTCAGTAACGCCAAAGACATTTTGTCCAAATTCATTCTGTCCACATCATTTTCTCCTTACCAAGTCTGTATGTTTTCTTTTGCTTGTCATTATTGATGAACATCATTTTCCAAACTCAGTTACCCAAAAAAGAAGGAAAGAGGTGTTGTTCATACTTCTTTGCCTCTCACCATCGCCACCAGAATCCAACACTTGCCTGATCCTGATAGATTCTACCTCCAAATTCTCTCTTGAATCTGCCCCACCCTTTGATATCTACTATATTGTACTCTAGTCACTTTACAGTTGATTAGACCAGTAGATTCCTATCTTCCTAGCTCCTCAATGGATACCTTGTTTTCAGTTTGTCCTTATACAATTAATTCTCCAGGGTGGGCTTTCTAAAATGCCAACCTGATGACATGTCTTCCCTTGACTAGTAGCTCTGCATTTTTTCATGGAAAGCTCACATTATTTTTCTTAGTAAGTAACACCCCACATGACATGGTACTTGCCTAACTCCTCAACTCCTCTTCCCTCTCTGTGCCTCTTGCTTAGGGAAGTACTGACTTACTGAAAATTTAGTAATATGTCAAGGTGTTTCTCATCTTCCATCCTGTGAGCTTGTTATTCTTTTTTGTTCATTATTCACTAAGTCATTCTTTGCATTTTAGCACAATTATTACCCTCTTAAAGACATGTCCTAATTCCATATTTGGTGTCCTCTTTTTTTCTGCTAACTTTGCATCTTGAACCAATCTACAGCACTACCTGTTCAGAGCTCCCAGTGATAGTAATTATGGGTCTTCTCTGACTCCACCATTAGAGTGTACAGTGCTTGAGGAATGGGCCTCACTGGCCGTGTCCACCTAACACAGCGTCAGTGAAATCCATACACCTTAACGTATGCTTGTATAAGTAAGCTATCCCTTATTCATTGCTCATTAAGAGCTCATTATGTCAAGAGAATGGTATGTTTCAAACAAAGATACTTTTGGCAGCCTGGTAATAATAACAGTTAACGTTTTCTATATGCTAGGTACTTTACCATTTTGTCTTGTGATCACATTCACATTTAGAACATCCCTGGAACATTTACAGGGATATAAGTACTATGAATGTCCCCAGATTTTAGATGAACAAATTGAGCCATAGTGAAGTCAACTAATTTGCCCAAAATTGGCAGATTTGGACAAAACCATATCTTGCCAGCTCCACTGCACTAACCTGCCAACAATATGCAATGAGCTATAGACAGCCCAGATTCTGAATCACGTTGTCAGACCATACACCACACCAAAATTTCACTTTAGAAAATTCTCACTATTATCTGTACGTGGTAAATATGTGAAAATTAAATAATAATCTTTAAAAAACAAAGTATTTCTTTCTTTTTTTCCCCAGCAAAAATGTATGTGCAAACCTTGTCAAATAACCTAACAACTCTCCTCCTAGCCCCTCTCACACCATGTGGGTGTGTTCAAATAAAATACCACAAAGCAAGTTTCAGACATTTCCAAAAGCATCCCTTTCTTTTAGCCATACTTCTTTTTTTTTTTAATGTTATGGCAGAATGTAACAAAAGTCCTGATACAGGAATTTGTCAGGGGCATTGTGGGGTGAATTGAGGGAGAGGAGGTAGCAGGGAGAGCCTTGAAGATTCCCGGCCTGGAGTTTCCAGCTTTGCAGTACCAGTGGGTCTATCTTACTTACCTTACCATCTTGTAAGATTTCACTTAGAGAAAAAATATATATTGCTTTAAATATTTGAAAACCATTTAAGTTATGAAAGCAAATTTTCTATGACTTGTATATTAAAGCAAAATACATCTATGTCTTGCCTCTGTGGAGACATGGACAGGACTGCAGTTGTTGCCTCAGCAATCATTGAAAGACCCAGTTGCTTAGGAACCCAGGAGCATCCAGAATGATGCTCTATGACATGTGTGCAGTCCCCTGCCTGGGGTGTGGCAGTATAACACCTTATTGTCCCTTGGGTTCTCCCTTGTCTTCTCCATTGGAGCATGAAAGGATGGGAGGTGGTCCTAGGCCTTGCTTTTATTTTTACCTATATGAGGACTCAAAACTTAGTTACACCTATGGAAGACTTTCCATTTAGAAGAAAAGACAGACCACGGAGGCTCTAATCACAGTATAAACATTTGTGTAGCAGCAGATAACATGTTTGCACATATTAATGATTTCCAATCTCACTCTTTCTTACATCAGACTCTGCTAACTCAGACACTGTCACCTGTAAGAAGATTTTGTTAAAACCAGAATGCAAAGAAAGAACTGTCATTCAGCTTTGGATTGGCAAGAGAGGATCTTGAAGCACATGCAAAATTCTAGTCATGGAGGCCAGGGTTTGCTCAGAAATAAAGTTGTTTCTAGAGTTTAATTACTCCCTTCATATCAGGATTAAAACTTGGAACTGGAAACAATGATTTTACTATAAGCTCTAGATATAGAGAAAGTTAAGTATTATGACCTATGAGAAGTAGGCATTTATCTAAGGAATAAGAAAGTGGGAAGAATTTCTGCCTTAGGGCACAGTGGTCAGACAAGGAAACCAGTGGTCTGCAGGAGACCAGAGGGGGTACAGAATGATCATGGGTCTCTGAGCCTCCCCCCAGCACAGGAGCCAGGTGTGTGGAGACCGGAGGGTTTTCCACACTAGACTGCAACAAAGGCTTCACACTGACACACTGAGACAGAACCCAGGAGCAACCATGCAATTCCCTGTTTTCCCAGGCCATCCAGCTGGCCTTGAGAGAGCAAACCCACAAAAGGTGGAAGAAATGTCTACAAAGACAGGCCAAGGATGCCGCACCTGACTGTCCTTTGTCACTTATGTGATGCAGACGAAAGCTCCTGGATGCCTCATGGAATGTGAACCATGGGCACTGGCTGATGCACTTGGTAGAGGCAAAGGTTGGCCAAGCCAGGGATGGAATGGAGTCACTGGGAAGAGGAAGCACATGCAAGAAACAATCTGGGGTGGGTCTGATCAACAGGGGTCATGCCACACTGTTTGGGAACCATCACCATGTGCCACCCAACAAAGATGATCACAGCCCCAGTTACAACAATCAGATGCTCAGCAGTAGATTTCATATGACAACAGAGGCTGAGATGAACTCAACCAGAGCCCACAGCAAGCACGGAAGGACGGGATGGTGCATGAATCATTCACTTCCTCAGCACTTTCTGGATGCCATCAGTTTATGCAAACCTTCACCTGCTCCCAGATTCCTCCAGCTCCTTTGAGAAGGGAGTTAGAATATCTGAAGTGACTGATTACTTACCCTAAAGAGACAGAGTTACTTTAAAGATAGGAAGTTTATGATTTTCCAACACTGCCAGGAAATGCAGAGGGAGACAAAATGAGTCACCAAATACTTGAAAAGTACAAGCTTCAGTCCTCTGCATGGTGGGTATCAAATCTGAGCCCTCTGCACTATGACTGAATGTGCAGAGGGGTATGGGAACAGCCAATTGTTTCAACTATGGAATTAGAAAAGACATCCCAGAAGAAAACATTTGAGGTGAATTTTGAAGATTAAGCAGGAGTTATCCAGCTATGAGGAAGCAGAAATATATTTCAAGAAATGAATAAAAGTGAGTCAAGGGACATTGATAAAATTAAGCATAGCATGTCCAGAAAAAAGCAAAATTGTCTTAGAAAAGGACTGAGTTCAGGTGTGAAGAGAAGTCTTGGTGAACAGAGGTGAACGGGTAGGCTTCAGCACACATCTCTACGTGGTTAGGTTTGGAAAACAGCCTCGCTATATTCTATGCACTCTGAGGGGGTTACCCGAGAACTGACCACCGTTGGTAATTCACCTAGGAGCGTGGTCTACTCCCTAAACCTTAAATCACTGGGCTTCCTGTGCCTTGCGAGGCACTGTAAATTATCAGGCATCCTTTAAATGTAATCAGATCATGGATGGTCATGGGTGTTATTTTAAAGAATGCGACTTCAGAAAAGAACAGCAGGACCTAGTGAAGGTTCCTGGGCAGGGGGTGACATGACAAAAGAAATTACCCCAGCTGCAGCTATATGCAGGCTAGAGTGAGCCAAGAGACTCAGGAAGGTACCACATTGTCCAGGCATGAAGCAAACAGGCAGATTGGATGGTAACCATGGTAACTGAAAGAGCGCACTATGAGGATTATTTTGAAGGCAGAAACAACAGGACTTGATTGCTGATTGGATATGAGTGTGTGGCAGAGACAGCTGTAATAAATGACTTGGGATTGTGCTTAGGATGCTACAAGAATAGATCTGAAATAGGGACGCCAATCAGGAAGACTGCTTTGAGAGGAAAATAGTCTAGCTGACGGCATGTTGAGTCCCACATAATGATGGTCTGTCCAGCGGAATGCCCTCTACACACTTCAAAGGACAAGACTGAGGCATTCTGCCTTTTTGTTGATCCCATTTTTCTCTCTCTCCGTGATTCTGATTGCATCTAAGGCCCTTTTGTCAAGGAATTCGGGGGAGAAAATTCACCACTTCCCTTACTTTTAGTACACTGCAAAGGTCATCCATCACTACCATCATCAACTTTGTCTTCGAGTTAACACAAATTACTATTCAACATCTATATTTGTGTTTGTCACTCTTGTGACACAATTCACAGTAACAGACTCTTCCCCTTGAGAGATTTCCAATCTGAAAGAGCCAACATTTTCAGGATCAATAAGTAGAGAAGGCAAAGAGGAGGAGGATGGTCACTTGACAATACCTACATAAAATTAAAGTAATATCTATACTCTGCAGGAGGAAATGGAAGAGAAAGGACACTTGGCTAGAGAGGACCAGTGTAGGCAATCAGGGTTTGGAGATAAAAAGGAAATTTTCGAGAATTTCTGTTTTGGGCAGAGCTAATTTAAGTCATCATCTCTTTAGGAAAGGAAAATTAATTTGGGATACTACTTCTATATTAATTATTATTCATTTAATTCATCTAGGACTTAATACCTCGTACCCTCTCCATGGAGTCCAGGACCTGTGCAAGACCATGTAGCTAAACAGCCAGAAAGCTATATCTCAGGCTCAAATTTCCAGCACACCAGACTCATCATTTCAGTGAGGATGAGAAAGACCACAAGCTTTCATGAGGAAATATGGTTGTTTTTAAAATGTCAGAGAAAGAACCCAGATCACTACTTTTGAGGTTGGCTTCAGCAGCAGCTCTCCTTCCCACCTTTTAGGACAGGGGCCCTTTTGCACAAAAGACCCCAGGGTGCAGGGTAGGCAGCTCATCTCTCGTATGTCAACTGCATGTCCTTCTGGTCACCTCATACATTTCTGGTCACCTCAGCCTCCACTTTCCTGGATTCATACAGAGTTGTTGATTGAATGGAGCAGTTCTGTGAGTTACCATGAAAGCAAATACTGGCCATGTTTTTGCCAGAATCTTAGGGAGAAGGGTCAACTTTGAACAAAGAGAGAAAGAAATGACAAACCTCCTCCCTTCCTTTCTACTACAGTTTGACATGGTGGGCTTGGAGTCAGGTGGTCTTGTCGATAGTTTTGGCCCGATAGTAGGCAAGTTGTTGGATGTCCATACCGGCATTTGCTCTGCTAAAGAGATGTAGTCAAGCCTTGTATGGGTGAGAAGATTAAAAAGCTCAACCAAGATTGTGCATTGTGGACACAGGCGGCACTCATGAAGCCTGGTGGTACCGGTAGTCTCCATTGTCACCCTGAGAACAACTGGGAATAGTTTAACTTTCTGTGCAGACATCAAACATTCACTCTCAACTTACATAACATGTTTTCTTCAAGGTTCCTTTAACTTGTTCACTACACTAAATACAGGGACTTTTTAAAAAGGATCTTTATCTTCTCCAGCTAGCTCAGTGTATGAAAGCTTGACTTCTTTGCTGCCCACACAGTTTCCTCTGGGACCTTAGCCTTACCAGTATTCTATGACTCACTGCTTCGCTTTCATAAACAGATGCAAAATACTGTCCCTGGTTTTATTGGAAGCGGCAGATAAAAATATTCCAAGAAAAATTTGAACTGTGCAATAAATTTCCCACCTCTCTTTTCCTCTCTCCTTTCTCTTACTTTCCACCCCCCAATCTGCTTGTCATAAGCACTGCCCATCAAACTCTGTCAGATAGCACTGCCCCTATCTGACAGAGAGGAGGAGGAGGACAACTCTTTGGGCCTCTCTCACTTTCTGTACCATTCCTTTGCTTCTCCCCACTGTATTGTTCCCTCTCCTGTTTATTCTTTCCTCCCCATTGCTAGGTCAGTTGGGTGTCACTGTTGGCCCCCAAAGCTACTTCCTCTCAGAGACTTGTTTTCATTGTCATTTTCCTGACTGTAAAGATTCCTGGGAACCCTCAAGGCCCAACTCCAGGAAAATAAAAATACCAAGGTCATGCCATACCAGGTTTGTGAGCAGAAACTGGAGGCAGTGAGAAGCCATTCATGCCAGCTAAGATGGCAGCCCCAAGGTGACAGGTGAAAAGAGAGGGCAAACATGCAGTGGGATGGGTGCTGTGTACTTCCAGGAGCTGTTGTAAGACAGATCCTGTGAGAGTCTCACTTCTGCCCATCTCATAATCAGAAGCTCTGACTCCCTGGGCCCTGAGCCATCTTCTCAAGAGCATTTATATAGAAAGCAGTCTTGGAAAATAGAATATGTACCCCCAGAGCACAGGGCAGACATACTTACCACAATTATGATAGATTGGGGTCCTCCAATTTTCAGTCATATACAACTCACCATGTGTTCAGGCATCACCTGACCTTCTTCCCATCACCTGTGAAAAATGGGGCTCAGGGAACCCCACAAAAATTTTCTGATCCTCTGTCCATGGCTATCACCCTGAGTAATAAGGCCTTCTGTTTCTGACCTGGAGTCTCGTGTCCTCCGCCAGAATCTATGAAAGTGCAGGTTACGTGTTTGTTTACAAGTAGAAAAGTCTCAGCCCTTCACAGTGCTTGACAGTTTTCCGACATTATGATTTTTAGGCTGTCAGTCAGAACGTTAGGAAGATGAAAACTCAGAAGCTAGAATGTCCTCTCAAGCAAAGTCCTAAATAGTTAGTTAAGATTTTTCTCCCACGGCCACCCAGTCTAATGTGCCTTCCTAACCTCAGTAATGATGGGCTCTAATGGCCCATTCACTCAGCAGAGAGGATTGTACGACCTATTTCCAGATTACAGTGTGTGCCAGAATTATGTTTGTTTTTATTAATAGAGACAGGAGTCACGCAGCATATTAGAGCTGACTTTTCAATCATTTAATCAACAAATGCATCCTGAGTGCCTTCTCACAACTGTGTTATGTGCTGAATAAAGCAAAGTTCTTAAAACCTTTTCACTTCCTTTACTCCATGAAGAAGAACCTCACTGTAAAAAGAACCGAAATATTCAAGTCACCCATTCAGTCAGGGACTAGAAGAGACATTTTTGTAAGAAGTCTGAAGAAAGCGTGTTTCCTCTCTTGCCCATTCCCCTCCCAGACCCCAACTCAATTTCCTTCTGATTTGTAAAACCTCTGCCCTTCAAGAGCTTAACAACTGGAGTGCAAGTCTGTGAGGCCAACGCCTGTTTTTACAGCAATGATGAGATGAAACCTTGCTGACTATCATTTCCACTTAATTCAACACATAATGATGAGTATTTGTCAGGGGGAAAGAAAACAGTGAGTCATAGTGAGTCTTTAAGAGTTGGGAAAGGAGTCGTGGGCACACATATGCATGTGTGCACGCATATGTGTGTACGTTGATGTACACACACAGCATATGTGTGCGTGTACAGACGTACATGTGTACACACACGCACATGGTACATGCATAGGTACACATGTGCACACACACGCGTGTGCACACAGCACGTAAGTATGCATGTACACACGTGCATGGAGTGTGCATGGCTACACACATGGATGTGCACCATGTGCCCACGTGTACACGCACACACTGCACACACTATGCATGTGTGTACATAAACGTGTGTGCATGTACAGGCACATGTGTGCGTGCATGCATGTAGAGACACAGCGGTGCAGAGAATACATTCATGCATGTACACATGTAAATGTGTATAGCACACATGTGCACACCTATGTACACTTGTGAACACACATGTACAGATGCACATTTTCTCAGCAACTGGAATCACAGTGTTTTCCATGACAAATGCATTTATAATTCAGAAAAACATACCTTCACCTGCCTGAAATCCTTCTAAGTCTCTGTGACCCCCCGTCAGTCCAGAATTTGGCCTCTGTCAAATCCCCACAAAGGCTTGGTCACTTCAGTTTCAGCCAGTCTTCAGAGACACAGAGAGATTAGGAAGGGACGCTGCTGGGCTGTGGGGAGGGAGGGCGTGAAAACTCACTGGACCCAACCACCAGGTATCGGCCATTACCACCCATGACCAACCATCAGGGCGGTGAGGCTTTACAAGAACAGGGTCCCAACCTGCATTCCTCCCTTGGGGTAGTAGAGAGCCTTAAAGCCACTCTACTTCTTGTAACTGTGTCCCCATTCCTGACTTGCTCTCATTAACACGACTGCCTGTTGCCCTGCAGATAGAGCCACCATCGGCTGCACTGCTGCTGTCTTGGCCTCACTCCTACACGAAACGAGAATAAGTATTGTGTAGCTTTAAACAACTGGCTAGAGGGGGGAAAAACTGGTTAACAATGTCCACACACAAAAACCAGATAGGGAAACAAGCCCAAAGTGAGTGCACGTTAATGATGGGATGAGTTTTAGGCAGTCATTTCTCAGAAGTTGTTTTCTTCTCAGTAAAAGCCAGAGTTATTTCTATAACTGCTTACTGCCCCCACTGAATGACAGATCAGAAAAAAAATGAAATGAGACACAAGAGACTTCAGTCATTCCCAGGTGAGCCGAGCTGTGAGCTGACTGCAAAAGAGGAAAATCTGCAGAAGCTCCAGTGTTACAGATTCAGGGACACAGAGAAAGGAGCAACTAGAAATAGCAGCTGGTTAAAACTCATCTCAGCCACGTGTGGTGGTGCATGCCTGCCATCCCAGCACTCAGGAGGCTGAGGCAGGAGGATCACGGGTTCCAGGCCAGCTTGGGCTACAAACTGAGACAATGTCTTAAACTTAAAAGATAAACAACAAAAGAAACTCATCTTAATGGGAGAATGCTAAGCAACCACAGAAAGAGAGCCTACAGATTCTCAAGTGGTTTAAGAGCTGTGGTCCAACAATGACCTTCCCAATAGACCACAGGGAACATGGAATCGCCTGTCCCATAGAGGCTCGTAAAACAAAACCCTAGAATCAGATATAAAGGTGGAAAGGGGAAGGGACCTTCTCCGTGCCACACCCCTACTCAGTTTCTGACTCGAAGCTAATCATTCCTGGTCACAGACTTAATTATCCCTAATCCTTTTTGTGTTCCCAGCAGCTGACCCTCCACCCCCTGCAAGAATATCTTGCTGAATAGTCATCTGGCCTGGCTCCTCCCGATGGGAGGAGCTCCTGCCGGTGGGGTGCTGCGGGACAGTCATTCCTACCTGGACGGGGCACTCTCCACATCAGCACAAGGCAGGAGAAGAAGGGTCCCAAGGGATTTGTTGGGGTTTCCAACTCTGGCCCTAAAGGGTGTGATTTGACCCACCTAATGCCCCCACCACCACAGTTACCTCCTTCTCCAGCCCACCACCTGCCTGAAATTCTTCACTGCCTCTGTTAAAGCAATCGCAATGCTAAAATGCAATTAGGAAGAAAGGGATGACTAACACTTTTAGCCCTGGGCTGCTACCTAAACACAGGTGAGGCCATTTCTTCAGATAAGTTGTAAGGATTGGGACTAAAGTGAGCATATTTTATGACTCTCAAAAGGGCCAAGTGGTTGGACGTGTAGAATGTAATTATGAACCGTAAGGAATTTTGAAATCACAACAGTGTCAAAGGAGCCAAGATATTAAGTGCCCACGGGCCTGCAACAGGACTAAGCTATGGAGGAGGAGGTGGGTGGGATGCAGATCCAGGTGGAATGGAACACAGCAGCCTTCACTGCCAGTGAGCAGCCGATGGCGAGACAGCGAGGGAGAAGGGGAGGACTCTGCCGGATCTGACTAATATGGTGTCACAGGGCTGCTGGCCGACCTGCTGTATCTACTTAGCTCTCAAAATTTTTGCTGAACATTTCAAGAAAAAAAGTCAAGGGAAAGCATACCGAGATAAAATATCCTACTTTCTTGATCATAGTCTATGGGGAGAGAGAGTCAGAATTCATTTCTATACTTCCTGAGGTTCTACCCTGTGCTAAGTCCCTACTCTGTGTCCTGGCCAGGTGCTCTCCCTCCACTGAGCTAAGAACCACCTGCAGTAGAGTCCACGTTACCATAGCGACACGCCCTGCGAACACCTCCTGCCCCACTTAGCTGAGCATTTATTCTGAATATTCCAAAAGTTCCTCACAAACAGAAACAGCCTTTCCTTCACACTTCTGAGAAAGGGTTTGTAGTGTTGACTGTTTTGTTTTTGTATTGCCACAAAGTTGAGCAGTACCATGAAAAAACTAAGTACTAGGAAGGGAGTCCAAGAGTCCTCCCATGGCAAATCTCTCTAAAGCTTCCAATGTACCTGACATCTGGGCAGAATACCAACCCAACTCCAATTTCATCAGCCAAAATGAGGTTCAATAATGCCTTTAGCAAGTACATTCCCCGCCCCCAGCCCTCAAAACATAGAGGTAAACAATATACCAACCAAGGCATGGCAATTTCTTGATGGGCTGGAAGCTCCTCCCTTCAGAGTTGAGCATTGTGCACTCTGACCTCCCCTCCTCCTGGCATTGCTTGCTGGAGAGTGCCACCTACCGTCCCCTCTACTTCTCCCACAACCGTCCCTTAGTCAGCCCCAAGCATCCAAACCGCCCAGGGCCAAGTCGGACAGTGTGCCTTAGACTGTAGGATGAAGAGAGAGGAAGAAGAACAGTTTCAGAGCTGGGAAAAGAGGAACAGCTGGAAGGAGGAGTTCAAATTTCCTTCACTCCAGACACCTGGTCCTAACAATGCCATAGGACCTGATTGAAGGGCAGAAGCAGCTGGCACCGAATTTGTTTACCACTGACCACACAGAAAAACAACAATAAGAGACAATTGGAAGAAAGAAAATAAGAAAACAAGACGATCAGACAGGCAGAAATAAGAATGGTGGAGGGACACAAAGGAAGAGAGGCAGGGAGAAGAACTAGGGAGCCAGGCAGTATAATGGCCTCTGTTTCCTTCTCATTCCTCCTCCTTTTAAAACGTTGGTTCCTAATTAGCACATGGTTTCATTATTTCACCCAGGCAAGAATTCACCTTTGGAAATGTGTTCCCCGTTTACTGTTCTTCTGTGTTCAGAGTCCAGGGTTTTCATGTTGTGTGTATCCTGGAAGTGTGGTTCCCAGGCAGAGCTCATTTCTGCTGGTGATTTTCACTGCTAATTACATTGCTGTCATCATTTAGTGTCACAGTTGCTGTTGGTTTACTGCATTAAGTGCTTCACTCACAGGCCAGCTCTCTTTTGTCTGTCGGTCCTCTGCCTCCTGACCCACTGCTCTGCTCACAATGCCTCATCTGCATCTTCCAGAGTCAATGTGTAAGACCCAAAGAGCTCCCCTTCCCACCTGAAGAAACACCATGCAACAGTGGGTCAAAACTAACACGGAGGATGCTGGGAGATTGAACCACCCTAGGTTAGCTCACTGAGTCATGCTAAGAAAACATGGACTTGGGAGAACTTAAAGCATCATCCAAGGCCGGGCAGCAAGTAGCAGTCGGGATGTGAACCTGTGGCTCCCACAGCCCATTCTCTTCCTCTGTATTTCTCTGCCCTAGAGCTCTGGTAACTTCGCCAATCCAGGCTCAAGGCAAGAGAAACACTCACAAGTACAAGTTCATGGACTGCCCATGCTAGAGGCATTGATCCATCTCTGGCTTTTCCTTTTCATAGACACGTATACTTGAATTGCATAAAGCAAACGTAGTCATTTAAGTGTAATTACCAAGCAAGTGTAGCAGCCCAGTAAATATTGCGAGAGAGTGATGAGAGATCCTTCAGAAACCACCCTACAAAAATCCTGAGGTCTTCTGAAACATATTTTTTCTTCTCCTCAGAAGCAGATGACATCATTTTTCTAACACTGAGGCAGCAGGATATTGGTAAGTACTTAACAACCAGCTTCTCTGGAGGGGTAAAGCCCTGACTTGCAGTGTGTGCTGGCTCCTGTGACCTAAGTAGTCACACCACAGCCAACTTTAAGCCCCCTCTGAATGCAGAATTGAGAACATTGTATGATCAAACCCTGCCCGCCACGGCACTAAGTGCTATGCCCCAGGACAGAGTGAGACTGCACACATACATCAAGGAAAAGAACCTGCAGCAAGTAATGGCCTGCAGGTCAAGGCCAAGAGTACCAGCCCTGGCCCTAAGCTGAGCTTTCCCATAACTGACCCGGAACTTGGGCAAATGATTTCAATATTCTGCATCTTCTATAAATTGGAGATGGAAGTAGTACTTACATTACAAAGTTGTTGCAAGAGTTAAATGAGCTAATAATTCACAGACACTGCCTATAACCATGATTGCTATGTGTTTTCCATTATTATGTATTATGTATTTAATAGTACTACACCCTACTAATGGTCATCTTTCCAATGTCTCGAAGTCCAAGAAGCATAAGAATGCCTTTCACTGTGGGCTCGGGGCAGAGGGAGTCAATGGCAGTGACAGGAACACTCTCATCGCTGAAAACAGTCCCCTGTTCAGGCTCAGCGGTCAGCTACCCTACAGGCAGCCCCATCACTTCCCACAGCCGGAGAGAGAAAGCCAGGCCAGCCCTGCACCAGGGTGGTTCAGACAGGAGAAAAGCCCCACCCTCAAGCAGGGAGTAGGGAACTGGATTCATTTGACTCTGAATTTCATTTCAGATAAAGAGGGAATGGAATACTTTTATGACTGTATGTTCCTCAGTATCCAGTAATTTCTGTTCTTGTTATCAAAACAATCGATATGGTCTTGCCCAGGAAAGTGAGGCCTCCCTGATTTTGGCAGGCAGTAAGACTAAGTTTTAGGCAAAGGGGGAGGGAAGTCATGAAATAATTAGATGTATGACAGAATTATTCACCCTCTCTCACTTTCCATCTCTACTTTTTGAAAATGCACATTTCAAAATCTTTGTCATTCTGGCTGTATCCCAATAAATTACTTTTAAGATTTTATTACCTCATGCTTGGAATACTCTATCGGCCATCAAAAATACTGTTCAGATTCCACTTTTGTTCATCAGTTCTTTTAATCAATAATTTTTGGTCTAACACAGGCCAGGCGCTGCTTAAGATGTGTGTGGGGAGGGGGAACGGGAAGGCAGCAGTAAATGATCGGATATGATCCCTGCCCTTGTGGAGTTAACCTTGCACCAAGGGAGAGAAGCAATGAAGAAGTCAATAATAAATAAACACAGTAATTTCTACAAAGGAAATAAAGAGGGTGATAGGTAAAAAGGAGAGATCAAGAGAGACTCTGGGGTGAGGTATTGTCTGAGCTGTAGGAAGGAACAAGCAAACAGAAGGGCAGGTAGAAGCAGGAGTGAGGCAGAGCCGTGCAAGTTGAAAGAGCAGAGTGTCTCTCTTCTGAGTCCTTCAAAACCCATTCTCCACCCCCAATTTACCTTCCCAAGTATCCTTCAAGCGTCTCTTTCCTTCCTTTAAAAAGCTGCAATGGCTCCACGTTTCCTGGTAATCCTAATCCCTTGGCATGACTTTTGAGCCCTGTATGATCTCTACCCCAGCCCACTTTCTTGACCATTGGTCCTGTCTGCCGAGCCAGGATCACATTGGATACCTCACTGTCTCCTACACTGTTTCCATTGGTTTTATTCATTCCATTCCAATTGGCTTGGCCTCTCCACAGAGCCAAAGCCTGTGTGTTATTTAAGAACAGTTAAGAATATTCTTCACTCTTCACAGATGCTTTCTTTCCAGTCTTTACAATTCTTTGTACTACACATTTCAATACCAGTTACTTAGCAATTGAGCTGCCTGGTGATATCTCTGGCAAGTACCCCTAATTAATCCATGCCTGGTTCTCTAACTGGTCATGTGCTTTTTAAGCTCCAGGAGAGCAGCAGTGAGAGCTGCTATTTATCTCACACAGCACCAGGAACAGAGCCTGGGACCTAACAACACATTCTCCTCATCTGCTCATCTTTTCTTCATGACTTCATCATTGCATTTCCCATTGCTCCTTGGAGGAGTTTATCTTTGTAAGAGATCTCTGGATTCAGTCCAGACCCTGTATTCTCTCAATCTCACACATAGTAGACAGGAGGGCAGGCTGCACACAGGCAGGGCGGGAAGAAGTACAGGCGAGGTGGAGGTGGAAGCACGAATCATGTTTTCCTTTGTTTCTGGAGATTCCTCACCACCAATAAGCCCGAGCTTAATTTCAACTACCCATCCATACTATTCTCCTTCTCCTCCTCTTTTCCCTTCTCCTGCTCCTTCTCTTTCTCCTCCTCCTTCTTTGGTGGTACTGAGTTTTGAATTCAGGGCTTCAAGCTTGCTAAGCAGGCTTTCTACCATTTGAGCCATGCCTCCAGCCCTTTTTGCAAAGGGTCTCCCTTTTTGTCCAGGTTGGCCTGGAACCTGGATCCTCCCAATCTCAGCCTCCCACATAGATTGGGATGACAGGCACACACCACCACACCTAGCTGTTGGTTGAGATGGGGGTCTCAGGATCATTTTGCTTGGACTGGCCTTGAACTGAGATCCTCCCCATCTTAGCCTGCCAAGTAGCAAGGATTGCAGGTGTGAGTCACTGGTGCCGGGCCATACTATAGAAATTCTTGAATTCCTTGTTTTCATTGATATGAAGCATGAAGTTAATGGATATAGGTAGATCTAAAGCTTATATAAAATGTTAAGATCATACATTTATAGGAAGAGGAAACTGAGTTCAATTCCCAACTCCACTGTCAACATTCCAGGTAGCCTGGGGAATATCTCCTGACATAACTGAACTTGTTCCTTCATCTGTAAAATAAAGATAACATTTACCTAATGTGATTTTCATGTCAATTTAGTGACTATGTATGTATATAGCTCTTATCACAGGGACTGGAGTAAGACTTGTGGGTGGCAGTGTTCATACTCCAAGGCTGAGTGGGGAGCTAACCCATAGGAAGAACTCGGTATATTCATGTGTTTACGTGAAGTGGAATAGACAGTAACAGCCACCACAGGCCAGCCCTAAAAACAGGTCTGGTCTGACCAAGCCATGGGCCTTGGGAAGGTGTGAGTCTATCCTTCAGACCAAGTCCTCAAGGTCTGACATTTGTTTAAGTGGTTCACTTATGGCAGCCATTCTGTCTTCCTGTTCACTCCTTCTCTGCCTTCTCACCTCTACTCTCAGTTTCCACTTCCGAATGCTTCCACCCTGATGACCACCACCGGCCTTGTGTCTTAGACATAGATGGACGAGTCACATTCCGGTGCAAGCACTCTCTGCTTTGAGTAAAGACTATTTCTGATTCCCATCCTGTCTAGTGAAGCCCTCCTCATCTCCCTGAGGAAGAGAGGTGGGCGGGCACAATTGTCCAAATGGAAAGTTAGCTAACAAAAGCAAGAATACCCATCGTCTCCGTAAGAGAGGAACACACGTTCAGTTTGTGATCATATTTTTGCTGGTTACTAGAAAATAAAGTATTCTACCTTTGAACATTGTGCATTCACCTATCCACTGTTGGAGACTAATGTTTACTGTTCTTCCTGAGTATGTAAAATATGTACATACACAATCATAATATACATCCTACAAATGAGCTGTGCCAAAGCCCCTGCAAAGGAATGATTATTACACACACGGAGGACCGAAGTGGTGTGAACTCATCAAAGCTTGTCCTTGGTTTCTTTTAACACCATTCCCTGGCAAACTCGTTTCTGAGATTCACTGCTGCTTTCCTTATTATTTATCTTTCAGCTAGTTGTCAATGAATACCCCTCAGGTGTGGACTGACTTTGCCTTAAAGTGTTTTAGGTGCCAAAAAAAGCATAAGGCTTCAAATACAATACCTCCCAATGGTATTTACACTTTTACGTGAGGCTATTGAAGAAAGCCCAATGGGATGAATCTCTCAGGATTGGATTTCAGGTATCTTGACAAAGGTGGAAAATTATATCTGTTCCTGAAACTGCATCATTTGTGAGCTCGCTTACTCCATCCCCCATGAATGCTGGAGCCCAGGCAAAGCAGAGAGAAAGCCATAAGGAAGATGAAGATGAGTATATAAAATACGTAACTCTCCTCGTTCACATGACCTCTGAGGTCAGGAGCAAAATCATCCACCCCCAGCTGCTCCAGGATGAATTTTAGACAAAGCCAGCTATGAAAAATCTCCTCATGGTTTGGCTTCTGTCAAACAGCAATTTTTCTGTAAAAAGTAACAGCTCCTTTCCCTCAGATGAAACCTGAAAGGATGGTGCTATCTGTGAAATCCAAATTGGCCAATGAGTTGAAAACACATTATTTCAATATTAAAACCATCAACACAGAGAGAAAGCAGAAATGTATGTCCCTTTAGGCAATAGTATGACATACAGACTGGACATAAAGATATGTCAGCCCACTTGATATTATTTCCAGAGGGCTCAGAGCACGTAAATTCAGTGAGATCCAGGCCCTAACAGCATAATCCTGTATTGTCCCTGTGCCCAATTCACTATCACAAAACTCACCAGCTCATTTTGTTAATGAGAAAAACAAGTTATGGATTTGAGGAGACGGTGAAGGAGAACCAAAGCAACCATAAAAAACAAGACTGAATATTAAGTGTGGGTGGAACTTAGCTGAGATTCCAGAGTGTCATAGTGAAGGGGAGGCTGTGAGACTAGAGATTACTGAGGTCAGGGAAGAAAGGACCTGTGGGTACCAGGGGGTGAAAGACATTAAATCCTCTTCTTGATGCATGCTGGGAGCACCCGAGCCGTGGGTGGGAGCATGAACTCCAGTGGAGATCCCTGTTTACCAAGCCATTAAGTATGAGAAGTGTCAGACTCCTACCTAATTCTCAGAGAGGGTTCCAGTTCCACATGGTAACTCCTAAATTGATGTTTTATTCTAATTAAACCTTAATCTGACTCTGTGGTAAGAGTTCCTTGTCCCGTGTATTCCAAGATTTACTTCAGGAATATTACATACAACTAATTACCTGGTAAATTTGGACAAAAACCAAAAGAATAACAGAGCTGGAGAAGTGGCTCAAGTGGTAGAGAGCCTGCCTAGCAAGCATGAGACCCTGAGTTCAAGCCCCAGTACCATCAAATAAAGAAAAAAATAACAGAGATATTAAACAAGAAAACTGGGAGGAGTTCTATGCTGAAGTCTCTGGTCTAAAATCAAGCCAAAATGGTGTAGAGTGTGGGATAATGTAGAGAATGCTAGTCCAGGTGGGTGGGTGGGAAGTGAAATTATCTCCGGTATCTTTTCTAAACTACATGTGTTTACCCACACACAGACCCCAATGGGCTCTGAGGGAAGACTTCCATCTTCCCACCCCACAGAGGTACACTGCTACTGATGGATGCAAATATCGGGTGCATGGACTGAAGACAAGGCTGAGGAACCATCAGGTTATTGAGTGAGGAGCAGGTTTCCCATCAGTGAAACAGGGAAATCACTGTCCTGTAGACAGAACTGGAACTGTACATGGGTTCTCACCCATGCTAGCGACTTGTTTGAGTCGCTTAACTAACTTCTCTCTGTCTCTGTTTCTTTGCTTTCAAAAAAAGTGTGACAGTAAAATCTACTTGACAATTTTAATCTAAACATTATACGTAGATGTGATACTGATATTAAATAAGTGTTAATAGACTCTGAATAATATTGTGTATTCGTTGCTATGGTATTTTATCAGATAAGCATGGCAGATTCTAACTTCTTCATTCATTTCTCCTTATTTCCATTTATAACAACTTCCCCTAGTTTGTACTAAAGGATTTCCCAAACTGTATTTTCTAATAAGCTTCTGGAAAGTTCTCAGAGGAAAGGTTCTCTCGATATCAAATGGAATGAATGGCACAGGTCTTAGAAAGTTAAGAAGAAACAACTTTGCTATCATTTGCCTCAACATGGAAACTGCCTTTAGGATGGAACTTCAATTTCTATATGTTATTTGACCAAAGTAAAACTGCTGAACAAAAAGACAGGATCTGGCATTAACAGAGCAAACTGAACTCTACAAACTGACCTGTATTTTTTTATTCTTGGTGCCTTCAGTTAATCTGAAGAAAGACAATTTCCTCATTATAATCCAGTCCTACCAAAACCCTAAGGAATGCCACCTGCCTATCAGAAAATAAATAAGAAAGCATGGCATTACTCCATTATAGAACTCCACCATTTAATTTGGCTTCCAAATTAAGTTTTAGCAATGATTTATTTTAAAATAACAGAATAAAGTAGGGAGAAGTGGGGAGGGAGGAAGAAACATTTCCTGTTCCCCATACAGAAAATGGAAGTAAAGCTTCAAACTGGTGGTTCTTATCTGTAGTCTTTATACTGTATGAACTAGGGAAATGCACATCGGAAGCCTCGTATACACTTAGGTATACAGTTTTATTTACTTCTTTCAATTTATGAGTCTGACTGATATGTATCATAGGGCACATTGCACAAGATTGGTTTTTGGTGGATCAAATAAGAAAATTATGTTAACACTGACACTCTTTTCTCCACTTAATGGCCTACTCACCTTGCTCGAGTTTACTGTGCTCTTTGGGAATTCCTGGCAAAATAATTTATTGTTTAGAATTTTGTGACATAATTAGTATTCATGTTGGAAATGTCAGAGTCTCCAAGAAGAGTCAGGTGTAAAAGGAAACCAAGGGCACTTAAGCCCACAAGAATTTTCCCCTTCTTATCACAAGTTTCTTTGACTTGGCCCACAAATTCCACCAAAAAGCATCAACAGAGTTAAATGAATCTAAGTGTAGGTTTACAATTATCTCTTTCAGTAGAAAGGTGTGGGCTTTGCCAGCTGAATTTCTTGCCCATCTACGCTGACAGAAACTGCCATTCCATTTAGCTGAGGTTGAAAATGTTGGGCAGAGTCAAGGTGAACATCTAGCAAAGGACTCTGGAAACCTTCTCAGGAGAAAGCTGAGGACATTAGTCACCAAAACAACAAAGAAAAGGGAACTGTTCTAGAGATGGCTCCTTCACCTCCTCCCCCATCTCCGCTCCCACTTCTTCGGCAACCAGTATTCAATACTGGTCCTATGCTGCCTGTGACTTAATAGCAGAGGGAGCAGGAACACAATTACCACTTTTCACCTTGAATCTAACCAAGTAATTACAACGAATTTTCTGATAGTTTTCCTCAAAGATGTTTTAAAAGGTCGCTGAATAGCACGCTGATCCCCATGAACGTGTGCAGTTAGTAAGTGCTAATCAAGAATAAAGTTAAAAGATGGAGAACCTGCTTCCTGAGAAACCATAAGGAACAGAACTGCCCACCAGCCTACACGGCTCACCTCTAGATTTAACAGAGCGGAGGAATAAGCTTCTGTCTTATTTCAAGCACAAAACTGTAGCTACATAAAAGATCTGTGAGTGCAATGGCCAATCTTGATTGCCAACTGGATGGATGGAGAGGTGCCCAGGAGCTCAGGAAACCTCTAGGGGAGGCTGTATGGTGTTTCCAGGGATAGTTAGATCATGAGGACTGGGGCCTACCCAATGGCTTAATCCACTGACGGACTCAAAGTCAGAATACACTATTGGAAGGTTCTGGGACTGTGGAAGGTAGGGTCTGGTTGGAGGAAGTAGGTAAGCGGGGGCGTCTTTGAAGGAAGGTTACATCTTGGTGTGGCCCCTTCCTGACTTCTCTTTGCCTCCTGCTCATCATGAGGTGAGCAGCTGTCCTCTGCCACACTCTTCCACCGTGATGTTCTGCCTCACCACCGCACAGAAACAACGCAGCCATCTGGCCACGAGTGAAACTCTGAAACAGTGAGCCAAAATAAATCCTTCTTCACTTTTTCCTCAGGTATTTTGTCACAGAGACAAAAAAACCTAACACTGACAGATTTTAAAAACTGGATTATTAATAAGAAATATTTTTAGGCTTAGTTCTTTCTAAAGAACTTCCTTCTCTGGGGTTGTGATAGAGCAGTATAAACACTCATTGTAACTATCCAAGGGCAAAGGTCATTCAGACATCACCCACTTTATGGCAGTCAAGATTCGGGAACTGTGACTCCTTGGCACATAAGAATTAGCAATTCATAGACGTCATTCCCTGCTCTCACTAATCTTTGTTCTTTATTTAACACAGTTCTCGAGTCCATGTCATATGCACAGCACCACGAAGGCCTGTGCAAGTCACAACCCTAATGCATGGTTCTGTCCTGTGGGAGCATGCTGGGTCAATATTTATCACATATTCACGGTGTGGGAGGGACCATGTGCATGTCCTGGCCACAGACATCATCTTCTCAATATGACGTCATTTTCCTCGGTTTACAGACCAGGCAGCTAAGGAGCAAAACGCTCATGTGACTGCCTCAAATCTTGGTTCTTCAGAAGCAGAGGTCAGATTTGAACCCAAACGTGCCTAACTCTGAGACCGTAGGCTGTGCGACAAGTGAAACTTGTCACTAGCCAACAGCGGCAATGGAAAACACTTCAGCTAAATGTAAAAGGAATGTCGGAAAACAAGATTTAGTAACTCTGGAGACATTTACCACAGGAGTCTACCCAATTTAATCCCCTTGGCTGGCTTAGCAATGAGAAGGTACTGAATGAGGGGTCATTTAGGAGTCGGTCTCTGGCTGGTGGAGTGGCTCAAGTGGTAGAGCGCGGGGCCCTCAGTTCAAATCCCAGTACAGTGAAAAAAAGAAAAACGAGTGGGTCTCCTGATGCCTTGGGGGAAATGAAACCAAATGATGTCTCAGGTTTTCTTCTACCCCATGGCTCTGAGGGACCAAAAGCAACTCCTACCAGGCCAGTCTTCCTATTCCCTCCTGCATCTACATGAGCAGAAGTGATAACACTGCTGCCAATGGCGGCCATTGTGTGCTCACGCGCTACCAGAGCCACATTTGAAAGAAGGAGGCCAGGTGTCAGACTATAGACATCATTCCGGTTGCAGATTACCTACCGTTGTTAAGGAGCTCACAAATTTCCATCCTCCTCAGTGGGGAATATCTCATCATCAGCATTTTGACCTGAGGATCTGGGTTAATGAATTAAAGGAGCGGAAATCTGTCTGGATAGATAGCAGAGCTGGCAGTGGACGACTCCACGCCACCTTTCCTATGGGACGTTAGCCAATAGCATTCATTCTTGAGTTCGTTGCCTCTGGTCAGGGTCCTGAGTAATGGGCACCATGTTCTGATGGGAGTGTAGTGTTTGTCTAGAAAAAGAAGTGACACTAACAGGTACTGAACTAAGTCATGATGTCTCATTTAATCTTTCAGGAAGCTAACAAAATCGAATTCTACCTCCTTTTATTTTCTATCAAATGAGGGAATAGGGTAAGCGGTAGAGAGGCACCTTGGGTACCAATCAAGAGGTCCTGGTTTTCTCAAAGGTCGGGGCTCCTAAATCACTAATTGACCCCCCAGCTAACAAATATATGAACTGACTTAACTGAATAAATGATTGATCTCACTAGACACTAAGAAAAGTTGTCCACAACCCTGAGCCAGAAAAGAAATGGGAAGTTGTCAGGATACAGAGAATGGCCATCTATCTTCCATTCCAGCAGGGAATATCTTCTAGAAAAGATGGGAACTGGCTACAGCTGGTTCTATTTAAAGAAATCCTGACTTTTCAAATTCTTCACTGCCTTTCTTAATGGCTTTTTCTCTTCTGTCCTGAAGGTCACAAACTTCTCCAGCTGGAAATATAAATATCTCCTAGAAGAACAAGAAAATAGCGTAAGCCCAGAGCATTGGGACGTGGTGATAAGACTGTTCTCTGCCTTGCCTTTATCCAACTGGACACTTCCTCTGGGTGTTACCTGGTGAGTGCTAAGAGGCCAGGGAGAACACCACACTGGGCGTAGGAGGGACAGATGGGAAGGTGGGAAGGGGCGAGCTGAGCGGAACAAAAGGAATTTGGAGAAGGGGCTCCAGCTGGGCCCAAGGAAAAACTGAGGGTCCCTAGGGGGCTTCTCCAGGGTCCTGTCTGTCTCCGTCCTCTGCAGTGTCTCCATCCTCTGCAGCATCTCCATCCCCATACCTGTTCCCACCCCAACAAATTCTCCAAAGCAGTAGTCATTTCATGTATACAGTGGAGACTCACTTTGCACAAATGTGACTTACACCTAGCCTTGTCACTAACATCTCAAAATCCTAAGACAGAAACAAATTCATTAGCATAGATCAATGGGCATAATAGAAATATGCCCAATCGCCACGTTTTTGAGTTGACATGTTTCCCATGCTCCTGCAAAGATCTAACAGTTACTTCCAGCTTGCCTAAAAAATGCAAGGTCCTGAGTTCAAGCCCCAGTACTACCAAAATATTTAAAATAAAAGTAACCATTACTTCAAAGGTAGAATGCTTTAAAGAGCCAGCTATCAGCCTGTATGGATTCATTTTACTCTATGAATAAATATTTATTCTATAAATAAGTCAATGATAATAAAATTTCAATATGCTTAATAATTGCTAAGTAGAAAACAAAATCTCAAATCATCTTTACTATACTTTATTGGTGACTTAAGGACTTTCTCCTAGTTTTGAATCTTGGACCTGCCCAGTTGCAAAGGTCACCACCTCTGATATGTACGTTTTTCTGGAGAGAAGGTCATAGCATTTGAAATGCTCTCTAGGGAGCCCAATGCTACCAAAGGAAAGAACCACTGCTCTCCCCTAATCAGAGCTCGCATCTCATGCCTCACGCCTTAGCAATGTCCTGTTCAAAGAAATGCAATCTCATAGTCAGGAAGTTGTGCATTCCTTACTGTAAAACTACCAGAGCCAGACATAAAATGATTTCCACTTCAGCCTCATAAACATGGCCTCATGCCACCTGAGGTTCCCTAGCACCTGGCCTCCCACAGACAAGCTCCTGCCCACAGGGTCTGCCTTTGGCTCACAGCTTCACTAGAAACATCTCTTGCTAGAGTGAGTTCTTTAAATTGAATGCCACAAAGCTGGCTCCATTCTTGTAAAACAGCCATGGTAAGGGGAAAGAAAAGGAGAACGATGGTCACTCGGGTGATGGCAGTGCGCTTCCTGTTCTGCTAAACTCCATTGGATTTGGAGTCACTGCTCTGTCCTGGTCCTCAGTTTCATAACTTGTGAATCAAGGATTTGGTATAGAAGATAATCTGTAAGTTGTCCCAAGTGGCAGTGCCATTTTGCATTCCCACTAGCAATGAGTAAGGTAGAGTTTTGGTTTTGGCTATTCTAACAGGTATGTACTGATATTTTGCTGTTACTAAATCATTAATTTTTCACAGAAAAGAGGACCATTCACTCACACTCTACCTTATTCATTGTTGGTGGGAATGCAAAATGGCACTGCCACTTTGGACAACAGTTTGACTGTGCCTTGCAAAATGAAGACAGGCAGGCAAGCAACATGCTCCCAGATATTTATCCAACTGGTTTGAAGACATAGGTCCCCACGAAAACCTCCACCTTAATGGCTTATCTTCATTCTACATCATTGCCTGAAACTGGAAGCAACAAGCTATCTGCCAATAGGTGACTGGATAAACCAATTCCATCCGATGGAATATTACCCAGTGATAAAAAGGAATGAGTTACCAAGCCACAAAAGACATATATGACTCTCAAGTGCACATTGCCAAATGAAAATGAAAACAGCCAGTCTAAAAAGGTACAGAATGTACAATTCCACTTATAAGACATTCTGAAGAAAAGGAAGACCATGGGATGGCAAACCATTGGCAGATCGGGAATTGCTACATGGTCAGGTGGAGCACAAGAGGGGGGTTGAGTACATAAAGTGCACCAGAGGGTTAGAGGGTTCTTTTTTTTTGGCAGAACCAGAGTTTGAACTCAGGGCCTCACACCTGCGATGCAGGCGCTCTATTACTTAAGCCATGCCTCCAGCCCCTTTTTTTCTGGTTATTTTGGATGTGGGCGTCTCGCTTTTTGCTCAGGCTTTTTCCCATTGAGATGGGTCTCACAAACATTTTTGCCTGGGACTGTGATCAATTTGACCTCAGCCTCCCATCTGGATTACAGATGTAAGCCACTGGGCCCAGCTGCAAAATTATTTTGTAGGAATCTGCAATGGTGTGTACGTGGTAGCACCCATTTGTCAAAACCTACAAAATGTTACAGCACCAAGTATGCAGATATTTACAAAGCCAATTAGGGAGTCAGGGGACTCTGAGGTTGAATGTAAATATATTATAAATGTCTGAGGCCACCTCACTGAAGGGTGTGGGGGATTTAGGATGCTGACCTGAATAACATTGGAAGCAAGAAGAGTCTGTCAGTTTAAAGAGAAAAGGGACTCTACCCATACTTAAGAGGGAACAATTTCAATTCTGAAGTTGCCATATATGGGTAAAGGAAGTGAACGATAAAAGATGGTGGAAGGTTGGTCCCAGCTTTCTCACAGTCTGAGAGGGAGGGCACAGATAAGTGGTGAAGGATCCTAGAATGACCAAATGTAACCGTTAGAATTGGAAACATCAAGTAACCTCATGTTTTGCTTACTATAGACACATGTAGCTGCACAGACATAACACAGATATTTACATATGCACCAATGAGGACACACAAACAGATCTTCCCACCCTGTCATCAGAGAGAGCCCAGAAGCAATGAGCACACGGAGCACCCAAATCTCCATTTCCAGTTTTGAACATATTTGTTAGTATTAATAGTTGTATGAGGGGTTTGCTGTGACATTTCCATATACGTGTTCAAGGTGCCCCAGTTTGGTTCAATCCCTTCATTATCCCCCCTCTTCCCCCTGCCCCTTCTTAAAATGTCTTCAACAGGTTTCAATGCTCCATACACACGGGTAGAAAATACCCACGAATATCATAGTCACCCTCCTTTACCCTCTTTATTTACCCTCCCATCTGCCTGTGCCCTCCCCGTAACATGACCTGGTCTACATTCCTGTCCTTCATTGTTTATGGGTCTGTTCATTGTTCAGTGGGGTTTTGTACTTCAATCAGTCTCCATTTCAATACCATTCTCCAGTAAGAGCAACTAGGTCTCCTTTGAGAAATGACTAATATTACAACACAGAAAACATGTAAGATAAGCTTGTAGTTCCAGAAAATAAGAAAGTGCTCAAAACAGAAAAAAAAAAAAACACACGGGTGGAGGCCTGTCACAGGGACACAGGAGCTACTGAATAGGCTCCCAATAACCAGTGCTGGAAAATGTGAGCAGGAAAAAGTAAAGCAGCATTGGATTCTAATCAAAGTATAAAATAAATGTAGATGAGTGCACACTGATACAAACGATGAAATAATAACTAGATGAGAAGAAACGGAAGTCCTGTAAGGAGGACCACAAATAACAAATGTAGGCACACCACTGTAAGAGGGGAACCAACACACCACCGCTTATGCATAGGCTGCACTCAGGGACCAAATGGAGGAGGAGAAAGAGGTTGTGACTCTACAGTGGAGAAGTCCAGAAACCCTACCTCAACCAGGTGACCAAGGTGAATGTCACTACTAATAAGTCATACTGATGGCAAGTGCCCTCGATATGATGTAATGACAAAGGCATTTTACCTCTGTGGCACATTAGCCACTCTGACCATAAGAAAAAAGTAGGCAAATCCCAATTGAGGGATATTTTACAATATATCTGTCTAATTCCTACTACAGTTACCAAATTCTTGAGGCTGGGCAAATACAATAGACAGAAACATATTGACTCATGGTTCTGGAGGCTGGAAAACACAACACTTAAGGGGTTGGCACCTAGCAAAGGCCACCTTGCTGAGGCCTCCCAGATGGAAGGAGCAGCACCAGGAGAGGGCAAAATGACTAACCTCTCCCTTGATGATGGCACCAGTGCCACCCATAGGGCAGAAGTTCTGTGGCCTAATCACTTCTTAAAGGTCCCTCCTCCAATGCTGCTGTAATGGCAACTGAATGTCAACATGAATTTGGGAGGGAGGGAACAAACATTCAACCATAGCAATCGATCTGTGACTGGAGCTGTCCAAACACGACAAGTCTACAGAACTCCCCCAGCCACAGGACATGCGGCCACAAGATACCACGTCCTGTCCTGGGGGGCTAGTGGAATTTAAAAAGGGCATTAGGTCAGAAACTCAAGAAGTTGGAAGAAAATCTTGGGTTTAGTTAATAATGATACATCGATACTGGTTCATTCATTGTGAAAAGGTACCGTATTAGTGTAAGATGCTACTAATGGGACTTGGAGTGTGGCGAATGTGGAAAGCCTATCTTATCTTCACCGTGATGCTGTAAGCCAAAAACTTTTCTTTTCAAATGATCTGTTCTACGTTGAATAAATGCTTCTCCGCTTTTGCATTCTGCTGAACTGCACCTCAAATAAAGCAGCAGGTAGAAGAAACCTGGCCCTCAGGGAGCTCAGGTTCTAACTTGGACCAGTGACACCAGAAATAAATCCACAAACCAAGGGAGAACCCCCATGGAGGGCTTCATAGAGTCAAATAGTGCAGAGGCTGGCACGGTGCCCTGGACTGGTTCCAACGTGCAAAGTGTTTCGTCTTTTCCCCTGGGCACAGCAGCCATAGGTTACCTCTTTACTGGTGAGAAAGGAGACTCCAGGGAAGGTAAGGGTGGGTAGGACATGAATGCATTCAGGAGGACAAAGGAGCCAGGATCAAATTCCATGTCCTGTTGGCTTTTAGTCATGTTAGTCCTCTGAGCTACAATTCCTTCACAAAGTATATATTCAGAAATAAAAGTGTAAAAATAATGCAACAGAGTCACAAAGACATCATAAAATCCAATATGAACTCCAATAAGAACTTTTAAGTTTATACTTTTGAACCATTTTTAAAGTTTTTCTGACATTAGCATCTTAGCCTACTAGTACTGCTTAAAGCTGACAGCTTTCCTTGAGCTCTAAATGAAAGATCAGATGGACAAGAAGCCCTTCATCTGCACTTCATCCTCCATCTCTGCAGACAGCCAACTGCAGTCATCACTTGCCAAGGAGCAGCACTGAACTGAACATGCCAAGTGTGTTCTCACAATAGGAAGGAGCTTCCAGGGGCTTTCCTCTTGCCCATTTGAAGCAATACCCCCAGGTTCCAAAAAAATCTCATCTTTGAAAATTTTATTAATCCTTTAAGTTTAAAAAATTGCTCAAAACAGCAATGAATTCCTAGACTCGACTTCAGATTGTTCTCCTTTTGTAGCATACAGTCACACAGATGCTACGACCATTAGTTGCTGTTTAAGGTTCAATATTTGCAGATTTGCAGATGGGCCTCAAATCTGCTCAAAACCAGTGTGTTTCTATTGCAAGGTTTTCCCCAAGAGGAAAATTAGAGTAAATGTTGTATGGGAAAATCGCTGATTTGCATTCCCCAACCTTAGCTGATTTCCACGGTAATGTGGAAGAATTATAGGAAGTCATTTCTGGAACACATCTGTCATTAAGTTCCCTAAAAGATAGCTGCTTAGAGGACTGAAAGACACCAGTACACGAGTCCTCGATGTTGGGAGCTCTGTGTCAGACAAATCTGTCAGAGTGTTTATGACCACATAGGACATTAGATCTTATTTTTAGATTTTTGTTAATCTCAATAAAGCAGGTGTCTGCACAAGCTGAAATTTCACTGGTATGTGTGCTCTGCAGGCAGATCAAAACTCTGTTGTTCCTTATTATTGGTGATGCTTGTCTTTTTTTTTTATTTTTTTTTAGCACACTTATCAAATTTATTGATGAACTACAGAATTTGAAAGTTGATAGAAATGGATCCAAAATTACTGGCATAGGCTGGAATGATTCACTGAATAAACAAGATACTTAAATTAAAGCCAAAGTTATTCTGTTTAGGTTTTAAAACCAACTAGGAGATACAAAATTTTGCAAAGGATTACTGAGTACCTATTGTGTGCCATACACAATGTATAGAGAGACAAGGTTCCTTCCTGGATGAATTAATTCCTCCCCACCCCCGAAAAAGAAAAATCTAGGGCTCAGCTAGTGAGTGCCTATTCTAGGACAGATTAAGGCAAATCTTGTAATATCTAAAGTCCTTTGACACTTACTAACAATTCCCTAATCCGGCTGTGTTAATTCTTCAGGGTAGGAACTATATACGTTAAGAAAGCTTCTTTGAAGCAGAAACACACGAGTCGCGCATTTTGGCAAGGCAGGGAACAGTGCCTAGAACAGCCTAACAGTCTAACAACTTTCTAGGTTTGGGAAGGTGTCCGGAAGGGTTTTCTGAGATTGCTTGTCTGAGCATGAACGGAAGTCACTCTCTGAGCCGTCTCCGGTGATTTAATAATAGGTGCCATATTCAGGACAGACCAGTCTCTTTCCATTGTTATTTCCGATACACACACAAGCAGGTGAGGAGGTCGCAAATTTGTCTCCGTTTCGAGAAAATAAAGAGTGCATTCATAGAAGTCTTGGCAACCCAACGCCTCGTCCTCCCGTAGTAAAGATGGCGGCACCTTGAGCATCGATGCTTGTCTTAACAGCAGAATCTTGTCAGTATTTTAATAAGTGGATTTTGAAAATTCCTCAGTTTCAGCACAACTCAGATGGTCAAATCCTGTTCTTCCAAATTTAGTTTGAAAAACATCAATTTTTCAGCAAAATATTCATTTAGTGCCAGCTGATGTCCAAGTACTTCAAATCAAATGACAGAATTCAAGATTTGAAATTCTCATACTGGCCAACCTATTTTAAGGTGAGCAAATTAAAGCCTAGTGCTGTCTCTCATATCTATTTTACTGCACCAGAAACCAGCATGCCCAGTTTTGTGAGCAGTCTCCACTCATAGGATATACACAGTAAAACCTGGTGTGTGTTGGGGGGGTCCCAATAACCCATGACCCCTGTGCTCTGGGGAGCCTTCCCTGTGCCATTTACTACTCCACTCCCAGACTCCCAGGCTGAGCGGCAGGCTCTTTTATGGGATCATTCTGGCTCCCTTATTTAGTAGGCACTTCCACAGTTTGGCTCTTTAAAGCTGAATGCTGTTTATTTAACTTCAATTTAAAATAGTTTCTAAAGTCCTCTTTCTCTTTGTCCTGCACAGGCTGAACGTGACCTTAGGAGCTCCAGAGGAGTGTGAAGAGACAGAAGAGGTCATCGTCTCTGTCCTCCCCTTCTCCACCCTGCTGAGGCAGAAATGGAGCAAGGGCGACGCCACCATGTTTCCTCTTCTGCACCTGCCAGACTGAGGCTTCCGTGTCTTTCCTGCTGGTGGCCTGTCCTCTCCTGCCTAACCCAGGCAGGCTGGCAGCACCTCCACCGTGGCTGACATGCAAGCATCCACACACTTCTTGTATACATTCAACTTCTTGTTGGTCTTGCCCAGCCTGGTGGTTTTTAATAACCTATACACTAAAAACTCCTAATATCCTGCCTGGTCATTCTCTCCTGAACGTTTACTGGACAAGCTCCACCTGCTAACGAAGCCTTCTCCATCTGCAGTGTCCCCATCTCAGCAAATGGCACCCACAACTTCCTAGTCATGTGAGTTTTAGTCATTTTTAATTCCTTTTGTTCTGTCTTACCCTACATCCTATCATTTCCACAAACCCCACCATCTCTACCCTCAAACTTAGATCCAGAACCCAAATTCTTCCCACCACCTCCAGTGCCAGCAAAACATCCTGGCCTTCCCTCCTTGCAGTCCAGATTGTAGCTAGGGCCTTCTAACCAGTCTGCCTGCTTTACCCCACTGCTCTCAGTCTTTCTCAGCACAGTATTTCTGTTAAAGCATGTATTAGATCATGTCACGCCTCTGTTCACATCCCGACACACTCTGTGCTTCATCCAGAATAAAGGCCAGAGGCAACCTTGCCTTACGTGAGCCACCACACTTCCTGTCTCACCTTTGACCTCACCTCATGCTGCATCCCTCCCCACTCACTCCTCCATTCCAATTGTCCTCAGAGAACATGCCAAGAAAAAATGTGCAACTATTAGGTGTCAATTCACAGAACCACCGCCCAAATCAAGATGGAGAACATTCTGAATTCTCAGAAAGTTTCCAGTCAATTCTCACCTGTCTGACAGGCAACCTCTGCTTTGATTTCTGATACCATACATTAGTTTTGCCTGTTCTCAAATTTAATATAAATGGAAGCAAATAGTATTATTCCTTCATGTCTAGTTACTTTGACTTAACACCGTTTTTGAGATTCATTCATGTAATTCTTTCTTCGTTCTTCCTTTTCCATTATAAGAATATACCACAGTCATTATTCATTCTCTTGGTGAATTTTAGGGTTGTTTTCCATTTTTAGCTAATATAAGAAAAGCCGTTATGAGCATCAGCATGCAGGTCTTTGTGAGGACACATATATTCATTTCTCTCAGGCAGACAAGGACAGGTGTAGTTACGAGATCAAAGGGTAAATGTAGACAAGTTACAAGGCGATGCTTACCTTCTCAACCTTTTCTCCTGCTCTTCCCTTTACCTGGAATTTTCTTCCTTTAGCTAAACCATGACTCATTGCTTCATTCCTGAAGTCTCTGCCAAAAGTCCCATTCTCAGTGAGCTCTGCCCTAGCCAAACCCACCCCATCCTCCAACCCAACCTTGTTCTCTGTCTCCAGATTTTCCCACACTTGTTATCCTTTAGCACACAAATAATAATGACCTATTTATTATATTCAGTGTGCTTTCCTCCTACCAGAAGGAAGGCAAGAATTGTGTGTGTGTGTGTGTGTGTGTGTGTGTGTGTGTGTGTGTATGATTGATGTGTCACTTTCTAGAACAGGGCCTGACATTTAAGTAGGCACTTAAATAATTATTTGGAAGGAAAGGAGAGAGGGAGGGAGGGAGGAAGAAGGGAAGGAGGGAAGGCTAGCGGCTCCCAGCGAGGTTTCAGTGCTCACTTCTCTTCCATCTGAGTTGTTTGTGGACTTCCCATCCTGTCTCTTCTGCAGTCTTCGGTTCTACAGAAAGCCTCAATGTTGTGAGATGGAGTTACTAAAATGCCTGGCCATCAGGAGTTCACCTTCTTGGCTTCTGTCTGATGTGTCTATTTCCTCTCCCTACCCTAATGCACACTGCCTAAGTTGGGGGCTCTCGGGCATCCGTCCCCTCTCCCAGGAGCAGCACCCAAACCCAACCCCTCCCCTGCTCCATCAAGTAAGTTGGTGTTTTACTATTACAGGTTAGCAAAGCTCCTTGTCTCCATAGTCATACCATCATCAGTACCTGCTTAAGTCAGGGCACAACCAGGAAAATGCACCTCACTAAGTGTGACCACAGGTGGTTCCACCGGTAATGATGGGGCTGAAAACTGGATAGAACACAGGACATTCATGGCAATGGCTGGGAGCCACGCCTCCCCCTGCTGCAGAGGTGGGGGTGGAGAGCAAAGTCATCAGAGTCCCGGTGCCAGCATCCTCAGCAGAAGCCAGACTCACAGCAGGCAAGTCAGACAGAGCTAATGCCACGGAAGGTACATAGCCTAACTAGAAAAACCCCAACATCTACAAAAGGAAGAGGAATGCCATGGTGTTCCTCTGCATTTATCTCCACCCACCCCAAGCTCCTGCTGGGCTTCTCGATGGCCACACCAAGACGTCTGCTTGCACTTGAACCTGGGAAATGTCTCGGGGCCAGCCCTCCCAGCAGAAGAAGGGAGACATATCCGGGGACCACAGTCAGAGCTGTCCAAAGCTAGGACAGACTTTGAATCTATCGTTACTAGATGATCCTCTGTAAGGTGCTATGTCAGAACATTTTCAAATCACACAAATTACCACTAAGACTCAGGAGTCAGTCGGCCAGGCAAACAGTTTTACTTCTGCAGAAGGGTGTGCCACTGACATAGGTCTGGTAAGCAAGCACACCAATCAGGAAGTCCACTCGGGTTTTTATCCCTGATGCAACCACTGACATAGGTCTGGTAAGCAAGCACACCAATCAGAAGTCCACTCGGGTTTTTATCCCTGATGCAACACTGCCCTTCTCCTATTGGTGGGAGGCAGGGTTCACAGTCTTTCTCCATTAACTATAGGTGAGAGAAAGGCCAAGGTTAACATCTGACATTCCGTGAAGCTATGAGTTAAGCAAGCATAATGGGCTGCTGCTTTGAAGTGGATTTACCTGAGTTGAGTATGTAATTCTGTTTCTCTGAAGGAAAAGACAAGTTGTCCCCACACGTGTTAGCATAACGAAGGGTACATGGTTCAAACTCTCTTCAATTCAAAAAGAAAAATGGAAGGAAGGAAGGACCACTAAGAAAGTCTACATCACAGTAAAACATTATAAGAATGGATAAAAACTTGGAGCTAGATAAAGATAGTATTGTTGGATTCCGTCCCACACCCTATTTTCTCAGTCTCCCATGGCATGCGGATAGAGGGAGGGAGGTAAAGAAAGGGTAGACATTTCCATGTTATTTCTGGCAATACCAGTTGCAGCATAAGAAAAAAAAACAGTCATAGTTCAGATCTTCATACTAATCTTGATGACTTGTGTGTTTGTAGAGAAATTAAACTAGCAAATAAAACAGAAGTTGGGTAACACAAGGACTATGACAACTTAATGTCAGCAGAGCACCCCAGATTTTGGCTCTAATCAAGGGTCTGAATACCACCTGACGTACTTGCCTAGCTGTGACTTGATGACTTCGAATCTTGGGTCATCTGAAATAAGTAGTTACAGCAATGGTTCCATCCCAAAGGTCATGGAAATGATTTAATGAAGTGCAGCTCAATGGTGATTACTAAACAAATGTTGGCTACTGTTTTCTTTTTGATTTCAGGTACTCAAGAATAACCTTTACTTTTACCCAGGGAAAGAACACCAAGCACAAACACTGCATAGTCAGACACAACCCTAAAATAGTCACTATATCATTATCCCAGTCTTCAGGAGGGACAACAGCTACAGGATTAGAGAAAGAAAAACACAATTTCCAGTGCCTTCCCAACTGCAGTCGCTGAATGAAGACTCATCAAACACGCTGTGGCGTCTAGCTGCATTACAGAATTCTACAGCCCTAAAGATTCCAGATGTACAGGTTCACCTGGGTTGTAAGACTCTCTACAGCTGACCAATAATTTTCTGCAGAACACTGGGCTACATGATCAGAGGCAGAAAAAAAGATGACCCAAACATTTGTGTCTAACTTATAAAATGTTAATTTTATAAGTCTAAGTTGATTTCAGTAGGTTTTTTTATTTGTTTGCAATTGACACATGAAAACATAAAGCTGTACATATTTATGGGGTAACATGTAATGTTTCAGTGCATGCGTACATCGCCTAATGTTTAAATCAGATTAAATGTATCTCTCTCCTCAAACATTTACCATTTCTTTATGGTGAAAATTTCCACAATTCTTCCTTCTAGCTTTATGAAATGTACAGTACATCACTATCTATATTCACCCTACCCTGCAAGAAGACCCAGAACTTGCTCCGAACTTGGTACCCAGTGGTCAGCTTCCCCTCCTCCTACCTGCACTCCCAGCCTCTGGTAGCACTGCTCTACTCTTAACCTAAGAGGTCAACAATTTCAGATTCCAGGGTAAGCGACATCATGCATTATTGTCTTCTGTGCCCAGATTTTTTTCACTTAACATAATGGCCTCTAGTTCTATCTTCGTTGATGCAAACAACAGAATCCCGTGCTTTTTTACGGGTGGACAGTGTTCCATTCCATGTCTGTACCCTTTGATGAGCACCTAAGTTGTTCCCATTTCTTGGCTATTGTGAATTGTGCTGCAGTGAACACGGTGGTGCTGATGTCTCTTTAACATACGATGTCATTTCCTTTGCACAGATACACAATTGTCACAATTGCTGTATCATATGGTAATTTCATTTTTAATTTCTGAGGAACCTCCGTACTGTTTTCCACAATGGCTGTACAGACTTACGCTCCCACCAACAGTGTGCAAGGGTCCCCTTCCTCCACATCCTCATAGCAGATCAATCTTTAGCCTTTTGCTCTTCTTGCTAGGTTGAGGTGAGAACTCAGTGAGACTGAATTTGCATTTCCCTGACTATTAGTGATGTTTAGCCATTTGCACTTCTTTTTTGCAAAATGTCTATTTCCCATTTACCTTCTTTTACTATTGAGTTTTTGGAGCTCCTTATGTATTCTGAACACTTATTCTCGACAGCTGAGTTGTTTGCAAATATTTTCTCCAATTCCGCAGGCATGCTGCACTTTCCTTTGCTGTGCAGTAGTCTTTTAGTTTCATTTAATCCCATCTGTCTATTTTCACTTGTTTTCTGTGTTTTTTCCCCCAAAAATTCTCTCGTTTTCAGCATCCTAAAGTATTTCCCCTATGTTTTCTTCTATTATTTTCATAGTTGTGGGTATTATACATAAGTATTTAATTCATTCTGAGTTGGTCTTGGTAACAGATGAGAGGTAGGGGGTCTAGTTTCATTCTTCTAAATGTAGATATCCAATTTCCCAAGCACCATTTATTCAAGACTCTCTTTTCTCTAATACATGTTCTGACCACCTTTGTCAAAAATTGGTTGGTTGTAGAGGCAAGGGTTTACTTCCAGGCCCTCTGTTCTGTTCTGTTGGTCGATATGTCTTTATGACAACAGTTTTAATTACTACAGCTTTGTAATAAGTTGGGTAGTATATGGGTTAGCAATTGGGTTTTTCTAGTTCTGTGAAGAATGTCATTGGTATTTTGACAGAGGTTGCATTGAATCTGTAAATTTCATTGGGTAGTGGGACATTTTAACAATATTCCACTCCAATAGCATGGGATGTCTTTCCACTATTTTGTGCCCTCTTCAATTTCTGTCAAGTGCTTTACAATTTTCATTGTAGAGATCTTTTACCTCTTTAGTTAAATTTATTCCTAGGTATTTTTGTAGCTATTGTAAATGGCCAGTTCAGATAATTTCTGTTTCAGATCATTTTCTAGTGGCATATAGTAACAGTACTGCCATTTAGTTTGAAAAAATACCAAAATTTTAAATGTTTTTCATTTTTAATGTTTCTATGAAAATTTTCTTCAATTCTGAAGTCCTGTCCTTCCCCAAAGAAATAATAACTGCCATGCAATGCTTAGGGAGGAAAAAAAAAAAACACTAACAGCTTTTAAAGATTTGTGCAACAGGAAAAGGGTCCAAAGTCTGGGCCTGGGTTGGCTGGAGACACCAGGCTTCCCTGGGAACCATCAGCATTTCACTCACTAGCACAAAAACAGGTGGGAGGGCTGTGTGCAGACCCTCTCAGGGCTTTTGTCCCGAGCTGTATTCCCTCTGCTTTCTGCACCTCTGCTGATGACCCTCCTTCTCTCCAGTGTCTTGTGTTTTTTATTTGCTCAGTTACTCTATGATGTTGATAATTGTTGGCCTGTAAGGTCCTCCCACAGCCATTACGTAACTTATTTTCCATTTTGTGGTAGCTCCTTCCTTTCCTTCTCTTTTACTGTCTTATGCTGTGGTTAAATGAATTATTTTAATGATGTGTTTTGATTCCTTAATTGTCTTTTGGTTTGTCTATAAGATGCTTACAAGAAACATCTTTTTGATTATAACAAGCTATTTTGAAATGATGACAACAAGAACATAAAGAAAAGTAAATAAATGAAGGACACAGAAGTTACACTACTAAGAAAATTCTCCAGCTGCATTGCCTTTCCTCCTCAAATTTTAATTTGAGTATCTCATTTTCCATTGGTACAGATTGCTCTTTCTTAGCACATGTGGTTATCATTGTGCTTGTTTTGCTTTTTAGACAACATAATAAAGATATGAACCATTTATGCACCATGCTTGCAATATTAGAGCATCCTGAGTGTGGTTGTATAATTTCTACCTTTTCATTTTTTCTTCTTATTCATTAACATTTTTTCATTCAGTTTGAAGAATTGCATGTCACGTAGAATGTATCTAATGGAGACGGCATTTCTCAGCTTGTGGTTTTTGGGGAATATCTTTATCATTCCTTCATTTCTAAAGGATAGCTTTACTGGGTTAAGAATTCTCAGTTCAGAATTGTGGTTGTTGGTTTTGTTTTTTTGTTTTGTTTTCCTTCAGTACTGTGAAAATCTTATGCCACTCTTTGCTGGTCTGTAAGGTTTCTGCTGAGAACTCTTCTGTCAGGTGGACAAATAGTACACCCAGGAGTTATTTCTCGTCACCACTCTTCATTCTTTTTCTTGTTCCTCTTCCAGCTCCACATTTTCAAATAGCTTTTCTTTGATCTCACTAATTTATTCTTCTGTTTTATCTATCTTGCTATTGATGCCTTCTGTCATGTCTTTAATTTAGCCAACTGAATTTTTCAGCTTAATTTCTTTTTAATTGCTTCCACATCTTTAAGTTTCTCTATTAGGGTATTGAAACATTTCTCTTTGTTTTTCTCAAGTTCATTGAGTTTCCTTAAAACTGTTGTTTTAAATTCTCTATCTGGGAGTTCTATCATAGTGATTAATATTTGGTTAGTTTCAGGGACCTTATTAGATGAGGTCATGGTTCCTTGAAGCTTGGTGTATAATCTTGTCTGGGCATTGAATAGTTATTTTAGGCTTCCTGATCTAGCTTTGTTTGTGACTGCTTTTTTCCTTTTTTTTTTTTTTCAGAAATTCTAAGCAAGCTACTTATTTCCTCTGAGTTTGTGGCCTTTCGCTGTTTTAGCACTAGTCCAAGTTTCCTGGAAGCCTGTTATTGCTGTGTTGTACTGTTTCACTACTACAGGGCAATCCAGCCAGCTTTGTTCCTAACATACTATAGGTGTGTTGTTCAGAAAGAAAACAAGAGAGCCCCTAGAAGGAGTGGGTACCAGCCTGTGGTCAGGGACTGCAGGATTCTGACAGGCTGTGGGGTAGAGTCACCAGGGATGGGCCAGTCCAGGCTTGTATGTCACACTTGTGACTACCAATACCCCCAAGCTCATACTCTGAGCCCACAAGTCACCAAGACCAGTATAATACTGGGGTAGGACCAAGGCCCACACTGCTCTGGGCTGCCTATTGCTGAAGTGGACTTGTGGCCCAAGACTAGTGCAACTAGCCACACACAGGTGGTACTAGATGGACTAGAATCCTGATCAGCTGGCATGTATGTCTGCCTTGGCCACAGAGCTCTTCTAGAGGTTCCATAGCAGGCAGGCCTGGGATTGGGCACAGTAGGTCCTGCCCAGTATTGGGTTACACCAGTCCAGCCGGATGTCCCAGGGCAAAGCCTTGTGCTTACTATCCTGCCCAACCCCCAGGAAATGGAGTCTTGTACTACACTGCGATCCCCCAAGGTTGGGGAAATATTTGTGAAGGCAGTCCTTTGACAACATAGGCTGATGCTAAGCTGGGTGACACCTAAGTCTCATAGTTGTAGGGCTTCACTGTCTGGGAAGGAGCGCGGCTATGCCCCAGGCCCACTCCAAGATAGGAAATGATGCAGGGTGAAACTGGAGCCTGTCCTACCATGGCACACGTCTCCGTCTGATGTCATCCCATCCAGAGGCTCTGTCTTTCATCTTTGACCTGTGTACAGGTTCTTCAGCAGCCTTCAGTTTCTATTGGGTGCTGAGTCTCCACGACAGAGCCCCGTGTTATCTTTCATGCCCTGATCCGCAGTTGGTGTAGTCTAGCTTCCCACTCTGCAGCCTAGGGTTGGAGGAGGGGTCGGGAAGGCAGTCAGCTTCATGGCCCAACGCAGGGCCACTGGGTATTGAATGGCCTGGTAGCAGGCGTCAGGTGATTCTTTCCTCCTGCCTTCTCCAATGAGTCTTTTTGTTTTGATGTACTAAAAGCAGACACTATAATTCCTGACCTGGCTTCCTTACCTCTTAGCAAGTTGGTTCGGTGAGTAGCTGCCAGGAGGCTATCTCTGGAGGACCTGAGTCACCATCTGGTTCCAGCTCCTATTCTATTTAATCCTCCCTGGAAGCAGTTTTCCTCTCCAAATCACCTGCTCTGCTTTGGGCTCATTTCCTTTGTCTTCCTCTCTAATCCGGACCTTAGAATGATCTGTAGCAAACCCACTTTCTCTTCTTTCCAACGTGTCCCTTTATTTTTCTTTATAAAATGACTTTTTCTTTTCTCGGCAGTGCTGGGGTTGTGAACTCAGGGCCTTGCACTCGCTAGGCAGGTGCTCTCCACTTGAGTCATGCCTCCAATTCTTTTGCTTTTAGTTTGTTTTTCAGACAGGGTCTTAAGCCTCTGCCTGGGTCAGCCTCATTCCATGATCCTCCTATTTCTACCTCCTGAGTAGCTGGAATCACACGTAGGAGTCACTATGCCTCACCCAAAACTACTTTTTTCTTTTCTTCCATGAAAATCCCTCATGTTCCTTCCCTTGAGGCACTTGGCAAATGGTTCATGATGCAATGGACATGTGTTTAAAAACTACGGCATGACACACATGCACTCATCTAGGCAACTGGGGTACATTAAGGGACAGATACGATGACTTTTGGTGGAACTTATATTTCTAATGGGGCTGGCAGATGATGCACAAGAACTGTTAAAAAGAAAAGAAGTGGAATTGTTAGACAGCTGACTGGACATTCCCAGTTGTGAGCGTTCCGGGATTTTGGCAAGTTGAACAAAGAATTGGACAGAACACACACAAGCAGCGCTCGAAGTGCTGTGAAAGTACACTCCTTGGAAGGGAGCAGGATACACAAAGAAACCCAAGGCCAGGATTCTCTTGTCCTGTTGCACTTTAAGAACAAAGCTGGGGCTGAGTGGGGCCTGAGGCAGGCGTTACTCATGACTGACAGCTTTGACGGACAGGGGGATGTCACATAATTTGTGTATGGTTTATGCTGCTTCCCACAATGCAACAGGAATGCCCAAAGGTGGGTCAAAACTGCAATGCTAATTGTGTTTGTGACTGCGGGGTTAGCTAAAGACAAGGTCCTGTGTTCACTGCACACAAGTCCTTGTGCAAGTGTCTCCCTTTATTAGGACATAGGGGTTACCCAGTTGACCACAAAAGGGGGGCGTGTCTGAGGTCAGACTTTTATGACATTTTACCTTCTCTCTTGACAAAATAGAGGTTGGTGAAAAACTAGAGCGCTGGACCAGGACTCCTGGGTTGGGGCTGGAGGAAGAGGTTGCAAAGTTCCCTCCTTCCCTTGCCCCCATCCTTCCAGCGGTCAGCACTCCAAGGACTGAGCTCTCTGTGCAGACCCACACCACCTCCCCAAACAAAGCAGTGCTGCCAAGAACTGGCTCTGTCCCCTCCCTGTTCAAACAAACAATGGAGTTTTACATAGTAGCTCTTTAACCTTTTAATTTCAGACCTGATTTTGTGGAATTACGCATTAGGATACCCCAGGTCCTATGTCATTTTTTAAAGAGCTAATTTAGCTTCTTTATCTCCAAGTCCTCAGTCCTTCCACCTTCCCTTCACAGCTACAGTAACTGCCAGTTCACATGCTCGGGGCAAAATTGTGAAGCAAGTGACAACTGGGTGGTCGCCCCACCATAGTTCATTTCTGAGGTTTTTCACCCCCACTTATTTCTATGCTTCCCCCTTCTTCTGCCTTCTAACCTACAGTGTTCAGAGAAGAGTCCTCTCCTGTGTGAGGTCACTTCCCTACCCAGTATCTCCTCCCTCGTGGCATTCCTCAAGGACTTCCCCCATAATCAGTAAACCAATTTTTTTGTAATAATTAGTTCACACACTTAATTATTTCAAAAGATTATTTTTATTCTGGAATTTGGCTTCATCTTTGTCATCTTTTTATGTCCAGGGATCATTCCTAAATGTTGGTAGTCAATGGTTGTTAGATGGATGAGTGAATAAAGATGTATTAATATATGAAAATGTAATCCTGTCAGAGAGAAGGACACAATGTGAATTTTGCATTTAAGTGGGTAAAATAGTGTGGAGACTGTCCCTCCTATAGCTTGCTGCTTTGTCTTCTCTCATACATTTACTTACAGTATTTTGCTTGTCTGTTTCCCTGCCCGCATTTTCCACCGGACCTAGGCTGTGTGCTGCCTCTGTCACTAACATCTGGGGAGGAGACATACTTATTTCCCCTTCTTTCTTTCAGCCAACAAAGGAACAGAAATTACTATTCTCCTTCTCAGAAGAGAACAGCATGGGGAACTTCTAATCTCTCTCTTTAAACTCACTCTCATTTCTCTTTGGGGTTACTTCATTAACCCCAAAGAGATCAAGCATGCTCAACTCACCCCCATTCTCATCTCTCCTTTGGGATCCAGTTGGTCCTCAGAACACTCATCTTCCCTGCCATGGGTGAGTGCATGGAGGAGGCTGGAGGATGACAGGATTCAGCTTCTCTCCCCCGCATGAGTGGGTAAGACTGACTAATTCAGTCTTAGGTGACCCAATGGGGTTCCCATTCCCTAACAGCCTGTTTTACATCTTAGATTCCCGCATAAATCGGCTCTGACTGTAACAGTTACCACAGGGCCTGGATCGCAAAGCATACTCACAAACAAGTGAGTGTAATGGTTGAGGTGATATGGATCAGGGTTTTCATGATGCTTGAATGGAAAAGTGAGGAAAGAGCTAGATAAGCAAAGAAACTCCGATGCACAGGAAAATGTGGAGCCAGAGTCCAGGAGCCATTGGTACTTTAGGGAGTCTGATTGGGCCAGGATGACCTGAGAAGTGTCCACGATGACTGCTGTGTTCCCTTGTCCCCCCATGTCACTAATGGGCTCTCCCTGGGTTAAGGGTATATCTAGCAAGATAACAAAAAGAATGTTACAATTCCCTTCTCAGTGTGATCTGTGGGGATTTGCTTGAACAAGATCTTTTTCTTTTTTTATTGGAAAAATTAAAAAGGAAAAGGAAGCAATCAGCTCTTGTGGTGAGAAGTTTGGGTTATCCAGCCCAACAGCGTGGGTTCAGACCCTAGCAAAGCCACGTGCTCATTGTGTCCTTGCCATTTTACAAAGCACTCCAGACCTCAGGGCCATCACCCCCAAATGATACAAGTATTTCAATAATAGTTCTGTGGGCTAAATTATCTGTGTAAAATACTTAGTGTAAGAAATAGCACACAGGTGCTCAATAAGTGCTGCCTTTCTTATATGTGTTTCATCATTTTATTTCCTCCCCCTCACAGAAGTTCAAAATGTGTGCATTCAGACCTCTTTAAGAAAAAACAAAACAAAACTCTGCACTAAAGAAATGCATTTAAAAGCCAGGCATGGTGGTACATGCTGTGATCCCAGCTACACAGGAAGCATAGATAGGAGGATCGCGGTCTGAAGCCAGCTTGCATGAAAAATAACCACAGCAAAAAGGGCTGGAGGCATGGCTCAACCACTAGAACACTTGCTTAGCAGGTATGAGGCCCTGAGTTCAAACTCCAGTATTGCCCCCCACAACAAAAAGCATTTAATTTTCTAAAATACAGCACTTCCTAAATGCATCTCACCAAGAACTCATTTTTTGTAGGTTTTTAAATTACTCTTAACATCCATGCAAAAACTTTGGACAATACTGCCATAGGGTTGTGAATTTAACTGAGGGCCACTCACTCCTATTAGCCATCAAATCCTGATAGAGGGAGATGAGATCCAGAAATCCTCCCGGTGGGATGGTCAGTCGCTTCTGAAGTGTGACAATACAACTTCCGTCCCTGTCCAATTCGAAGAACCAGCCTCAGCTAATTGATCATCCATATGATGCCCGAAGGTGATGAGCTCAGCGTATTTTCGACTCATCATCCAGAGAAATGGGAGGTGAAAGCTGTAATGGATGGCTGAGAATGCATAAATAGCCATCTCCATTTCCTGTCAATTATCCTGCTGAGGACCTGGCCATAGATGAGCTCAGTAAATTCACAATATGCTATCCTCAGTTGCCGAGCTGAGCAAAATTACCCAATTTGTTAGAGCATTACTCCTCTAAAAGCATGCCAGCCCTAATTATTTTATGGCCTCACATTGCTTAATGGTAAAGGTAAGAGGACCTCCAGGACACCCAGGCATCATTTGCAGTGAGCAAGTGTGGACAGTCCCCTGGTGACACAGATGCAAGCCACACCACCTCCCACCCACTGCTGTGGCCCTGTTCCAAGTTCCCATTTGCACTGCATGCCTCTGACTGAGTCACCTTGGAGGGATCTCCAGTCCTTTGAAAGCAGGGATTATGTCTTGTTTATCTCTGAGTCCCAGTGGTTGATGTGATGTCAGATACACAGATATTTGTTAAATAAATAATAGATCAATTTTGCAGCAGTAGAACCTTCCCAAATGGAAGCAGAGAAAGAAAAAGGACTAAACCAAAGGAATAGGGCCATGGCAGTGTGTGGAATATGTCAAGCACTCTACAAACTTCAGCTTCCTGGACCTCCCCAGCCTCTGACTTCTGTGTTCTCAACACAAGAGCAAAAGAATCCCACTCAGACTCGGTCTTTCTGTGCTGCCACACATGACTCCCACACCATGCTTACCTTCTCAGGACCAGAGTCCTGCTTTGGCTGGTGTCTCTGAAGGCAAGTGTTGAATAATTTTGTCCAATTTTCTAGTGCTTTTGATTGAGAGAGCAAGTCCAATTGTTGAGTCACATGTGGAAATGGAACTCAAACAATGGGTTTTGATCACTATTATACTTTAGGCAAAATGGTTTTCCAATTTAAGTAAAATTCACAGTAATCTAGAGAAAACTTAATCTTCCCCTTCACAGACTACAGTAATCCTGTTTCATCATCAAACAGACTGAGAATGAGCACAGAATGGTCCAAAAAGCTCAATGTTATTGCAGTGTCAGGATTTGCATTTAAATTAAATTATTAAATTTAAAAAAAAAGTTCCATGCCCGTTTCATTTGTCCACAATCCCCTGCCTGACCACCCCATCTCACTGATATCCTTGCTTCTGAATTCCCTGGGTAATATACCACAGTGCTCACTTTGTTAACTTCCTATCTTATACCCACCAGTTCAGAGTCCAGATCCCCACTCTGTGGGCAGGGTAACCCTCAACCTGCTTTTTACCAAGTAACACCTGTTCTTCACAGCAACTGTTTGTTGTTTAAGGCAGAAGGTCATGCCTACCCATCCAGGCAGGAGCAAAGGCCTATGGCCAGTCTCTGGGAGTGCACATTTAAATTATATCTGACTTAAAATATGTCTCCAGGGAAATAGCAGCCTCTTCAACAAAAACTGCTGGGAAAACTGATTAGCAGTCTGCAAAAAACTGAAACTAGATCCATGTATATCACCCTATACCAATATTAACTCAAAATGGATCAAGGATCTTAATATCAGACCACAAACTCTAAAGTTGATACAGGAAAGAGTAGGAAATACTCTGGAGTTAGTAGGTATAGGTAAGAACTTTCTCAACGAAACCCCAGCAGCACAGCAACTAAGAGATAGCATAGATAAATGGGACCTCATAAAACTAAAAAGCTTCTGTTCATCAAAAGAAATGGTCTCTAAACTGAAGAGAACACCCAAAGAGTGGGAGAAAATATTTGCCAGCTACACATCAGACAAAGGACTGATAACCAGAATATATAGGGAACTTAAAAAACTAAATTCTCCCAAAACTAATGAACCAATAAAGAAACAGGCAAGTGAACTAAACAGAACTTTCTCAAAAGAAGAAATTCAAATGGCCAAAAAACACATGAAAAAATGCTCACCATCTCTAGCAATAAAGGAAATGCAAATTAAAACCACACTAAGATTCCACCTCACCCCTGTTAGAATAGCCATCATCAGCAACACCAACAACAACAGGTATTGGCAAGGATTCGGGGAAAAAGGAACCCTCTTACACTGTTGGTGGGAATGTAAACAAGTACAACCACGCTGGAAAAAAATTTGGAGGCTACTTAAAAATCTAGACATCGATCTGCCATTTGATCCAGCAATACCACTCTTGGGGATATACCCAAAAGACTGTTACTCCAGAGGCACCTGCACACCCATGTTTATTGCAGCACTATTCACAATAGCCAAGTTATGGAAACAGCCAAGATGCCCCACCACTGATGAATGGATTAAGAAAATGTGGTATCTATACACAATGGAATTTTATGCAGCCATGAAGAAGAACGAAATGTTATCATTCGCTGGTAAATGGATGGAATTGGAGAACATCATTCTGAGTGAGGTTAGCCTGGCCCAAAAGACCAAAAATCATATGTTCTCCCTCATATGTGGACATTAGATCAAGGGTAAACACAACAATGGGGTTGGACTTTGAGCACATGATAAAAGCGAGAGCACACAAGGGAGGGGTGAGGATAGGTAAGACACCTAAAAAATTAGCTAGCATTTGTTGCCCTTAATGCAGAGAAACTAAAGCAGATACCTTAAAAGCAACTGAGGCCAACAGGAAAAGGGGACCAGGAACTAGAGAAAAGGTTAGATCAAAAAGAATTAACCTAGAAGGCAACACACACGTACAGGAAATCAATGTGAGTCAATGCCCTGTATAGCTATCCTTATCTCAACCAGCAAAAACCCTTGTTCCTTCCTATTATTGCTTATTCTCTCTCTTCAACAAAATTAGAGATAAGGGCAAAATAGTTTCTGCTGGGTATTGAGGGGGTGGGGGGAGAGGGAGGGGGTGGGGGCAGGGGGGAAAAATGACCCAAGCCTTGTATGCACATATGAATAATAAAATAAAAAAATATGTCTCCAGGGAGGTAACTAATAATATTGCAGAATTTTAAATAACATTTAACCAAAATCTGTCTCTCTCCTTCTACTCACCAGAGAGCAATAGAGAGAACCATTCAAAACAACTCCTACTTAATTGACGCCCAGGGGATGAAACGGTTATACCCAGCCAGTGCTCGTTTGTTTTTACTCTTTTTCAATAATTCATTAAATTGTATGTCTGGAGTTATTTACTTATTGATTCAAGAAACGTTTATTTTCCTCTTACTGTGTGCCGTGCCCTGAGCTAGTCTTTCCCAATAACATTGCAAGGACACACAGTCTCTTGAAGGAGCAAGACTGGTATGTGGATGATAATAAAATAGGAGCATTATTTATGTATATACATAACACAGCACCAACTCTTCCATTTGATACAGACATGCTTGGAGAGTACAGGAACATGGAGAAGGCATTCATTTTTCATGTTTCTGTGGGAAAAGCTTCCCAAGAGTAGATGCTGTTTTGTGGCAGATGATGGAAAGTACACCTGAACTTCCCTAGCTGAGACAGTTGTGAGCAGAAGATGCTACAAGAGGGACAGGGAGCAGTAAATTAAACATCTGAGAAAACAAGCTAGGCACAGTGGTTTCATGCCTACAATCACAGCTACTTGAGAATCACAGGGAAGAGGATCATAGTCCAAGGCTGGGCCCTGGGCAAAAAGTGTGAGAGCCTATCGAAAAATAACTAAAGTAAAAAAGGGGTTGGGGGCATGGCTCAAGCATTACAGCACCTGCCTATTAAGCACAAGGCCCTGTGTTCAAACCCGAGTGCCACACACACACACACACACAATACAGTGTCTTTCTCCACTCACATCTAGATGTGTTTCAATAGCACTGACCAATAGACCGCAGCAGAGTGGTACACTGTGGTGTAGGATGCATGTCACAGACAACCAAGAATTTTCTATCTTTTTGGACCATGCTCTACAGAAGCTCAAACCACCTGGAGAAACTCTGACAGTCTCTGCTGCACCCAGTTCTAATGCCATCCCACTCATCACCATGCCTGTGCTTATAGAAGTTTCTAGATGATTCAACCTGAACCACTTGGGTTTCTCCAGATGTTTCTATGCAGATGCAACCCATCCCCACTACTAAGACTTTATGATACAGTGCTGTGACTTGCTGTGCCTTAATAAGCACCCTAACTCCTGCCAGGTTTCTTTCCTTGGAGGACTAAGTCCCCTAAGCTTCTGCCTCGGTGCAACACAGTGTGTCTGCAATTCAGCTGGAAAATCAGCTAAGTAAATGCACTCAGAGGTCTGAGCAGTCACCATGCAGAATTTAACGCATTGACTCACTCTGGCCCTAGGCCTCGTCTGTCATCGCTACGTCCGATGTCTTGATTTAATCTTTCTTGTAAGCCTCCAGATGTCTAGCTTATAAGGGTGGGCGGAAGGTTCAGGCAGCCTTTGTTTGCCCATCCTCACACCTGCCTCCCTGTCCTCCATCTTTGCGTCCTGCCAAATAAACTGGCAGCCTCGCTGATGGTACCGTCTCCAGGTGCTTATGCTTCAGATAATTCAGTTTTCATTTCTACTAAGTTGGAGCCACCACTCATAGCTTCCTCTCTTCTGAAACACTTGTTGGCATCTCATACCCCTTTTCTCCATCCTTATGCTTTTATCTTGCCTTATTCATTCTTGGGCTTCTAGCCTTCTGGAAGCAAGACAGGGAAGGTGGCTGTGAGGCTGGTGTTCCTGTGTGTGAGCTCTCAGCACTTGCTCCTGCAACTGCTGAACTCGAGCTTCATTTTGTTCCTTGTAGATGTTCAAACAGTCTCATCTTCACCCCTGTGTTCCATTCCTACTCTGTGGGACTGAGATCCTGCATGGTTTCTATGGGGGACAGAATGGCCACTGCTGGTCAGGTTTCCTTTTCTGCATTCTTCCTGTCCTTGTGTTCTCTGTGACGCTGTTGAGTCACCACTTCATCAACCACTGTGCATCTTCAAAAATGTCTGAGATTTCTGCGTCTGCCAATAATCCCGTTTTCTTCCTGAGTCTGGATCTTTTTTCTTTAGTTTTAGCAAGGTCTTGTAAGGAAGAGGATATAAACACATGTGGCCAATACACCATTTAGTACAATATTTCCTTATAGAGTCGCTAATTTTGACAATGAAGTTTTGATGTAGATAAAAGCTGGGGTCCACAGCAATTATTTGTTGTGGTAAGTCACCCTCAGTCTCTGATATAAAGTTTTTATTAATATAATTTTGAGTTGCATATATTTACAAGTGCTCTAATTCAGTACATGTATTCAGTGTGTAATGACCAAATCATCTCCTTATGCCTTTGACTAACATGAAACATATTCCGGCGTGCAGCGTGATACTTCAATGCATGGATACAATGCGTACTGGAAAATCAGTGTAATCTGACTTTCCATCTTCTTCTGTTTGGAGCCGTCAACTTCCTTTCTCAGTTATTTATGAAATATATGATAGGCTATTGGGAACTACAGTCACCCCGCTGGGCTGCATTTCTTCATTTTCACTGGAATGTAGATTACTACGAAATTTCTAATTCACAGAGAAAAGTGTATGCCTGGCGCTCCCATGGTGTTCTTCAGTATATCTGATCCAAAACCTTGACAGAGGAAATCTTTCCTATTCAAAATTGACTTGCTAACAACACCTAACATAGTTCACATTTTGTCACTGGTAAGTAGTAAGATTTTATTTATTCATTTATTTGTTTATGCGGTACTGGGGTTTGAACTCAAGGCTTCGTGCTTGACAGGCAGGTGCTCTACCACTTGTGCCACTCCTCTACTCCAAGTATTCAGTTTGGAGTGAGCTGATAAGCCAACTTCTTGAGCAGATGCGTAAGTGAGACCATTATGACATTTTCAATAATGTCTCTTAAAATCTCAGGAAGACTTCTGTTCTAAACTGCAAGTAGAGAATGACCTGTCTTCCTCCTGAAGACTCACTGACATGACAATAAAAAAGGGGGGTGCTGGGATTTCAGGAGTGCTCCACCATGCCCAGACTAAAATTCTCTATGTTTAGTGACCAAAAAGGTTGGTGTCTATTGCTTGAAGTCATGATTTGTAACTTACATAACCTATTGTTAGTCTTTTTCTTTTTTTTTAAATCACTGTGGTAAATGCCTGAGTTTACACGAAGAAAGGAGGACACCAGACAGAAAGAGTTTATATGAAGAAAGGACATGATTTTGGGCTCACAGTTTCAGAGGTTTCAGCTCATGGCTGCTGATCCCATTGTGGTGGGCCTGAGGTGAGGCTGAACATCATGGTGAACAGGAAGCAGAGAAAACGGGAGCACAGAAGGGGAAGGGGTTATCCTTCTAGTGAACTCCTTCCTCCAGCCAGGCCCCATCTGTCTCTCCTCCTGTTTCCTTCACTCCCCTAATGATGCCACCAAATTACGAATCCATCACTGGATTAACCCGTTCACGAAGTCACAGCCCTCACCCACCAATCACTTCTCCAAAGCCACACCTCCTACCACTGCTTGCATCAGGGACCAGGCCTTCTACACACAAGCCTTTTGGGGGACACTTCATTTTCAAACCATCACACCTACCATGTGTTAAAGCTCATTGTAAGTAGACGAGTCTTCTTACTTCTTATCCATTTTTTACGTGTGCTATCTTAAGTGAAATTTTTATTTGTATTTGCAGACTCTTACAGCATCTGTGGAGCACAGTGTAAAAACCTCTAGTCAGCTGTAGCTGCTGTAGAATCAGCAGAGCAGATGAGAACTCCTGTCTCTCTGGAGACACTTTCTTGTGTCTGTTGGGTTACTTTATTGCTTTGGGCTGAGAGGAACTCGTGCGAGTTTAGGGACCTGTGGCTCTGTTGTCCTGGAGGCTGTTGCCACTGAGCTCATTCTTGCTGCTGTCTCTGCCATGAGGAAGCAGTATTTCTTTCATTGGTTTCTCCAGACCTGTCATCCTGTTGCTGGTTGTCACTCACTGCTACTCTGCAGGCAAGGCCTGCTGGGTCCTCAGAGACCAGGCCCAACTTGTCAGAGCTTTGAGAGGGACAAAGCTCTTCCTTGTCCAACACTTTGGTCAATCATTACAACTCCAGATGATCAACAGTGGGAATATTCATTTCTGGCAAGGGAAACCCTTTTCCCTCTATAGTACACTGCCTCATGGAAGTTTCCCTCTGGATGTTTCAGTCATACCCGTGGACATCTTGTCACACTTTTGTCAAATCCATCACCCATTGGGTAGTTGGTTGGAATATTTAAAAATGCAAAAAGCCCTTTCATTTGTCTCTGATGGCCAGGAAAGCCAAGTTACTTATCAGTATAACAAAATTTTCTAACAAGCAAATAGAAGAGAGCCAAAATAACAAAACAAAAATAGTAGTAATAAGTACAAACAAAAAAAAGGAAGAAAAATGAAAGAGCAAAGAGGAAACATCAGAGAGCAGCAAATACTAAAGACCAGAAAGAGCAGAACTGGTGGGGGAGATCCTAGATGGAGCTGACCTTGACATTGAACCTGAGGTGGAACTGACCTTGACACTGACATCTTGACACTAACTGAGGTGGAGCTGAGCTTGACACTGACCCTGCAGTCAGATCTCAGGGTTTAACTGTTCAGTAAAGACTTTCTGCTTGGACTGGAGGTGTGGCTCAAGTGGTAGAGCACCTGTTTAGCAACTGCAAAGCCTGACTTCAAAACCCAGTACCACCAAAAATAAATAAAGACTGTCTGCCTTAATCCCTTCCTCAACTCATCCCCCACCCACGAGAGCAGTCTTCCTGGGAAGAATGTTGAACATCTTTGAGCCACCTGTATTACATTTCACACCATGGGAAACGCTCTGCACACATTCCGGCCCTACTCGTTTCTGAGGAGGAGCGCTTGCTCGCTCAGTGCAGTGGCATTCCCTTGGCTGCTGACAGTGGAGAATTTCGCCAGTCATCTCGGCCAGGTTTCAGAATCCAGGAGGCAGTGGGTCACTGGTCCATGTTCTCATTCTAATGGCTCCATCAGGAGAGAAGTCTTCTGATGGAGGACACATCTTCTTGGGTGGAACTGAAGGGTTTATACAACAGCCCTCTCCACATACATCTTCTCACAGGTACCACACCCACGCTTGTGAGACCCTCAGTGCTGGTGCGGAGTTTTTACTTCTCTCCTTTTATTTAAGTCCACAAGGGTGGTCCAACTGACTTTGGTATTCACTTTCTATTGTATCTTATGTTCCAATCACGACTCTCCTTCTCAGATTCTCTTATAATTGATCTGTAGGTGCAAGCTGAACTCAAAGTCCTATTGCTAAATCAAACGTTAGGTTTGCAAAGTTTTTAAAATGCTCCCAAGGACTTCTTACCCTAGTACTTTGATTTAGGTGGGTAGACTACATAGCCAGTAGCTGGGTCTGGTGGAACATACAGTCTCCAGCACTTGGGAGCCTGAGGCAGGAGGACTGTGAGTTCAAGGACAGCCTGGGCTATAGAGCAGGTTATAGGCCAGCCTGTACTACATAGTGAGACCCTATCTCAAAAACAAGTAAGCAGTCAGGCATGATGGTTCACACCTGTAATCTAGTTATTCGGGAGGCATGTGTTGGGGGATCATGGTGTAAGGCCAACCCTGAGCAAAAAGGTGAGGCACTATCTGAAAAACAACTGAAGCAAAATAGGGCTGGGGGCATGGCCCAAGTGCTGGAGCACCTGCCTAGCAAGCCTAAGACCCTGAGTTCACACCTTCGGATGACAAAAAATAAAAAAAGAAAAAGAAACAAAATACAGGTATTTTGTGAATTCAGAAAATATGCAGCATTTGATATATTAAAATGCTTTATCCAAATTCTCATACTTCTTACACAAAAGATAGACTAAATACTGACAGAGATACACAGGTACTTATAGTGCAGCACCCAGGCTATGTCAAGTGACAGGGACCATCAGGAGCTGCAGGGCCAGTCTTGAGTCACAAGAGCAGGCAGCCATGTCAGAACCCTGCACCGTGCCTCTTCCTGCCTCAGTGCTGCTGTGTTGAAGAATGCCACAGGCATTGTGAAGACACTTGGCACAAAAGGCCTTTTGTTCCTTTTGAGAAGTTCTTGGAGATGATTTCTACAAAGGGTCCCTGAATTCCTGCAGCTATTGTGGGTGTTTTGTTTGAGACAGGGTCTTGCCCTGTACCAGGCTGACCTCAAGTACTTAGTCCTCCTTCCTCAGCCTCCTGAGTGCTGGGATTACATGCAGGTGCCAGTTTCAACCTCCTGTCTATATAAATAAGATGCAGATGACCAAAGAATTTAAGACAATTTGAAAATGATGTCAACTAAGTGGAGTGCAGATTCAGCTTGATATATTTACACACTAGCTCTCACCAGTTCGTATCGTTTGGATCTTAAAATTTCCCCAGAGGCCCATGTGTTGGAAGGTCCACGTGATCCTCAGCTTGGGGTTACTCGGGGGGGTGGTGCAAACTTTTCCTTAAAGGGATGGGCTGAGTGGAAGAAGGCCTTTACACCTTTGAAGGATGTCCTGGAAGGAAACTGTAGGGCCACCATCTCTTCTTTTTTCTTTCTGGTCATGAGGTGAGTGGTTTTGTTTTCCTATGTGCTCACCTCTAGGTATGCCACCACCAGCTCAAAGCGACAGGGCCATGTGACCATGCACTGGTGTCTGAAACCATGAGCCAAAGTGAACCTTTCTCACTATAAGCAGATGATCTCAGGTATCTGTGACAGTAGCAGAAAGCTGGCTAACACGGTTTGACTACAAAAGCAGCCGGCTAAACAGTTGTGCCAGGACCCAAGGCAGTCAGACTTTTGTAAACTGAAGGCTTCATGCTTGCAAAGCAGGCTCTCTACCACTTGCACCACTTGAGCCACACCTCCAGTCCATTTTACTCTGGTTATTTTGGAGATGGGGTCTCATGAACTATTTGCCTAGGCTGGACTCAAACTTTGATCCTCTTGATCTCAGCCTCCCAAGTAGCTAGGATTACAGGCTAGAGCCACTGGGCTGCTGGCTTCAGGTGTTCGTTTCTAGCTCACTTCACTCACTCCAGTGCACCCCCTTCTTTTCCACTACTCCAGTTCATCACCTTACCTCCTCACATCCATACTACCCTGTCCTTACTTCTAGCTTTACTCATTCCTTTTTAGGAGTCTTCTCAACTGTACACGAGATGAGTTGCAATATGCCAGGGTTGTCATTCAGATTGCTAATGCATTGGAATATTTGGCCAATTGGAAGACTGGCCATTCACTAAAAAACTGTTAGCAATTTTACTCAACAAAAAAATGTATAAACCTCAGCTTGGCTAGAAGTAAGCTGGTTAGCTGTCACACAGGCAAGATAGAAACTATATTTCTGGCTGCACTGAAAACTTAACTATACAAAAAAGAGGAGCTCACAATGTAAACTGAATGGCTGAGCTGATACCCAGTAGGCACTGCCCATTAATAATGAATCTACAAATAAAAATTAAAAATCTACAAATAAAATGATTAGTTTGAAGCCATCTAGTAAGTCGTGTGTGGTGGTGCATGTCTGTAATCCCAATACTTGGGAAGGTGAGGCAGGAGGATCATGAATTTGAGGCCAGCTGGGCTGCATCTCACATTATTCCTAGTCCAGTGGGTACCCAAAGCCACAGGCCACCATGCCTGGCTGTGCAGGATGACTGTGTCTTATAAAGCCCCAGGCTCGAGGACTGCAGTGACAGGAAAGTCTAACAATGAGCATCTGTGTCAAGTCTCCTTGGGAGACGGCTTGACTGGCGATAGTTGGCATCTGACTTCAGACTGCTGGTTCTCTAACTCATGTTGGCCCTGAGTGCACTGATGAAGGTAGATGAAGGAAGGACCAAATAATGTGCTACCTAGGGCATCCATAGAACTGCACTTAGAAGGAAAGAAATGTGTATAATACAGCACATTAACAGAAGCAAAGACAAAAACCATTTGATCATCTCAATAGATGCTGAAAAAGCCTTCAACAAGATCAAACACCACTTCATGATAAAAGCTATAAGAAAACTAGGAATAGAAGGAAAGTACCTCAACATTGTAAAGATTACATATGACAAACCTACAGCCAACATCATACATAATGGGGAAAAACTGAAACCATTTCTCCTCAAATCAAAAACAAGAAAAGTGTGCCCATTATCCCCACTCCTACTCAACATAGTACTGGAATTCCTAGCCAGAGAAATTAGGCAAATAGAAGAAGAAATAAAAGGAATACAAATAGATAAAGAAACTATCAAAATATCCCTATTTGCAGACAATATGATCCTACACCTTAAAGACCCAAAAAACTCTACCCAAAAACTCCAAGACACCATAAACAGCTACAGCAAGATGGCAGGATACAAAATCAACTTGCAAAAATCATTAGCATTTCTATACACCAATAACGAACAAACTGAGAAACAATATATGGAAACAGTTCCATTTACAATAGCCTCAAAAAAAAAAAATCAAATACCTAAGAGTAAACTTAACAAAGGATGTGAATGACCTCCACAAGAAGAACTACAAACCCCTGAAGAAAGAGATCGAGGAAGACTACAAGAAGGTGGAGAGATCTCCTGTGCTCATGGATTGGTAGAATCAACATTGTAAAAATGGCTATACCACCCAAAGTAATCTACATGTTCAATGCAATTCCCATCAAAATCCCAATGACGTTCATCACAGAGATTGGAAAATCTACCCTAAAGTTCATTTGGAAACACAAGAGACCGCGAATAGCCAAGGCAATGCTCAGCAAAAAGAGCAATGCTGGAGGTATCACAATACCCAACTTCAAACTATATTACAAAGCAATAGCAATAAAAACATCATGGTACTGGCACAAAAACAGACATGAAGACCAGTGGAACAGAATAGAGGACCCAGATGTGAATCCACACAGCTATGCCCACCTTATTTTTGACAAAGGCGCCAAAACTATACGATGGAGAAAAGACAGCCTCTTCAACAAATGTTGCTAGGAAAAGTGGTTGTCTGTCTGCAAAAAACTGAAACTAGATCCATGTTTATCACCCTGTACTAGTATCAACTCAAAATGGATCAAGAACCTTAAGATCAGACCCAAAACTCTGAAGTTAGCATAGGAAAGAGCAGGGAGTACTCTGGAAGTAATAGGTATAGGCAAGGACTTCCTCAATAGAATCCCAGAAGCTTAGCAACTAAGAAAAAGAATGGACAAACGGGACTACATAAAACTAAACAGCTTCTGCACAACAAAAGAAATGGTCTCTAAACTGAAGACACCACCCACAGAATGGGAGAAAATATTTGCCAGATATACATCACACAAAGGACTGATAACCAGAATATGCAAGGAACTTAAAAAACTAAACTCTTCCAAAATCAATGAACCAATAAAGAAGTGGGCAACTGAACTGAACAGAACTTTCTCAAAAGAAGAAATTCAAATGGCCAAAAAGCACATGAAAAAATGCTCACCATCTCTAGCAATAAAGGAAATGCAAATCAAAACCACACTAAGATTCCACCTCACCTGTTAGAATAGCTATCATCAAAACACTACTAACAATAGGTATTGGTGAGGCTGTTGGGAAAAAGGAACCCTTGTACACTGCTGGTGGGAATGCAAGTTAGTGCAACCACTCTGGAAAAAAATTTGGAGGCTTCTGAAAAATCTAAACATAGATCTACCATATGATCCAGCAATACCACTCTTAGGGATATACCCAAAAGAATGTGACTCAGGTTACTCCAGAGGCACCTGCACACCCATGATTATTGCAGTGCTATTCACAATAGCCAAGTTATGGAAACAGCCAAGATGCCCCACTACTGACGAATAGATTAAGAAAATGTGGTAATTATACACAATGGAATTTTACTCAGCCATGAAGAAGAATGAAATCTTATCATTCACAAGTAAATGGATAGAACTGGAGAACATCATTCTGAGTGAGGTTAGCCAGACTCAGAAGACCAAAAATCGTGTGTTCTCCCTCATATGCGGACTTTAGATCTAGGGCAAATACAGCAATGTGGTTGGACTTGGGTCACTTGATAAGGGCACATAAGGGAGGAGTGGGGATAGGTAAGAAACCCAAAACATGAAAGTGTTTGATGTCCCCACTGCAGAGGAGCTAATACAGAAACTTTAAAGCAACAGAGGTCAATATGAGAAGTGGATCAGGAACTAGTGAAAAGATCAGTTAGAGGTGAATCAACTTGGGTTGTAACACATCTGTACATGGAAGCAATGCTAGGAATCTCTCTGCATAGCTATATCCTTTTCTCAACTAGCAAAAACGCTTTGTCTTTATTATTGCTTATGTTTTCTCTTCAACAAAATTAGAGATAAGGGCAGAATAGGTTCTGCCTGGAAGCGAGGGGGGATGGAGGGCAGTGGGGAGAAATGGCCCAAACTATGCACGTGTGAATAAATGAATAAAACAAAAAGAAGGAAAGAAATGTGCGATGTTCAGTACAACACACCCAGGAAAGATATGAAAATGGTACTTCTGAATTGAAAACAATCTATCCTAAGAAAAAATGATCTTTTCAATTCACTCTTAAGCACTAATTCACTCTTATTGAGCTAAGTAAACCATTTTGCAATTGCTCCAAGTATTAGAATAAAAATCAGCCCAAATCATAGCTTTTTTTATGAACAGGCTGAGGAGAAATCAGGAAAACAATCCCATTCACAATGGCCTCAAAACAAAAATACTTAGGAATATAACTAACACAGGACATGGAAGACCTCTACAATGAAAAGTATAAAACCCTGAAGAAAGAAATTGAAGAAGACACTAGAAGATGGAAAGACCTCCTATTCTCATGGACCAGCCCAAGTGATATTATGAAAATGGCTACACTACTGCAAGTAATTTATAGATTCAATGCTATCCCCATCAAAATTGCAATGTCCTTCTTGAAAGAAAAAGAAAAATCAGTCCTAAAATTCATATGGAAGTGCAAAAGACCCCAAATAGCCAAAGCAATCCTGAGCAAAAACAGCAACACTGAAAGTACCACAATACTATGTCTGACTACACTACAGAGCGACAGTTAACAAAAACCAGCATGGTACTAGCACAAACACAGACACGTAGATTAATGGAACAGAATAGAAGACCCAGAAATAAGCTCACACAGATAAGGCCATCTGATTTCCAAAACGGTGCCAAAAACATAGTTTGGAGAAAAGACAGGCTCTTCAACAAATGATGTTAGGAAAACTGGATATCCACATGTAGAAGACTAAAACTAGATCCCTGTCTCTCACCCTGTACAAAAACCAACTCACATGGATCAAAAGCCTTAACGTAAGACCTGAAACTCTGAAACTGCTATTGGAAAACAAATGAAGATAGACACACAGGCGACCACTTCCTGAATAGAACTCCAATAGCTAAGCAATTAAGAATTGACAAACTGGACTACATCAAATAAAAAAGCTGCACAGAAAAGGAAACAGTCACTAGAACGAAGACACAGCCTACAGGATGGGAAAAAATCCTTGCCAGCTATTCATTGTATGAAGGATTACTATCCAGAGTATATACATGATTCAATTAATAACTGGACGATGCTCTCAGAAGTACAAAGGCCAATAAATAAATGCATGAATGTTCAACATCCTTAGCTACACAGAAAATGCAAATTAAAGCAACACGAAGGCTCCATCTTACTCCAGTCAAAGGCTCTTAACAAGAAACCCCCACACTCTGTTGGGGGAATGTAAACTGCACAACCATTATGGAAATCAGTATGGAGATTCCTCAAAAACTAAACAGACCTACCTTATGAGCTGCCATACTACTCTTAGGCATTTATGTGACGGAGTGTTAAGTCAGCATACAGTAGAGGCACCTGCACACCCATGTTTACAGAAGCACTATTCACAATAGCCAAGCTGCGGATCAGCCTAGGTGTCCACCAACAGAAGAAAATGCGGTGTATATATATATAGACAATGGAGTATTGTTCGGCCATAAAGAATGAAATTATGTCATTTTCAGGAAAATGGAACTGGAAATCATCATGTTGAACAAAGTAAGACTGACTCAGAAAGAAATATTGCACGTTTTCTCTCATATGCAGAAAACAGACCTAAAGAATATGGATGCCAAAGGGTGACTATTTGGGGAAGGGGAGCGACATGACTGCAAAGAGGCCGATGAGAGAGAAATAATGTCCATAACATGCACATGACGTGGTGCGTGTTACAGACTTATCACAATTAAAGTCCTTTGTACCGTTAATATACACTAATAAAGATACAATGAAACAAAACCAATGCTCTTGAGAATGGGTTGCCATATGTAAAAAAGTAGTTACAAGGAGTAACTATGAGAATGCTTGCTCTTATTGCAGTGACTCCTAAGGCTGGGCTGGCTGAGCATCAAATGAAAACACGGTATACAGTATTATTTAGTAGTGAAGCTCTCCCCCTGCTGGGTGTAAGTGGAAATTTTAACAGAGGCTAAAAATCAAATTATCATTTGTTCTTAACATTTACAAAGTTAAAAAAGTAGGGAGAATAGCTACCTTATAAATGAGTCACATATCTGTTTTCAAGACATTGGAGGGGCTGAGAGGTAAAGCCATTTTAGGGTTTTGGGAAGAGTAGGTGGTTTCCTCCAAAATTTATGTTGGATCCTAACCACCGCAGCAATATTAGAACGTGAAATCTTTTTTGAGGTGATTAGATGAGGAGGAATTGGTCCTCACTAATACATCAGTAGCTATAAAAAGAGGACAAGAGAGCTGGCTCTCCCCTTCCATCATGTCAGGTTGTGGTGTGAAGGTGACACCCACAAGAACCAACCCTCTCCACGTGTGAAATCTTGAACATAGCCTCTGCAACTGGGAGAAGTCAATTTTTCTTATTTACAACCTACCCAATCTAAGGTGAATTGTTAGAGCAGCCCACACTAAGGCACTAGTGGCTTCAACCTAAGCACTCTTGACATTTTGACCAAGCGAGTCTTTACTTTGGGGGCTTCTTCTGTGTGTTATGGGGTGTCTAATGTCCCTGGCTTCTACTCACATGGTACCTGCAGTAGTCCCTCTCCAAACCCTCTAGTCCTGACAACCAAGAAATGTACTCAAGACCAAAGTCATCTTTGGAGGGAGAGAGTGAGATGCCTGCTGGAATCACTCTCTGTTTCTCTGCAGTGGATGGACTAAGGCCAGAGAAGTACCAAGGGAAATGAGAAAAAGGGGACCAATCCTGGATATATTCTGAAGTTAAGAGCTCACAGAGATTTTGAAAGGTTGGTCACAGAGTGAGAGACAAGTCATGGATAGCACCAAGGATTTGGGCCCCAACAACTAAAATCATATTTCAATGAACTGTGAAGGGAAGCAGCCAGAGGGGCTGGCTTGGCGGTCATTTGGACTTGGGGGAGCATTAAAACAGCACGCAGGTCTGGACATGTTACATCTCAAAGGCTTTTTCAGACACCGAAATGGAGCCGGCAAGTTGCACTAAATTCATGGTCTGGAAATTAGGGAAGAGACCAAGACTGCTGCTGTAAGCTTGGGAGCCATTACTTACAGATAAAATATAATGAACTCACCTAGGAAGTGAATGTAGGTTTAAGATTTAAAAAGGGACATGAGGATGGAGCTTGAAAAACTCCAGCCATTCAACATAAGGGCTAAGAGAAGGGACAGGCAACAGGAACAGCAACAAGGAAGGCAGGAGAGAAGCCGACAAGCGTGACCTTCTGGGATCCCGAACCTTCACACAGTTTCTCTCTGTGAGAGGGTTTTGTTTCTGCAACTCCCTCCTTAATGTGATTTTATGAGTATCTGTAATACCTTGTCTCTTCTTGGCAACTCCTGAGAATGAAGATTGATCTTTGCCTTTTTTTTTTTAATAAAGGTATTTTTTCAAGCCCATAGCTTAGGTTTGGGCTCTGGACCTAACTCTGAAATGCTGTGGCAGTGCTCGGGTTCTCCATGCCCACTGCACGTGAGATGACAATGAAGCTTCACCCACTGCCATCACCTGAGAAGAGAATACAAGAAAGTGAGAGAGAGGAGGAAACATGAAGATCTGCAGTACGTCAAAGACAATCAAGAGCATCTCACAGACAAAATGGCAGTGTCCAGTGGGGCAAATGAGAAGACTGCAACTTCCTGTACTTCTTCACAGTGTTTCAGCCAGGCCACACAGTTTCTGTAGACTTCACAATGGTCACAATATTTTGTCAACACGTGTTGACAGTTGTTGGGTTTACAGGTGCCAGATTCTTTAGCACTAGATTGGAGTGAGCATAGAAATGACTTCAGGGGCTTGTAGATGTCTTGGCCTTGGGTGCACTACCTGTTAGGACACTGGGCCTCACTTCAGTCTTCCCTGGGGTTCTGATGAATATGTCGTCTTGACAGTGTTGCTCTTATGTCTAAATGGCTCTGAAATTACACCTTCAACATTCTTTATGAAGGAACCATGGAGTCACCTGGAATCATTTAAAGTGGGAGTGAAACTTGAAGCAACAGACAGAGCCCTTATTGAATCTGACTGCGACTGGTGGGAAAGGACACAGAGCTCACTTTGCATTTGATGGCTGGGGAGGAACTTCTGACTACTGCTATATTTTTAGCACATATTAATTGTACAAAATGATGGATTTCATGATGACATTTTCATACCTGTATGCAGTGTACCTTGATCATAGTCACACCCCATTTCCCTCCTTCTGTAACAACAATTCTTAAGACCTTTTCCCAGTTGGGTAATGTCACTGGACAGATATCTTACAATCATCAGGAAACAATGTTTCCATTACAAAAATATAGAAAAACCCAATCTGCTCTTTCCCATGTGACACACACTGTGTTTAACGTGGCCTCTGTAGAAAACTGCTTCTCCTTCCACCAGGACTGCAAGTCAGGAAATCAGAGTAGGTTAAAGCACCTCACAGACTTCACTCTCAAGGAGGATGAGTTTCTTGAAAATGCTTCCCTGAACTGTCAGACAGCACAGCAGCTGGGTGGGCCCTGGGGCTGTGGTGCACTGGCAAGCCATGCAGACCCAGAGGCCCCAACTTGTGGCAGCCTCCCATGGTGGGGGAACATATTATGTTTGACCTATCCAGTTAAATCTACTGAAGCTTCCATCCTGCATCTGGTTGTACGTTCAGCCTAAAGCAACCATTTTTTTTCTCTTTGCATCTTTTGCCCCTAGTATAGCGACAGATACGTAAAACATGTTACATTGATATGGAGATTTAATAGGGTATCAGTCATTGAGATTCTCTTAACTCAAGATTGGCAAAAACTAACACATACTTCAAAATAACTGTGATGTTTGTACGCAACAGTATCAAGGACTCAGCCACCAAAATCTGTCATACTAGATCCTACTATGAAAGGAATATCCACCCTTGCTTTGATTTCAACCAGTGTCTCAACTCTTATTTTATATATATCACGTCATTACTTTGAGAAAAGCAAACTGGTTTCATGGCTGAAAACTATGAAGCCTTCAGCCAACCCTAATATTCTATGGTGGTCATTAGATGTGCTAGGAGACATGCTTGTGAGTTAAAAAGGGCAACTAGGCTTCCTGTAACTGTTACAAATTTAATTAAATAATCAATTACCAAATCATATTGTAAACCTTTGTGTCAGATTATCTATGTTTTGTATGTTAATACTTTACCTTGTTAATCTCATTAACAACTCTATAAATTACACAGATAAGGAAACTAAAACTCAGACATTAAGAAGTATTTCCTAAGACAGCTAGGTAGCAAAGGCAGTGTGTTAGACTTTTTGTCATGTGACAAAATACATGGCAGAAAATTTTGTTTTTAAAAAAATTTTGTCTCATCGTTTCAGTTTGTCTTGGCAGAAGGATATGGTAGAGCAGAGAGCTGTTCAACTCCTGGTAGCCAGGAAATGGGGATGGAAGAGTGGAGGTGGGGGCAGGCAATGTGCACAAGTTACAGTCCTCAAGGACATGCCCCCAGTGACCTGCTTCCTCAGGCTAGGGTCCTAAAGTTTCCAGAATCTTCCAAATTAGTGCCATCTGCTGGGGACCATGCTGTCAACAAAGAGCCTACAGAGGACATTTCATATTCAGAACACAATAGGCAGGCCTGGTTTTGAAACCAGATTTGACTCCAAAAGTAGTGATTAAAATATTAGGCCCTACTGCCTCACATGTATATGAAATAAGTAAAAATCATGGTTTTCAGTGCTGAGAATTAAACCCAGGGCCATGTGCCTGCCGTACCACCGAGCTACACCCTAGTTCCCTACTGTTGCTTTTAATGTAGAGATGGAGGGAGGGAGAGCAGAGGGCAGAAACAAGAACAAAAATTACACTGTACCCTACCCGCACCCATGACTCAGGGATGATATTGGGGAAAATGAACAAAACATGAATGTCTCCAGGAAGTACAATTGTGACTGGTGTTTTGTATTTCCCTTTCTTGTTTCGTCCTTTTGTTATTTTTTATTTTTCAGTAAGCATGTATTTATTAAGGTGGCTGTAATCTGGTGGGGTTGATGGTAGTTGTGGTGCTATTTTTATTATGAAAAACACTCAAACTTTCAGAAAAGCTGAAGAGTATAGTACAATGAGCCACCATGTACTGTACACATCAACCTCACCCAGTTAAAATAATAGCTCTCAACCAATCCTGTTTCATTTACATGCCAACTGACCTTCCCCATATTAGTCTGAAGCAAATACCAAACATCACACCATTAATTGTGAAAATTTTAGTAGGCATCACAAGGACTCTTACAAAATAAAGTTACAATACCATTATCACACCTCAAAAGATAACATTAATTCCTTAAAATCATTAAATAACCAGCATGCAAATTTCTAGTTGCATCGTACTTTTTTTTTTTTAAGTTGAGTTTTGCTTCGAGGTCCAAATCAGGTTCATGCATGGTGGCCAGAACACTTCCCAAGTGCCTGTTACTCTACTGGAATTCCTCCATTGCTTTTCCCCCTTGCAATTTTTGAGGAAACAATTGTGCCAGGTGTATCCTACTCATTCAATCTGGTCTACAGCACTGCTATTTCCTGTTAAGATGTATCCTTGTTGTGTTATTCAACCTGGTCTCCAGGGCTCCTATTTCCTGTTAATTTGGTAGATGCTTGATCTAAGATTTAACTCTTTTTGGCAAAATTACTTTACAGGTAGCAGTGTGACTCTCCACCAGAAATTGCTTGATGGAACCATGTGCCTCTTACGGATTTGAGCAGCTCTTATTGAACAAAGCTTATTTCCATTGGAAGGTGCAAAAGGATGAGACAGTAATTCCATCATTCCTTTTTAATTCCTTAAGTGCATTTTTTTTTTAAGAAGGTAATCCATTACTTGCCTAACCAGTGGTATATTTCCCATGGAAAAGTCAGAGAATATTCTATTTATCAGTTTTCAAAATAATGAGTGAGCTCCTAGCCATTCACAGCTGGTGACCAATTAGTGTTTTACTTTATGTGTGGTTTGCATGCCTTTTTATTACCATTTTGAAATCAGGCACATTCAATGTTTTAATTCACTGTTATTTTCTTTATTGTGTAAATTGTGCTATATCCAAATTGATTCACCTATCCTTTTGAAAGCATACTAAATAATCTTTGTTAGCTTTCTTGCTACCTGGCATGGCAAGATATTGCAGCTTCAACTCATACACTTTCTGCAGGACACATCCATTATTTCTTAAATAAAATTTATTCAGTTTATACTTATCATTCTAATTAAAAATAGGAATATACAGATATTACTTAAGTCTCCTTTCAAGTTAAGAATCCCAGTCCTAAGTAACAGTGGCATTACAGTATCATATTACCCACTGGGTGTACCCCACAATACTTTATTCCACACAACAATCCTGAATAATACCAATGCTGCCACCAACAATATGATTACTGTCAACAGTTTAAGGTGATTTTCTGCAGTTCTTTTTTCCCTTACTATATACTCTACTAGGGAGGTAAAAATGATTTAATTTTACATCACAACACTTCTCTTCTGTGGCTATAGCACCAACTGGGTACACATTTATGTACATACTTCACTTTTCTGGAGGTTTTTTTTTTTAACAATTTTGTAAAAGCATTTAAATGACTCCAAAGTCAAATCAATAAAGAAAGTGGATGTTCAAAGAAGTTCTAGAAAATTCAAACTTCTTGTATTTTATATCATAATAGAATAAAAGTAGAAATCAACAAGAAATTACAGAAAATATTAAAACACACAGAGACTGAACAATACACTTTTAAATGATCAGTGAGTGAGTCATTGAAGAAATATGAGGGGAAATCAAAAATTCATAAAATCTAATGAAAATGAAAACACATCTTACCAGAACCCTTAGAACACAGTAAGGGCAGTGCAAAGAGGAAAATATACAGCTTTGGGTTTCATCACTAAAAAAAAAAAATCAGAGGCCTTAAATAACCTAATGATGCATCTCAGGCTCTTAGAAAAACAAGAACATGACAAACCCAAAAGCAGAATATGGAAAGCAATAAATTATGATCACAGCAAAAATCAATGAAATGCAGACAAAAAGAACAGTATAAATGATCAATGAAGCAGAATTGGTTTTATGAAAACATAAACAAGATTGACAAACTCTTGGCCAAACAAACCAAAAGAAACAAGGAGAAGACCCTTACTAATAAAATTCGAGATAAGAAGGGGCTATATGCCCAATGGAATTCAGAGGATCACCAGGAAATATTTGAAAACTAATATTCCAATAAACTGGAAACTCTAGAAGAAATAGATAAACTTCTAGATGCATATGACCTACCAAAACTGAACCAAGAAGATATAAACCACTTAAACAGATCTATAAATAGAAATGAGATTGAAGCAGTAACAAAGAGTCTCCCAAAGAAAAGTCAAGGACGAGAGGGATTCATTGCTGGATTCTGTTAGGCTGCTAAAGAACTTGAATTTTTAGCCAGCATAATAAGACAAGAAAATGAAACAAAAGGTATACAAATAGGCAAAGAAGAAGCTGAATTATTCCTATTTGCAGAAGACATGATCCTATAATGAGAAAACCCTGAAGACGCCACCAAAAAACTCAGATCTGATAAACATTTTTGGCAAAGCAGGTACAAAATCAACATAGGAAAATCAGTTGCTTTTCTATACACTAAAACAAACAAGCTGAGAAAGAAATCAGAAAACAATCCCATTTGCAATGCCTACAAGAAATTAAAATACCTAAGAGTAAACTTAACCAAGGAGATGAAAGACCTCTACAATGAAAACTATAAAACTTTGAAGAAAGAAACTGAAGAGAACACTAGGAGATGGAAAGATATCCTATGCTAATGGATAGGCAAAATTAATGTTGTAAAAATTGGTACACTACCAAAAGCAATCTACAGATTCAGTGCAATCCTCATCAAAATCTCAATGTCATTCTTCACAGAAATAGAAAACTCAATCCTAAAATTTGTATGTAAACACAAAAGAACCCACAGAGCCAAAGCAAAACTGAGTAAAATGAACAAAGCTGACCGTATTACAATACCTGACTTTACTACAGAGCCATAGTAACAAAAACAGCATGGTACTGGCACAAAAACAGACACCTAGACCAATGGAGAATAGAAAACCCAGAAAAAAGAACAGAAGACCCCACACAACTATAGCCATCTGATTTTCAAAACAGGTGCCAAAAACATACATTGGGAAAACTGGATACCCAAATGTAGAAGACTGCAGCTAGACCCCTATCTCTGACCCTATACAAAAATCAATTCAAAATGGATGAAAGACCTTCATGTAAGACCTGAAGATCTGAAACCACTAGAGGAAAACATAGGGAAGACAGCTGAAGATACAGGCATATGCAATGAGTTTTTGAATAAGACTCTAGTAGTTCCAACCATAAGAGCAAGTACTGACAAACGGGGTTGTGTCAAATTAAGAAGTTTCTGTACATCAAAGGAAACAATTACCAGAATTGACAGCCTACAGAATGGGGGAAAATCTTTGTATTCATAAACAAGGGAATATTCAGAATATATAAAGAGCTCAAAAAATTAAACACCAAAAGAACAATCTAATTAGTAAATAGACAAATGAACTTCACAGTTCTAAGTACAAACAGCTAATTCCTTAGCCATAAAAGAAATACAAATCATCAAAACACAGATTCCATCTTACCCATCAGAATGCAATAATCAAGAAAACAGACAACAAATGCTGACAAGGATAGGAGTCGGGGAGGGAAGGAATCTTTATATAGTGTTGATTGAAATGTAAATTAGTACAGCCAAAACGGAAATGAATACGAAGTTCCATGAAAATTAAAACAAAACTACTTTATGACTTTGCTATTAACACTTGTAGGCATACATATGAAGCAATGTCCAGCATACAGTAGAGGTACCTGTACATTCATGTTTGCAGCAGCATCATTCACAATAGCCAAGCTGTGGAATCAGGCTAGGTGCCTCAGGATGGATAAACAAAACGTGGTACATATACACAATGGAGTATTATTCAGCTATAAAGAAAAATAAAGTTATGTTATTTGCAGGAAAATGGGTTGAACTGGAGATCATCATGTTGAGCGAAATAAGCCTGGCTCAGGACAAATATCGCATGTTTTCTCTCATGTGTGAAAAATAAACCCAAAAAATAACATGAATGTAAAAGGGGGCCCAGCATGTAGCATGTATAAAAATAGAATAAAACCCCTAAAATTATAGAAAAAGAAGGGAGGGAGAGATAGGTGACAAGACAGAATAACAGAGGGGTTAGGATGATCAAAGTGTATTGCATGCCTGAGTGGAAATATAACAAAACTCCTTTCTGTAATTCACGTATGCTATGAAAATTTGAATTAAAAAACCAGAAACCCCCTTTCTCCCCGTCCCTCTTTTAGTATCTATTTTTAAAAATTATGGCTAAACCTTCAATGTATAAAAAAAATTAAAAAGCATGTATTGTATATGTAGACCTACCCATCTTACAAAAAAATATACACTTTCCTCTGGCTTTTTTTTCCTCAATTACCAGGGGCATTAAGGAGCAGCAGCTGAGTTATTCTTACAACCAAAGTATCCATATTGTGTGGATATGCCACAGTTTTAATTGACTCCTTATCAATTTTGATTCTAATTTTACTGTTACAAAAAATTTTGCAATAGCTACGTGCATGTATTTTTAATTTTTGAAAGCATACCTTTGGGATAGACTCCTAGGAATTGAACTGGTAGGACAAAGTATAAGTGGATATGTAACCCTGCTTTAACAAAACCTACCTCTATTGGGATAATTTTGCTGTGACCATCCTTGATACTTGAGTGTCTGTTTCCAACTTGGGATTCTGTCAGCCTCTCGGTGAGAAGTGGCAACTTCACAAACCTTTAATTTTCACTTTTCTCATTTGATTAAGAACCATTTGTTTTACTTTTCCTACAAACTGTCTATTTACTTCTTTGGTCATTTCCTGTGGTTGGTGGTCTTTATCTTAAAAGCAAGTCTTAGATCTTTTGGGGAAAAATTCATTCTCTAATCCTCTAATGGTATTTCTCAGATTACAGTTTTCTTGAGAAGTGACTGGCATCACACATTTCAAGGACAGGGACAGCAGGTCTAAACATGAAAAAAATACAGCCTTTTAAAATTATCCAACACATTGTTAAGAACTGAAATTCTTCTCTGCCTAGAAGCTTATGACAACCGACTTGTTCTCAACTTCTTAGCTATGCCCGATATGGCTGTGTATATACCTCCTTTAAAAATGGTCACTTTGTGCAGCAAATCTGCCACCTACAAGACACTTAAGCCAAGCTATCTTGAACTGTTTTTGGAAGACAGAAGGACATTAAGGAAAGTCAACACCTAAGTCACTTATGCTTACCTGTTGTTTCCTCTGTAAAATCAAGACTTAGAGAAAATGATTCCTGGTTTCTGTCCTTATCTGCTCTTAGGTCACTTCCTCTTCACAAATCTGGTGGTCTCTACCCAAACTACATTTACAGTGGGGCTCCAGAAAACCTCTCCAAGTTCATGCCCAGTCCCTCCTACAATGTCTCCCTCTTGTTTTTCCTAAACCTATTCTTTCCCTACCTCATGCCTTTTCTTACAGCACTCATTCTCAAAGTGTGGAACTACATATATATCTTGGTTTGCTTTATTGTTGCTTTGAAAGCATAAATAAAAAGTTTACACACCCCTCCCTTTCCCCAGAAGAAACTATTGTACCAAAGCAGACTGAATGGGTAGGAAAATTATAATGTTTGGCCTGCACCTGTCGTCTTTTGTTTTAGGACTTCATGCTGAGAAAACAGGAAAAACAATGACGCTTACAGAAGTCTCCATAGTGGCCCCAAAGACGTCTAATTGACGCCGCTTTGAGTCTGAGACTATAGGAGCTTCAGGACTTTGCAGATGTGACTAAGGATAAGATGCAGAAGTCATCCCATTCATCCAGGTGGACCCAATGATGGTCCTTATTACAGGGAAGACAGGCAGACAGTAAGGCAAAAGAAAGATGATGGAAGCAGAGACTTAAAGATGCCACACTTATGGCTCTGAAGACACAAGAAGGGTCAGCAAAGTAACAGAATGCAAGGAACACCACTCCAGAAGTTGGATTCTCCCTTAGAACCTCCACAAGGACAGCCCTTGTTCTGGCCAGTTTTAGACTTTTGGCCTCCAAGACTGTTAAATAATTTTTTGTTGTTTTAAGCTACTAAGTGGTGCAACAGAAATAGGCAATGAATACAAAGCAACTGACAGGTTTTTATTGTGAAATATTGGATTTAGAAAAAGTACAAAATGTCAACAGTCAGATGTGTACAAGTACAGTATTTCAATGGTCTATACACAGGTCCACTGCAGAATGCATATGTAGACCAATACAATCTAAAAAGGACTATTAATACATAAATAACTTGAGCCAAAATGACCCTCACTGGGAAATGCTAATCAATTGCAGGAAACAGGCTAAAAGCACAAAACGGCACACATCCAATCTCCTTACAGGTCACGTTTACAGAGTATCGGCTCATTATGTCAATACACTACAGATCCAGTACTGGGACTCAATTACTATTTATACAGTTGTAAAGATTTACGTTATAAAATAAGGTCATGGAATAAAGATTGGGTACTTACTTAGGACTAAATACCATGAAGTCCCTAAAAGGGTTTTAACCTTGGAATTTACAAAGCTTAATTATTTAAACTGATTTTTCAATCTTACTGTTCACTAAAGGGGGAGAGGCAATTTTCTTTTGCAGCATCTCCAACAAGATACATGAACTATTGTATTTTATCTTAGAACCATAATGACCACTGTGGGTTGGCAAACAGGTATGAAACCAGAATACAAAACATTACAAATCTTAAAGAAAGATAATGACTATCTTATGAATTTAACAAATTCTGCAAACATTAAAATCCATGTTAAGGCATTTCTACCATGGTTGAGAGTAATAAATTTAAGATTAGTTGTCTGAAGATTTCATAAAAATAAGTTGGTACAATTTTTCCAAATCTGACTGATTCAATCTTACTATTACTTGAAAATCAACTAGATTATATGTTTCCAAATTGGACAGATTACCACTTGTTATAAACAACTATAGGAATAGTTTACTGAAACATGAATCATGTTAAAAAGAATGGTTATAATCACCATGTCTTTAAGAAAGCTGATGTTTGATGTGAAATTCATAATCCAATTTGTCTAAAACCAAAACCTTCAAAACTGATCAACTTAACTGTTTACTTGAAACAAATTGATCTCTGTCCATAAACTCCTAAGGTAAAGAACTCTTCCACTCTATACAATATATCTAACAATGACTGAGGCTTTACAGTTGAACTAAGTCTGCACTGACCTTAAGTAGGAGATCAACTTCCATTCCATCTGAAGAGCATTAGATGAGAATAGAACCAGTAACTTAACAAACTCTATCCCACTCTCTCTTAAGCTTTATAGACAATTGTAAAGACTCTGAGACAATTTACTTATAAATAGTGCCTGAATCTCACAGTAGATTCCAACTCACTCAAAGATAAGCAGATTAGATTATAAAAAGTCATTTCTTCCAAATTTGCATTAAATTTACAAATTAAGTATGGTATACATAAATATTAACTTAGATAACCAACATTATAGGGAAAGCAGATATATGAACCATTGTAGAAGCATACATTTTAAAGAAAATTTATATAAAAAATAAAGTAAAACATGTAACTCACAAAATATGAACATGAAGCCGTATAACAAAAAATAAATTTACTCTATCAGAAATGAGTCAAAATTAAATCTTTAGGCAGTATTTCAGCATAATTAAGTGAGTTCAATAACAGCCTCCCTTATTACACAGAAATAAGCACAAAATCACCTCAAGTCTCTATGCAGTATCAGTCAGTTCTTAATACGTAACCTCAAACTGTTACCAGCAACTTTGATTTCTTTTTGAAATAGGCTTTTGTACATATGCATTTATATACAAACATTTATTAAACATGATTTTAAAACAAACTATGTACAAAAGATCAGCATTCCTATAAATAAAAACATTAGGTGGAAAAGGCACTTGTAAGTAAAAATCTACAGTAGTTTTTACAAAACGAAACACCTTTTGCCTCGGATACTGTACAATAAACATTACTTTCTATGCCAATAATGAAAATGCTGGGTGCTAATGTTAATGAAGGAGCCTGTAAAAACATATACACAGATACTCTGAAGTCCTTTTAATAAAAGCACCGTGATTCTCTCCTGAATTCATGTTGATGCAAAGTAAAAATACAATTCCCCAAAACCAGTGTTCACCATTTTCCTTATTTAAAAGCTTTTTATTTCTAAATTGAAAACTATCTTCTGAAATTAGCATAGTGTTAAACAAAAACAAAAGCAAAAGCCCTGCTGCTCTGACTTATAGCCACGCCTCCCTATTATTGCAAGTTGCTTTATAAAGAGCACTGCTCACGCACTCCCTCACAACGGCTTAATACTATTGCTGGCAAAAAGTTGCTGGGTATCGTTAATTAAAAAGTTACTTCAAACCAGTTGAAGTTTTATTTGAATGTTTTCACAACTTAAAAAATGTTGTATATCAGTTACAAAAGTGAATAGTAAACACGCCAATTCATTTGGTGTGCAAAAATATTTTCCACCACACAGAACTCCCCCAATTTACACTGTGAGCACAAACCGGACACGGAACCTTTTCAAGGAGATGTTAGCAAGCTCCCGCTTTTGTCAAACTTTTTACCCTTTGACAGTGCTGCAACCTGTTTGAGTAGTTCTCTGTTTTTGGCCTGTGAGAGACAAAAATTCCAGATTTAAAAAGTTTGAATACCATTAAAAGTCATGCTGAAGAGTACTACTAACTTTAATACTGTTCTTTTCACTTATATAACAAAGTTCTCATTCATTTAAGGTAAAGTTAAGTAGAAGGAAAGAAAACTCTTCAGGCAAAGGTTTTCAGCCCTCTTGGCAAATGTGTTTGTTGTCCAAAGATAAAGGTCATCATAAAGACGGACAATGAAACAGATCCACTTAAAAGAAGGTTCAAATCGCCAAAACAGGAAAAATTCTGGTCCTTTAACACATGACATGAAAACTATTTTGTGTCTCCTAGCACCAGAGAAGGAATCAGTGTTTGTCTGGGAAGAATACTTCCCAGCAATCTCTAGGTCTTTCAGCTGACCTTTACTGTCTTGCAGAAACAGCAAGAGACTGTTATTGCAAAAATGACTTCATCACTTTGCCATAGGCCCTTTCTTACTGAAAAACAATTGGGCTGTCAAGTACCCACCAGAATTACCTTTCTGATCCTATTTGTGTTCATTTGCCATACAGACATTTTGGACTGGTTCTGGTGTGACCTATGTACTTTCATATCATCACTACTTTAATTTCATGAAAGTCTGAACATTTTTTCTTTGGGTGGTGGTATTGGGGTTTGAACTGAGGGCCTCATGCTTGCCAAGCAGGCACTCTGCCATTTGAGCTATGTTCCACTTTATTTTTGAGAGAGGGTCTCACATTTTTGCCCAGTCTGCCTGGACCACGACCCTCCTATTTCCGCTTCTTACATAGCTAAGATCAACGATGTGTGTCATCATGCCCAGCTGTGGGCTGTGATGATCTCAGTAAGTTTTGCCCATGCTGGCCAGGCAGTTTGAACCATGACCCTGCTGATCTCCATCTCCTAAGTAGCTGGGTTACAGGCGTGAGCTAAGTACCTGGGCTTTAAAGCCTAAATATTTTTTTCTTCTAAAGATTCAAAATTGAGTTGGATAATCCCAGAGCTTAGGAAGCTGAAGCAGGAGGACTGAGTCTCAGCTCAGCCTGAGCTAAACACTCAACTATAAGCATTACATATAAAAGAGGAGATTCTAGCCTGTTTTTAAAAAATGATGGTACTTGTCAGGACTATCTTTGTATGTTTAAAGAACCTGTTGTTCTACAATCCGCAGTGTCGCTCCACAGCATATGAAAACATTCTGACGGCCTTTGCTCGTCAGGATGAGCACATTACAACAGGCTTCTCAGTCCTCCAGGTATGGTGGAGGGTGTTTTATCTTAGTGATCTACATTCTACTTTTCATTTCAGCTATTGTGTGGCCAGATAATACTGTCTTCCCCGTGCATGCATGAAATAAAAACGCCTTCTGGGTTTGTACTTCCACACCTGACATTCTGTAATCACTCTTTCTAGCTAATACCCAGGACCTGTATCACACACTCTCAGTGCTGTCATGTGTGGAATCAAGTTACGTTCCCGGTGCCTATTCACAACTAAGACGGGAATGAATTTCAATTTCAAATCCAAGGACAAATCAAGGGAGTGCCTGGAAGGTACAGGACATCAGGCCTCCCACATACAACCCTTCAACTCACTACCTGGCTGACTGGTCCTAGCCAGTGTACTAGATTACAATTTCCCATTAATTCTTAGCTACGTATTACTTAATAGACCTAATGGATAAAAACAGCAAAGAAACAGACATTTCAAAGTACCAGTAATGAAGGGCATAAAAAGGCTGTATCTGGGGCCTGGCATGGTGGCACATGCCTCTAATCTCAGCAACACAGGAAGCAGAAATTGGGAGATTCTCGTGTGGGGCCATCCCTAAGCAAAAAGTTACTGAGACTCCCATCTGAGCAAATAAGCCAGGTATGGTGGTTCATACCTCTAAACCCAGCCATGCCAAAGGTGTGCTTAGGAGGATCATGGTGCGAGGCCAGCCCATAAAAACCACAAGACCATGTCTCAAAAACGACTAAGCACAAAGGGACCACACTTGCTTGGCAAGTATGAGATCCTGATTCAAACCCCAGCATTGCAAACCAAAACCAGCATATGTCTGCAAATCTGCCTCAGAGACCTTCACCAGACCTAAAAATTAATTTATATAAAAACAATTACAAGTTTATGTTGATTCACCAAAGGATAAAAAGGTGAATTTCCAAATTATCTCTTCTAAATCAAGAAATTAAAAAATCAATGAGCTTATCATTTTTATATTCTAAGTACAAAATCCAAGAACACAAAAATTAGGTCTTCAAAGCAGTTTTTTTTAGTAGCTAATTTTCAATTTTCCTTTATAATTTAGTCCCCTTATCACATCACTAATAAATGTGTTGGTAAATTATGTAAGAAAAAGCTTTTAAGAAAAAACAATCAGTTGTTAAATGGATACAAATTCAAGTGCTATTGTAATCTGAGAATATTAAATATCAAATTTTATAATGTGATATTTAAATACATGTTTTTATCCTAAAATACTTTAATTATGAACTGTAAAAGTCAGTGAAATTACTTAATAAATTTTAAGAACATTGAGAAATGCTGATCTAAAGGAAACACAGGCCCTGCCACTTACCTCCTAAGTAACCTGGAGTATGTACTCATGTGTAACACAGACACTCCACCACCCACGACAATGAGGGAAGGAGCAAACTGAGTACACTAGTCTCACAACAGGCACTCAATGGCACCTCCCTTTCTCTTAGCCACTTACTGCTAATTAACATGTCCATCTAGTATTCTGGGCATTTTACTGGGGTGGTGCTGAATGCTTCTTTTTAGGCTTGACAGTTTAAAACATTTTAAGGGCTACTAGACCAAGATAAGCTTTGTGTTACAGAATTCAGTTCTCTGTTACACTGAGGTAAAAAAATAGCCAGGCATGGAGGTTCATGCTATAACCCCAGCACTTGGAAGACTGAGACAGGAGGACTATGAGTTCCAGGTCAGCCTGGGCTACACAGGGAGACCCTGCCTCAAAAAAAAAAAAAAAAACCAAAAGAAAAGAAAACACCAAAAGAAGATAAACTACCTCTGTTTGGCTCACTTCAGTAAAGAATCTTCCTAGGAGAGTGGCAAGGGAGTGGGGTGAGATGCACTGAGCTGTGACTCACAATATGGGGAGTGGTTTGCGAACAAGGATGGACTAGCAACCTGAGTGGTAGAGGTGGCGAAGCCAGGGCAGAGGAGCTCAAGGTGTAGGTAAGGCCAAGGCAGGAGGCATAATTACAGCACCAAGCAGGGTAACCCATAACCCAGTTATTGTAAGGAGCAAACAAGCACACGTGAAGTCTGCGCATCAGCTAACATGGAGTCACATGGACTCAGCCCCCAGCAAAGAGGAAGGACAGGTCTAAGAATCAGGCTCATGTGCTGGTAACTGACTTCAAAACAAAATAAAAACCGCCCTTTTGAGCAGTGGGAAGCACCACACTAAATCCTAACCAAGTACTGCTCATAGTTCCTGTGATTGCTGCAGCGCTTTGATCACATGGCACAAGGTGAGAGATCATCAGGTAGAGACTACATTCCAGGTCATCAATCGGCACTGATAACTAAGTGCAAGAAGTCCCAGGCATGGGATGGGCAATCTCTGAGGACAGAGAGATGGGCATTCATGACCCACACTCCCAAATGAGCCGCCCAAGTGCCTCCTATGTCCAGGTCCTATGGAGGAGCCTCTTCAAAACCCTTCTGAATGAAGAACAGGTGAAAGACCAGGCCATCTCTACTCTATCTCAGCAGGTGCCTAATGCTACTCAATTTTAACTATTCGCAAAGGTAAACGAAGAATACAAAACCACAAATCAGGAGCAGCAAATACCCCTTGGTGTTATATTTAAAATAAGATGAACAAAAAGCAACCTATCAAACGGCAGTCTGAATTCCTTTCATTTAAAGCTGTACTCTCCCATCAAGTCTGAAGTCTGTATAACGACATCATCCATGCCTTTAAGACTTAAAAGTTCTTAACCTCAGGGGCTGAAAATGCAGCTTAGTGGTAGAGAACTTGCCAAGCAAGAGCGAGGGCCTGGGTTTGATCCCTAGTACCACAGGAACGCACGCACGCACACACACACACACACGAAAACCACTTCTTACACCTTACTCAGAATTTATGTATCAGAGACCATGTAATTACATTGGTGTGGCTTCATTTAATTACCAAACACAGGAAGAACAAGCTTTGGTGAGGGATGACCTGTGCCAGTGCAGGGTGCCTGCCTGCCACATGGAGACTCCAGCTTCACTTGCTGCTCTGTGCACGCACGCGGCAATGCTGGAGGCAGAGGCAGGCACAGCAGGCCGTTTAGTTCCTAGTGAAGCACAGCATCGGGCCATGTGCACCAGGCTGACTCGCACCATGTGCACACAGTGTACATCTCCTGCACCCTCAGTCTCTGAGAATTGGTTTCTATACCCATCTCTCTTCCTAGGATGTGGAGGAAGCACCAAGAATGACTACTTTTCACCTTCGTTTCATGAATGTGACATTTATATTTTTATAGCTCAGTGACCAATTGAACATATTCTAATGTCACCCTCTTCTAAAAATCCCACTTGGAGTTTAGGTAAAATTTTTAGAATTAATGTACTGAATTGCCTTTCAAGTTATTTCAAACAGGAACTTTTAACAGAATCAGAACTGAAAACTTAAAAGTCAAAACCAAAACTGAAGCCAGGCATGGTGGCCTGCCCATGAAATCCCAGCTACACAAAAGACATATGTAGGACTGCGGTCTGAAGCTGGCCCAGGCAAAAATTTGAGACCCTATCCAAAAAAATAATTAAAGCAAAAAAGGGCTGGGGGCATGGCTCACATGGTAGAGCACCTGCCTAGCAAGTGTGAGGCCAAGTTCAAACTTGAACAATGCAAAAGAAAGAAAATGCACCTACACAGGCAGAAAACAGGATTACAAATACCAATGTCAGTCAATGAATGCAATGGCCTGAGTTGAGCCCTCCAGCTTCATAAGTGATGCCATTTACCTGAAGTTGTTCCACGGTTTCTTTGTGAGCTTTTTCCATACTGTTCATCTTTGTTCTCAAATTTGACTCTTGGTACTGAAAGTCTGCCTTTAGTTCTGTTAACTAAGAGATTAAAAGAAAAAAGATATATACACACACATATATATCTGCCCACATACAAATCATTTTAAATATCCTTCAAAATAAACTCTCATTCATTACAAAAGTAGAAGATGTTAGCAGCAGTTTCCTGAATTTCACAACCTATGCAAAAGCTTGTTTGTGAGATGATGAGTTCTGCCTGCTTTGCCTCAATATAATTTTAGTGCTGGAATACCTGCAAATCCAGTGCCCACTTTGGCTTCACTGGTCAGTGTTCAACAGCTGGCACATCAACAGAAACACCTGGGAAAGCACTTCAACTAAAGTGCACTCCACAGTCACACAAAGTAAGGGTCTAAAATGGTGCCAGGTTGAAAGATAAAGTTTAAGTGTTATCAACCAAGAGCTGTGTTACTTTAATTTGCCAACAAAGTCTGGGATTATATGCACATTGCCACCACAGTACCATCTTTACTTAAGGAAAAAATGAGAACAGAGCACAACGACACAAATGACATGTCGGAAAAATGCTAAAATAATGGAAGGAAAGGAAAGGCAGTTTCTGTAAAATCTAGACAAACACAAGAGAAAAATTAGGGTTTTCAGGAAGCAAAAAAGACTACATGATAATTTTTTCATAAGTCCAGAAGGAAACAAGTCAGTTTATTACACTCATCTTTCCAAATAAAATCTCCTGTTCGTAAAATTCAAATTTTCTCTCTCGATATTCTATATGATGACTGAAATGCCAGTTCATACCAGATCCACCAAGATAATTATTTTATTCATCACATTGTGGGCTGCTCCCAGAAAATGAACTTCTGGAAGATAAAGACTGTCCTAATTATTTGACTTTATAGCCTCATGATTTGGTACAGTGTCTGGCTCCAGAAGTCACCAAATAACGCGACAAAATTCAGTAAAATAACTTCGTTCTCTTACATTTGTAAGAAAAGTTGCAAGGGTGCATTTCAGTTTTAGAACTGTTTTCTTACAACACTGCTAATTTTGGATTCCCTTAGTGTGTTCTGTTTTAAGAGGGACACTAAGAAAAGCAGAAAACTTTACCTAAGTGTACAGCTACAAAGAAGTTCCATTAGAGAAAGCCAAAAGAAATCTAAAGTCAGATTTCGGAATTATTGCTATTTTGCAATAAACTTCATATTTTACTCAACTTTTTTCATGGTTAATGTAAATATACTTGGCTTTGCGTAACAGAAGTGTATCCAAAATTTTGTGCACAGAATGTATTTCCATAAGTGCTTATTAATTTAAAAAATTCTGCAATAAAAAGAAAAAGATACCTATTTTTAGTTTGCATGTCAATGCTAATTTTCACATTCTGAATTTACTTAAATGTACAAGCATATTAAAACAAATTTATGTACACTAACCATCAAAGGGAGAGGCCCCACTGTCTGGGACAGTAAGACAAGCACAAAGTAGATTCTACCGCAGAGATGACAGACATCAGTAACAGTTCCTGTGAACTCTGCACACTCGAGGACTGTAGTAAATGCCTCACACACTCATGTAACTATGGTATAGATCCTCTTTACTTTTAAAATTAAAAAACTAAGGCCTGACAAATGAAACCATTCTGTTTACGGCCACACAGAAAAGTATTAGAACTGGAATTTGAAAGAGGTGCGGCTAAATGACTTCAAAACCCATCTCCTGCTACATCTATGCCTGCCCATATTCTGCTATGACGCTCTTCCAGCAGGAAAGAACCTTACTCTGTACTGCTGTCAGCATGCTCTCTTCACAACGTGTGATAGTCCTTCAGATCCAACTAGACCCTCAATCCCAGTGAGCATGCTGATGTCCTACAAGATGAGCATGGATACCAACTGCTGCTCACCACCTCACAGGAGGCCATGGTGTGATCATTCTCATTAAGTATGTGATCCTCAGCACAGATCTAAGACTGCATTAATTTCATAAACCATGAGAATCTATGCGACATTCCACTTACACCTCATCAGGAAGATTAGATCCAGCCTAAAATCACAGGCTTACTAAAAACCAATACTCACAAATTATTTTAGAATTAGCTCTTAGTAAATTCTATTTTGGGTGAATTCAGGACTTTGTGCTTACAAAGCAGGTGCTCTATTGCTTGAGCCACACCTTCTGTCCATTTTGCTCTGGTTATTTTGGAAATGGGAATCTATTTGCCTGGGCTGACCTTGGAACTGCAATCCTCCTGATCTCAGCCTCTCAAGTAGCTAGGATTACAGGCTTGAGCCACTGGTGCCCAGCTTGGATCATTTTTATTACTGAAAGGTCATCTTTACTGATCTGCATTCAATGGCGTAGGCTGTAATTTGAGCTTCTGCAGTTTGTCTTAGAAGAATCATGCACAACCACCAGAACCAAATCATAGAGTAGGAGTGAAGATGTGAATCTTACACACTTACCTTCTTATCTTTCTCTAAAATGGTCTGGTCCCTCTGCTGTAAGAGACGCTTAAGTGACATCACTTCTTCTTTCAGCTGACTGATAAGGACAAAATTGTCTGTTCCCCCACTATCTGCTGACTGATTTATAGAGCTACTAAAAAGAAAAAGGTAAAGCACAGTTAAGTCAAGTAGAAGGAAAATGAGCAGGTGTTCAAATTGCATAAATTAGACAATTCCACAAACATCCTTAAGGCTAATGCAAAAAAATATGTACCTGACAGAAATGGATGCAACTGGCAAATTACCTTACTAATGGCACACATTACATACACCTGCAGAAATATAATTCAGTATTAGCTTTGAGGGGGTCAATACTTCTAGTGTAAAGCAATAGGCAGCCAATTTGTACAGTAACATCAGCAAACTTGGCTAATGAACTAAAACAGTCACACTCAAAATAGTTTAAATCTAAAAACATACTCTAAGCAGGTCAATTTAAAAATATCACAATCGGATTTGTGTTTCTTTGAAGAACAATTAAAGAGAATGTTCTCTACTAAGATGTTTTCTTTCTCAAACCCCAAATTTATTTCCCAACTAAAGCAACTCAGTTCAGTGCCACTTTCTCATTGCCAAAATTAAGTTAAAGTCTTCTCAACTGACTATGTTCACTCTTCAGGATGACTCGGAAGTCAGTGTAGAAGACACCTGGTACTGCTCTTATTCTTTAACTGCTCAACTAAGGTGAGTTTTCACAACACTAAAGGAATTCATTTTTACCTATCTCCATTAGATGGCTTAGATTCCAATTTGGGCTTTTTCTTTGGAGTTTCATTCTGAATTGCTGCAGAGGATTTATGGCTGAAACCAAACATTAATAAGAATAATTAGAGCAAAAAGGGTAGAGGCACCAAATGGTAAGTTATTCTTCCCTTAAAATATTAACGAGCATCACTGACTTTTTCTGAAGCCTAAGTAGCAAAGCTAAAGAGACATCACATCTACAAGAGCACATTCAAGCGTTCTGGAAAACACATTAGCACACTGACCTCTGTTTCCATAGTCCCTGCTCTTGTTCTGGGCTTAGATTGCTGATTCTGAAAAATATATAAACAACATCTGATAACAGCATATACTGAGTAGATCTATATTTGATAGAATTCTTTCTCAATAGAATCAATTATATGTTATAAGTAAAACATAAATCCTTTTTTCAGAGAAGCACATCCCATCAAGTTTTCAAGCTACACTGATGTACTGGATAAGTCACTCTCTAATGGGATAAATTCTAATCACATGATGACTGGCCATCTTAAATTCTTTAACACAGGCAGGGACAGATTTTAATCAAACTCAACTAACTCTCCTCTCAAGGGCTGGGTTATGAGCACAACCACCACACAGGACTCTGTATCTGTAATGCCCAGGATCTCTATACTGTGCCAACCTTTCTTTCTGTTTCTTATAGAAAATCTGTCCTTTTAGAGTTAAGACTTTTTAAACTCTCCTAAATGGACACTCTTTCTGTCAAATAATTCAAGCTACTGATCAAAGGAAGAATTTCAATTTCTTTGATTCTTTCCTAGTTTGCCAAAGACTCCTCTCCAGTCTTCACATCTTTCTGTAGTCTGTCAGTACTCTAGAGAAATCATCTTGAAAATATGGGAAATCTCAAAGTTACAAATGATGTAACTTTTAGTTATAATACCATGATTTCATTTCCATTTTGCCATCATTTTCATAACCACTGTAAGACATTACAGGCTCTCCATTTCTTTTTCTTCACTAATCCCTAGCTTGTGCATTCAACATGCACACACCATCTCCTGTGACTGAGACACCACATATCCACATAACTTAAGAATGTAAAACTGTGCAGCCTATGTGACCTCGTGTGAGTTCCTTCATCTGTGAAATGGGCACTAATTCATATCCCACAGGAATGTGGACATTAAATGCATTATGTAGGAAAAGCAGTTAGTACAATGTTAGCAAATACAACATAAGTACATACTATATATTTGTGTCTATGTAAGAAATTTACTGTTAGCCATAGAAGCTTTTTAAACAAAAGTGGAAAAAAAAGAAAAAACAAGCTATGTTCTAAAGAACATGCTGTAAATAAATAAATGCCAAGCTGGGGAAACAGTAGCTGTAATTCTATTAACCTGAGTTACTGGTTGTGACAATGTATGGCAACTCTGTTAAGGAATTTTTTTGTGTCTTTTATAAATTTCATCACTCTATGAGCCTTAGCAAGCCCATAATGACACATCAATGAATAGCACTAAGCAGATCTTAAAGTGAGAATAAGCAGATCAGTAAAGATTCATCAGAAACACTTGGAATTCTCATCTTAGTTTTCTGAGGGTTGTTCATTCTTGGATGCAAACTGGCCTTAGTGCCAGGTCTGCCACAACTACCCCTTTCTCCCCACCAATCACTACCTATACAATATGTACATCTCAACTTAACACAGGACCCCATAAACCTGCTGCCTGTTCATAAAATTGTCTCCGGCCATCAAATACAAAATAGTACAATTGGCCCTCTGCATCCTACTGTATCTGAGGATTTAGACAACTGTTGACAGAAAAAGTAGCTAGGCCTACAAGAGCTGTGTTTGTACTGAAGAGTACAGACTGTTTTTCCTTGACCTTTAGTTTGTATTACATATTATAAGTAACCTGGAGGTGAGTTAAAGTACACAAAGATTGCGTAAGTCACATGCAAATACCATGTCATTCTCTATAAGGGATCCGAACATTTGGGACTGGTGTCATGGAGTTCTGAGACCTAGTCCCTTCAGAATACTCAGGAATGGCTATATTTTTATTTCTTAAGTGACCAGAAGGGGAAACAGATCAAAGTCGCTGTTGCCCGTATCTTTTAGAAACTTGTCATTTTTCCCAAAGATTAGATTACTGTGGTTTGTCCCTTCACAGCATGTTGAAATAAATTAGGGGAAGAGGCATTTTCGTGGAATGTTAGGAGCATGTCTGCACAGCCTTTATGGCATGTTGTCACTTTTCCATATTTCCTTTTGAAGGAAACAAAACCAAGGGAGACTTATGTTCCTGAGTCCCCTGGGTTCTGACATGATGATTACAGGATCTCTGCAGCACCTTCACACTGGAAGTCAGTGCACTGACCTCCTCCTGTAAGAGCTGCTGCAGTGCAGAACAAGTCTTAATGAGATACAGCTGTGACATGACTCGCTCCCACAGGTGAGCGCTTTAGCTCTTAGCATGTGAGACTATGCCTAAAGTAACTACCTGAGATCCTAAAGACTCACAGAACGATACATTCTCCTGGAAAGGGGGCATCTGTAAGTCCCTGTTTGTATCCGTGTGCTTGATTTTTCCATAAAAACTAGTTATGTTAAAAAAAAAAAAAAAAACTCCTTAGGCTACATAGAGTTAAGATATTGTCATTTCACTTTCTCCCTACCCAAGGCCACTGTGAGAATCAAGCAGTTGTATGTGAACAGCGTTCCTACACGTTTTTTAAAAGGCAGAAAGGTACATTAATTGAAAATGATTTCTCATATTTCAGGCACTTCCAGGACTAAGAATGCTCCTATGTGGATGAGGGCATGGCGAGCGTGGAGCTTAATTTTAGCATGCAAAGGCCTAGTTCCGCCCCAACCTCCCACAAGGAAAAAAAGATGCACTCTGTCATGGTCAAAAACAGTGTTATGATCTGTTCTCCAAAAGAACGAAATGTATACTTCCCAGTCACTGGATTAAATTTGCTCTCATTAAAACAAATTAATGACAACCCGAGGCAAACGTAATTTTTATATGCAAAACAATTACTTAAAGAAAACAAGAACACTGAGGATTTGCTTCATTGAAGCATTAATTGCCGTATTTGCATTCTGACTTCATTTGGTTATTTCAGATTAGTTCTCTAAGTGTCCTATCTTTGTTATGATAAACAGCTATAAATGGTTTCACTGTGGAACAGCCTTCGGTACTCAAGAAACTTACCCTGTGCAATAGAAACTAGACCAGCACCTCATCAATATTTCCAAGTAAATGCCAACACAAACATCAATACAGCGTGCAAATGCCAGGAAGAATTTTAGAAAATGTGATTTCAAAGTACTTACTTGTGATGGCTACTGCTGTGACGATGGTGGTGATGGTGGTGGTGGTGATGGTGTTTTGCATGATGCTGGTCTTTCTCAGTAAGAGATGAAGATGAGGAATTTGAATGTGAAGATCCCAAGCTCTTCCTCTGTTCTTTTGTCTTCTGTAAAACTCTCTTGTACGACAAAGTACAGAGCCAGCACAACAACTTTCCATCAACCTTTTAAGAAAATATTTGCACTCATAAATTGGCTATAAGGGAAACTGGTAACACAAATTATTCAACTTCTAGTTATATCTCACACACATGTGCAAAATTTTGTGAACGTGTACATTCACAGATTTTTGCAAAGTGAAAATAAAATTACACTTGGGCAAATGCTTGTTTGAAGGATGATACAGAGGCTTCCATTAGTCTTAAGGTATCTTTAATTTGGAGAGACATGTTACCTTTTTCCTTAGTCTTGGAAAGTATAAATTACTGATACACTTCCAAGAAATTTAGCCTGAATGCTTAAATCAATGTGAAATTACTAAAATTATGAACTCTTTCCCTCAACAGCAAATGCGGCATATTTACAGAAAAAAGGGAAGGAATGCTTAAATAACATACATAATTGATTCTCGTTCTCCTCAGATTTCGTACTTGCATATTTGTCTGTGTGCTGGAATCAATCTGAACCTGCAAAGTCTGTACTCACAGCACACTGATGGTCATACAAAACAGTGAGAACTTATGTCACCAGGCAGAACTCCTTCCTCGATAAAACACAACGAGGTAACACTTGGCTTCTTAGTTCTCTCACTATAATCACTTGTGCTTTTTCAATCTATTTGGGGCAGTTTTTCACATTTTTTTTTCTGCTTTCTGTTGGCAATTTTATGTTTAAAATGGTCCTAGAGAGCAGTGCTGAAGTGCTGTATAGCACTCCCAAGCTCAAGAAGTCTGTGATGTGCCTTACGGAAAAAATGGTATTACATAAGCTTTGTTCAGCACTGCTAGTGCTTACTGGGCATGAATTCAATTAAACTAACCAACATACATGAAATACGTGTCTTTAAACATAAACACAAGCCAAGGCTATGTACTGGTTAACTGAACAACATGTTACGACCACAGGCAAGAATCTGATCCCGCATCATCCGCTTAGGAGCAGTGGTTCAGCAGTCACTGTTTCTAGCACCTTTAGAGAACGTAAGTCCTGCACGTAAGTAGAATCAAGTGTGTGGAAGGGGAGGGAAATGTTGGGAAGAAGTCTCTTTCCAAAACTAGTTACACCTATAAAAATAAGACCACACAGAAGTGCTGGAGGGGACATGTCTTACAACTAAGGTACATACATTGTTGTGGGGGACCCGGGGACCCTCAAAGAGATAGTCATCCTCCAAAGCAACTCAAACTGACAGACAACAGGAGGCCTGTGTGAATGCTGATCAGCAGAGGAATGCCACATGCACACACATACTTATTAAGTCACTGTGGGTAGAGAAAAACAAACAATGGTTTCAAGAGGAGCCCATACCAGAAGGCAGAAAATGAACTGTAAAGTTTATGTGCCAATGTGCCACCAGGTTTTTTCTCTTTTTTCACACCAACAACTTCAAGTGACTAGCAAGAGAGCAAGTACATACAAGGACTTATCTAACAATTGCTAAGTCTCCCAGATCAAACGGGAGCCAACCGCTACTACAGAACTGCAATCACAGAACAGTTTTTATCTTTTACTTTTTTTTTTTTTTTTTTTGAGAAAGGGTCTCACTCCCTTGTCCAGGCTGGTCTCAAACCATCCTTCTGCCTTAGCCTCCTGAGTAGCTGGGACTACAGGCATAAGCCATCACATAACTTTTAAAGTACAGTAGTCACAATTAATCAACATGAGTGCTATACATGATGGAGGAAATTCACTATTTCTACACTTCTATCTGACTACTTGCTTTTAGGAACCCAGAAAACAGAACATGTCTCATCAGTGTGCCGGTTAATAGTTTCCAGAAGATGCCATAAGTAAAACACACCTTTCTTCTCCCCTCCTCCTTCCGATCAAAAGCACACTGCTGTTTGCACTGTTCACAGGTCTGAGGTGGTCCATACTTTTTTTCTGAATTTGTGCAGCGCTGACACTTGGTACCAATAAATGCTGCAATTATGTTACAGTACTGACAAGGCTTGGGCTGAAAAAGAGGTAACATTTTTTTAACTGAGATATTTAAAAATATAAACTTACTCAGTGTTAGATATATTTCTAGGACAAATGAATGAAATAGGAAAAACATGTTTCCTGTCAAGTATGTCACACTACCGTATTCAAAGATATTCATCATGTTTGCACTCATTCAGCTAATATTTATGGTCTAGAGTAATGAAGATCATTACTCTACTAGAAATTTAAATATGACCATGAGAAATATACTCACAACTTCATATTGTCATGAAATACAAAAACTGCTCACAACAAAGGTCTGGAAGAATGGAAATAAAGGTGTGCAAGGATAGAAGTCTCAACTCAGTTTGAAGAAATGAACTCCTACTGATTATCCTAACTGGCATAACTGCCATGTCATTTATTCATAAAACGTTTAACTTTTCATCATACACAGGTACGGCTGATAAATATATACTACAGGTGAGTTTTCAACTTACTGCTTGCTGGCGCAGCACATTCAATAAAAGTTATAATAATTTTGGATTCAAAACGCCCTTCAGGATAGGAAGAAGTGTTAAGGTCAACAGGATGACCAATTTTAAGTAATAATGATATATCAATAATGACTGCAATTCACATGTAAGACACCTATACTAGGATACTGTCACAAAGTGTGTGAATAAATATCTCACTAGCACTGCCATATAAAAATAGTTGTAAAGAGGGGAAAAAACACTTCATTATGCAAACGTTCTGGGTAAGTAAGTTCCCTGAATGAATCAGGAGTTTGCAGTATTTTTTTCTTTAAAGAACAGCTCCACAAATTTCACACTAAAATTCAGTACTGTACACTTAAAACACGCACTTAATTTGACTTGTCTTTGAATGTCGTGACTTTCCCATGAGACTATCATGAAATATTTTTATATTTTTAAATACATAAGAACATTACCGAGCTGTAAAAGGTTCATCTTTGTGAAAAATGATAACATGAAATAAAAACAAGACAAACTTACTGTCCCAAACTGCTTGACATTTTGAGCACACTTCTTACAAATTGTGTTAGTTTTGCTGAAAAGGAAATCATATACAGATAAGCATATTCGTGTACCTTTTTGCGTAAAATAAATGAATCAAAAATCTGTTGTAATAAAAATGTATTTTAATTTTGAACAAGTATTTTCTTAAAAATACAGATGTTAAGGATTTTTTAGGGTCATTTTACCTAAATTTACTTCTATTAGGACAAATGTTTTTATACCCTCTTACTGTGCTTTTTTGTTTTGTTTTTTGAAACAAGGTCTAGGCTAAGTAGCCCAGGCTGAAATCAAACTTGCAGTACTTCTGCTTGTGGAATGCTGAGATTATGGGCATGCCCCACCACACCCAGCTTATTGTGTATTTTTTTTCCTAAAAGGAACAAAACAAAAAATCCTAATGCCTCCTTTCTACTTCCAAAATCTCGACACTTGCGACTGTTAACACACAGCACTGCACATTAGTGGCCACCTGACCTTCCCCTTGGCCTTTCTCCATTTTCATATCCTCTTACTGAGGAAAACAATCATTCTTATAGGCCACATCCTTAAGTGTGCTCTCAAAGTGTTATTACCTGTCAAAAAGTTTTTGCTATTCTTTAGCTGCTAAAAGTGAGGAGGTTCTGCTCTTGGAAGGCAGGTAGTCACGCTATAGATCTCTCCCGGGGCCCATTAACATTTTACTTTTTATAGCTTAACGGTAATAGTTCACATTAATACTTCCACTAGCAAGGCTGCACATTTTCATGGATTAGTTTATTCCTTATTTCCTCGTTTAAAATGAGGTCTAGTTCTAAAATAACCACCGGGTTTTGTCTATGAGCTCTTGCCCACCATCTACGAAAAATGTGTAACTTAAAACTTCTGAAGGTAAACCATTTTAAAAATACCTTTGATGCAAATATGGGATTACACGCTCCAGGTATTTCATGCACATAACGGTTGCTTTTGACAATCAAAAGCTGTTAGGTATACAAACCTCTCTTGTTGGAATTCTGATCTGCAGTAAGTACATTTTACAATAGGATGTGCAATCCGACATTCCTGCAATGAGACAAGACGAGGGTCAGCATCCCTCTCAAAGACCCGAATCCTTCTGGTAGAAAAACTACTTCCCAACCCAGTCAAACCTCTGATGCGTGAATAAAACCTGGCCCCCAACGTGGGCGACTGGGAAACTCATCCCACCAGTGGTCAGTTTGGACATAATTCCTAGGGAAGGCACAGGTGTCTTTGTCTGCATTAGCTGTGGGGCTAGGGGATAAAGTAAGAGAGCTGTTCTGGCCGCTTCCAAGGGCCGGCTCAATGGGAAGCCACTCATTATTTTGCACCGTTGCTCACAGACAGCATCCGGCTTTAATGGGATGGGAGGAGCTCCAAATCAGAGCTTTCTGGTCCCCAGCCAGTCGCTCGGCTTTCCTGGACAGGGAAGGAGGATGCATCAGCGTGGCGGCTTCGGGTCCTAGCAAGAAAGTGCAAACGCCGTCCCCCGGTTCCTCGAGCAGGGGACCGGCGGAAGAGCCTGAGACGGGGTCCCATGGGGTCCCTGCGACACCGACAGGTGGCCGCCCCCCTCCCAGGTCTTCCCACCTGATGCCCAGCCCGGGGAAAGCCGGGTCCCCGGGGCCGGCGGACACCAACCCGCCGCCCGCCCGCCCGGCCCCCACGGACCTTGCAGAGCTGCTGGCCCTGGGAGAGCTCCTCGAACGGGTAGCGCTGCGTGCACTTGGTGCAGGCGTACAGGGCCGACGCCGCCATCCTGGCCTCGGCGTCCTCCTCCACCGCCGCCCGCTCCCGGGCGGGCCCTACGGGGAACTCGGGCGCTGTCGCCCGGGCCGCGGCTCCTCCTCCTCCTCCCCGGCCCTGCCCTGCCCTACCCTGCCCAGCGCCCACCAGGGCCTCGCGCCAGAGCCCCAGGCCCGGGGCCGCCACCGCCGTCTCCCTCCGCCTACACTTCCGCCCCCGTCCACCGGTGACGCCGTCCCAGCCGCTCCCGCTTAGGTTCCGACAGCGGCGGAGGGAGACGAAGCGGGCCTTTCGCCACGGTTTCGCTGCGCGACCGCGGATCCGCTTCCTTCTTGGCCGCGCTTCCCGCTTCCTGATTGGCTGCGAAGAACTGCACGTCACTCGGCCGCTCCGCCCAACCCCCGGCCCCCGTTACGCAGGCAGCGCCCACAAAGGGAGGGAGGCGCCGGCCAATAGCAGCCCGACGCTCTCGACGCGCGAAATCCGCTTCAAACCGGCCCCGCCCACAGGCTCCGGCCACGGTGACCACTCGCAACTTTGACGCCCCAAGCCAAAAGGGCAAAGGTTCACCAAGGGTCGCCGTGGGCTTCTGCTTTTTCCCGTGACTTCCACTGGACCAACACATTTAGTCCCTCCTGGTCCTATTCATTGGGCAGAAAGTCAGTACTTCACCTGGAGAGGCGTTCCCAAATCAAGCTCACGCTCTCCTGGGGGTTAAATTCCAGGGAATTGAGTGTTTGCGCGCCCCATTAGCTTTTATTTTGCCTCAGTCATTCGACTCAGTTGCACTGGCGAGAACAGGAGCCCTGGCCTACGACTCCCCTTTGCAGAATCCCGCACAGCCACCCGGTACCCCGCAGCTGTACCCGCCGGGGCCGCCCCGCTGCGCGCCGCCTTGTGACGTCACACGGGAAGAGGCGGGTTCTCTCCCGCCCAGGAGGACATGCGATCTTTTGATTGGCTGTTGGAGACGTCAGTTAGGACGTGTTGCCCTTGTCGCGTGCGCTCCAAGCGTGGGCGTCCCTGCGGGGATGTGTGGCAGGGATTTCTAGACCCGTCACCAGCAGGCCTGCCCCTTCCATCAGGGCGTCTGCAGAGGGTCGCCCCTGGTGGGCGGCTCTCGAATCTTGAAGGACAGCTCGAGAACCCAGACCGCCGCGGAGTCCCGGTGGCCCGCGCTGGGCCGGCGGGAAGATGGCGGCGGCGTCGGTCTCCGCGGCTTCTGATTCTCAGTTCTTGGTAAGAAGCAGGTGGCGTTCGAAGGGGTTCGAGGTGGGCGTCTCTTGGCGTTTCGGGCGGTCCTGAGTCCAGTGCTGGCGTTGTCCCGGAGGCCGGCGGGGCGCCCGACGGGTCTAGGCTGCCCAGGCGTCCCTTTCGGGGCTGTCGGTCCGGCGCCCCGCGAAGCGGCCCTGGCCCGGTTCTTCCCGCTCTAAGCTCCGTTTCCAGCCTGGTGTCTGGGGTGCCGAGCATTGCGGGGCTCAGCTATGGCCCTTCCCCCATCGCGAGGAACCGTAGCCCCGGCCGAGTGGTGCAACGGCCGGCTCGGAAGCTCGCGGTCAGCTGTGGACCGCGTCCCTGCCTTCCCACGGACTGCAGCCTGGACGTGCAGCGTCGGACAGGCGTTGCCTTCGCCTCCACCAGGGTCACCCACCTGTGTCCATCGCCTTGGAGTGTCGAGCTCCTGGAAGACAAAGTGACGAAGCTGAAGTTGGATCCCAGTTGGAAATGCTCAGTGCCTGGCGGACTGCTGGACTGCAAAGTTGCACGGGTCCGTTGGGTGGAAACTGCTGCCCAGCAGCCGAGCAGTTAGGAGAAGCTGTGCATAACTAGAGAATTGCTTCCCAGCGCAGTTTGACAGGATGTTTGCTAGCAGTGCTTGGGTCGGCGACCGAAGGGTTCCCGAAGGAGAACCCGGAGCTGGCTGCATGCTGAAGGAACGTAACTGCTGGTCCCACAGTTAGGAAGAGAGTGCCGCAAGCATTCTGGGGTGCGCGAGGGTGCGCTCAGGAAACTTGGGGTGTTTGAAATGAGCAGAGTAATGCAGAGGTAAAGGGTGAGATGAATTGGAAAAGTCGGTAAAAAAAAAAAAAACGGGAAAAAATTCAATAGGGAAGAAGTCAGAACGTCAGGGTGATTTCATAGACACTAAGGGAGAGTTTAGGAATGCAGTCACCTTGGGGAAGTGATGAAGGAGAATAGAGTTACAAGTTTGCAGAGAGGCCAAGAGATTAAGACGTAGTGAGTGAAGCTATTGGAGATCATTCGGGATTAGATCAGTAAAAGGTAAAAGTAACTCAGAGCAAGTGTCAGTACATGGGAGATGTGATTAAACTTGAGAGAGGAGGACTGTTCCTTGCTCTCAAAACTTAGCACTTAGAGACCCCACAAGGAATGCTTAATGTTAAATTGAGCTGCACTGTGCCATGTCACCTAGCGGAGCTGTGCTAACCAGGATGTAGTCAACACTTAGTCCTTAGCAAAGCCTCAACAGAAATGCTAGAGTGTTCAGTAGGAAAGCACAAGTTTTCATGCACTAAGCTCAGCTTTACTGGACAGGACACTAAGAATATCTAAGACCCTTTACAAATCGAAGCATAGTGATCTTCTTAACTAACTTGACCTGCTACATCAAAATATGTTACTTGGCAGCTACTGCTTCTCAAAAAAAAAAAAAAAAAAGACCAAATTTAATTGGTTTTCCCAGACATCAGAAATGGTTCTGCTGAAAACGTAACAATCAGAAGTGAGGCTGCCTTTTCCAACAGAATTTAAGAAGCAGTTTATATTAACAAACGCTGGTCATAAGTAAGAGGATATACAAAGACTTGACATGACCTCAAAAGGCTACTTATTCCGAGTCCAGATTGTGACCAGTAACTACTCGTGTGTACTCTGTGTTAATAAACCCAACATGGAGCTAGGTAAAGCTAGTAACAGTAAATAGAGGCAAGCACTTTTAACAAGTACACGGGCAAATAACACAGCCATCAAGCAGATCTCAAGTGAACTACAGGGAAGCAAGCAGTAAGCTTCAACTTGTCTACTTAACGTATTCTTTCGTGCAAGGAGAGTAGCAACAGCAGGCAACATCTGAGTGTTTGCTGCTATCACCTCACTATCGTTGAGGACAGAAAAACAGTAGTGACTGGGTATAATGAAACATTCTAAATAGAAGTGCAGGCAGCATGGTATTGAAACAGGAATGTTTTTCTCATTGGTCTTGTGTTATTTTCCTATAATAGTATTGAACTCCTTCTTGTTACTTTGGACTTTACTTTTCCAGTTTGTCTAGCTTCTTATCCAGGCACTTTAACCAAACTGCTCAGTGGCTTTATGTTAATTTCCTTTATGAATTTTCTTTAGACATATCTTACGTCTTCTAACACTGCATTTAAGATTTTTAAGGAGAAGTGGGCTGGTGGAGGGCTCAGTTGGTAGAGTGCCTACCTAGCAAGCATGAAGCCCTGAGTTCAAACTCCAGTACTGCCAAAATAAGTAAATAAGTAAATTTAAGGCGCAGATAAGTACTTTCCTGACCTTTTTTAAAAAAACCTTTCTGCAGCTCCTCCTACTAGCAGTCCTTTTAGCTTACATAATATCTGGCAGGAAGTGTTACATTAGGGTTAGACTTAGTGCTTCCATTTTGGAATGAGCAGTGGTGTGCATGCTAAGTTAGGTCAGGAAATGGGAAGCCACGCATCTTGATGGTCTTGGGGTTCTTGGCTCTCTGCTGGAGGTCACGAATGATTCTGCTCTGGTGATCCTTACATGCTCCATGGCAAAGCTCCTGAAAGCAGCACATTTCCAGGTTGTTCTAAGGACCGTTGGGGGCACTCATCTACATGCATGTGGGAGACTAGCCTTTCATCAACGAAAACAACATATCCCAAACAGTGAAAGCAGAGGCCAGTACTAGAATCTAGCATAAGACTATAAAGAGATGGTGAGACAAAAAGAGAAGGGGGCAAGTCAGAAACCAGGATGTGGTTTACAGCTCACTGCTGTGGTTTAGGCCATTATTTTTTTCAAAAAATGAAAGCAGGAAAACGGTTGAGTAGATAGATACACCTGTGAGGGAGATGGCTTGACTGTGGAGCATGTGCGTCTTTGGCTTCAGTTAGCAATGCTGAGTTGTTTCCAAGGATACGGTGCATTCCCACCAGCAGTCCCCCGTATTTTGTGTGCTATTTAATGGGTAATATTGTCCCGCCCATAAACGTCTGCTAGATAGGGTGTGAAATGCTACCCTGTTCTTTTTCTGATTTGTTCTCCACTAATCACTGGGTGCTTCTTTTTCCCCTTCTGCCTGTACTGGCCTCTCATTTTTTCTTCTATGAAATGCCGGTTCATCTTTTGCCTGTTGTTCAGTTGGGTTGCCACTTCTTGTAGATTTATAGGCATTCTTTTAGGTAGTCTGGATGTTAATCTTTAAGCTTGTAGGACTATTCCAAATACAGGTTAGCTTTGATTTCTTTTACTAAGAGATTTTAACATAGTATTACAATATGCCTTTCCTTTTTTATGATTTGTTATTTGAGATATTTTTCCATCATCCCAAGACCTTGATATTTTTCTAAATTTTTCTCTGCAAATTTTAAAGTTGAAGCCTTTTAAATCCACAACTTACTTGGAATTAATCTGTCCAGTTTAATGTTTTAAGATTATACAAACGTGCCACACTACCTGTTGAAAACTCCTTTCCCTAATGGTTTACATCAATTTCACTATCTTTGTGGGTGCATCGCTGTGATCCGTCTCACTTGCAGTGTCTCTGTCAACACTGGCACTTGCTCTCAGTGATTCTCTTTTTTTATTTGGTTGGGAGGGGGGAGGAAGAGAGAAATGTTAGATATTGGTCTTCTGTTTTTCAATAGAAATTCTAGAATCTGCTTTTGGAATTTTGATTGAAATTTCATTGAGTTTAATTTGGGAATAACTGATTCTTTTAGGATATTGATTCTTATATTTGTGGACATTAATTTCTAGTAAACACATTTTCTCTTGATTTTGAAAAGAATGTGTCAAATTTTGCATCTTAAGTATGTTTGCCATTTTTGTTTGATAAACTTTCATGTTGCCGTAATTGTTCTTTGCTGGGTATGGAAGGTTTTGAATGTCCTTTACATTTGTTGATGAGCATATGGGCTTTTACTTTAACCATGTAGATTACACTAGAAGATGTCACAGTGATCATTGTGTTTTGCATTCCTAGAAGAACCTTACACTCACTGATCATGTTTTAGCTTTCCTATAGTGTTGGGTTTTCTAAATTTTTTGTTTAAGATGTTTAAACTTGTTTATGAGGAAATAGTGGCCTATAATTTTTCTTATGTTGTAATTTGGTTTTGATCATGGTTGCGTCATAAAATGAGTGGGTTACATTTTTTCTGTTTTTAAAGTGTTTGTGTAATACATTAAGGTCCTCTACCATAAGACCTTGACTTAGTTCCTCAGTTTTATTTCCTTCTGTTTCTGTACACAAACCCTTTTTCAGCTAAATTAATGTCTGTATTAACCTGGAAACAGTTCTTCATACCCCTTTCTAGTTTGCCTGTCAAACTATAAGACGGTCTACAAGAGCCAGGATTGATTTTAGCAGTATCTGAAAACTTCTTTTACAACATTGATTCAAAGCAATATTCGTTGAACGCATTTGGGTTTAATCTCCCTTGTGTCTAGTTTAGCAGTTCCTAGCTACTTTGCATTTAAAATTTACTCCATTTCTTAGCTGGGTTGCATGTTTCGCTTTAAAAGAAGGTGCAAAGTACACATTAAAAAGAAATAGTCCATTATTCTTAACACAGGGCCAAAAACATGTCCAAGGAGCATTTGAAGTATAAGTTCTTAGTAGGGTATTTGCTTTAACACTAAAGTCACTCGGAAAGATAGTGATCAGGTTGAACATTTTGCCTTTGATCCTGAAGATCTCTCCTAGAGTCACATCATTTTCTTTGAAAACACATTTATGAAATGTGAGCAGTCCTGGACTGGGGTGGGAAGATTAGTCTCCTTTCCTAGGGCTGCTTTCTGTGTTGTTTCTGTGATAGAAAGGAAACCAGAAGCTTTTGTTTCTCAGGTTTTAGTTACTGTTTTTGAAAAGGGCAATCTTTACAAAGCAGTTTTCCTATTTTTGCAGAAGAGTTGTTAAGACTTTCAGCAAACTTATTAAACAGATATTTGAGTTTTTTCATTGGCAATTAACTAGTGGGAATGACTACATCTTTCTGACAATTTTACACCAACTAGGTGTCCTATAGTCAATTCTGACACCACCCACATGAAACTCAGACCCCCTTCCCCCACATCAAGGGAGATGGACTTACAAGACTGCTTCAATAACCAGCCAGATGTCCTCGGTGTCTCCAAGACCAAGTCACCTGAATGTCTGTTCACCTGACTACAGATTAAGGGTTCCCATGACACTTGACTCAGTAATTCTCTAAAATGAATCAGAGTATTCAGGAAAGTTACACTTAAACAGTTATGGTTTTATTGTAAAGGGTCCAACTCAAAAATAGCTCAATGGAAGGTGTGAAGAAAGGGTTTCCATTAACTCTTCATCATACTACCCTCCGAGCATCTCAGTTTGTTCACCTCCAGAAGCTTCCATGACTCATTGAAGAGGTTTTTATTGCAGTTATTAGACACATTTGTTATATTGTTGCCATTGGGCTCAGTGTCAGCCCATCCTCTGCAGTGGAGAGATCACTAACTAGCTCTGAGAGCTCCTTCTGAGGTATGTGTAGGAGAGTAACTAAGAAGTGGTAACAGTTACCAAGATTCCTTTGCAGGAATGTATTTTGAAAGGCAGAGGCAAGTCTGAGTTGAAGGGAGTCCTAAAGCTCGGGAAAGGGTTTGTCTTTGCCCTTTTTAGGGTCTTTAATGGCACTGTGAAAAATGTGGGGAGAGAGAGGCATGATGAAATAGATGTGCCAGGGCAGGGGTTTATTTATAGGAACTGAGACTTTAAGTAGGTAAATGGAGGCAAGTCTGAGAAACTCATTGCATGTTTCAGGGTAGAGAAGGCAGGGTGTTTGAGAACAGATGTTGGTGCTTAGTAGGTTCTTTTGTGAGAACTAGTTTATTACTCCAGTTGATCACATAATGGAATTCCCCTGATTCTTTGGGGGGGGCGGGTAAGGGGAGGAAATCTATAGGTAAATCAGTAACTTCTTTGAATGTTAAGTGATAGGATTGTGGTTCTAGATATCCAGTGAAGACACAGTTCTCTGTGAAGGATTACATTTAAATGATGCCACGTGACAGTCTAGAGCTAGCGCTTTGACCACATTTTAAGAACTGACAGCTCACAGTGTCTTTCTGCTTAGCTTCAAAACTCGATGCCAGTTCAGAACCATTAGGCTTGGTAAGTAACAATCCTAGTCTTTGAGCACACATACCGCAGCATGGTTGGGTTTGACTTTTGAGGCTTGTCCCTAACTCTTTGCCTTCTCTTAGTTTTCATAGCAACAGTGTATGCTTTATATTTGCTTTTGTAAACTAGCTCAATTTGTATGTTTTTTAAACAGGAAAGTAGACTCTTCAGTTTTTAATACATATTAAATACAGCATATGTTTTGATAAGTTGTTATTGTAAATACTCATAAGACTTGAAAAGCCTAGCTTGCTTTAGCAGTTTGAAGCATGGTAGATGTCAGAGAATTTTCAGCAGTGGGCACACCTGTCATCCCACTCAGTCCTTGGCCTCTCCACCATCAGTCCTCTCTCTAGGTCTGTCAACAGGACAACTCCTACAAGCAGAACTCCAGAATAGGCTTCATGTCATGTGGAACATAATCCCAAACTTGACAGAATTCCATTCATGACAGATGATGTGTGTGGAAATAAAGTTTTATGTATGGTTGTTTGATAAGCTGTAGTGTTTCCTAATTATTTCCCTTTTTTTTCCTCTTAAGTATAAATTCTTTGAGGCAACGACATCCCTTATTTTCTATTTAGAGTTTTGGACACCGAATATAGAGGATAGAGTAACTCAGTTATCTGTAGCAGTTTCAGATTCTGTAAAAGATTGACTTTTCTGGAGGTATATTTCACAGCACATATTTTAAAGTATGATATTATTCATGGTACCACACTGTTGTGCACAGCATTTGTTTTTAGTGAGTATATGGCATATGGCTACATTTACACAAACATGAAATGCTTTAAACGTTACATTTCTCCACCTACACAATTGTTGAATTCTTCTGTGTATAGTCAGTGGACTGTTTTTCTGTTCTTTTGTCAAAAGAACATTTGGATAGTCCAGTACTCAGTCATGAGTGTTTGTGGCTCAAACTTTTGAAAGGTAATTTGTGCACTTTTGTTTTTCAGAACATCCTACCTGAACCATCAAAGTCTGAGGGAAGTGTGGCTCTCCATTCATCTCCCTATGTGTTGTACCCACCTGACAAGCCTTTCCTTAATAGTGACCTGCGACGCTCCCCAAATAAGCCCACACTTGCCTATCCAGAAAGCAACAGCAGAGGTATGAACCCCACCAGACATATTATTTGTGCCTACTTGCCACTTTAAAATTCTTATTTTCAACCTCCATTATTTTGAATTCCTATTTCCCTCTTCCTAATTTTAGCCCCCTCAAACATAACAGTTTTCCTTTGTTGTTTATGTTGATCGTTGAACCTCATCCAATCATAGAAGCCAAAGCATTTTGAGTCACCTGTGACTGGTTTGTTCTCTCCAACACAAGTCAGGAGCGAAGACTGTCTGCTTCTTTAATATCTCAAAAGTTCTATCTCCTTATGTTCTTACTACTTTGTCTCAGGTTCTCTTCATCGATCATCTGAATGTTCATAATACTCTGCCCAGTGACTCCTCATCACCAGTTGACAGTATTCTTGCCACTTGTCACAGCTACTATGTGTCACACTGTACAGGAAGGCTTCAGCACTTGCACGGCTCACGTAGTAACAGTGAAGTCTTAGATTTTTCCATGAGCCAGTCCCCTGTCTGCCAGCCTCTTTCTTGTTCTTCCCCCACTCATCTTTCTACTCTGAAATATATCATTGCTCCAACTTGCCATCTGTATTAGTTTTCCTGGTGCCTTAGCGAAGTGCCATGCACTTGGCTTTAAATAACACAGATTACTGTGTCGTAGTCTTCTGTAGAACAGGACCCTGGGAGGGCTGCTCTGGGTCCTTTGCTTGGGGTCTAGCAAGGCTCATCAAGGTGTTGAGTGGAGGCCTGGGGGAGATGTGCTTCCACACTCTTTCAGGTTCTTGTTCATGCTAAATTGAGGTTCCCTTGTCCATCTGCAGTCAGAGCCAGTTTTCTCCTAGAGGCTATCATTGTTCCTTCTCATGCTTTCCTTGTGGTCCCCTCTGACAATGATGGGTCAGGTCTCATATTCCTCCAGTCTCTGACTTCTCCTGGTGGTCCATTTCTCTAACTTCAGTTGGAAGAGAACAGTTTCTGCTCATGTTATTAGTTAGATTGGACCCACTCACATAATCAGGAATAATCTCGGTGTTAAGGTCTATAACATGAGCAACATCTCTAGAAGTCCTTTTGCCATGTAACACAAGGTATTCACCAGGGAGGGGTTCTGGAGGTTAGGTGTTGGGTCTCCCTTCTGCTGACCTCACTACAGTCACTGCTTGTACTCTTACTGAGATTCTCTTTTTGGAGGATTGTACTTATTCTTAAAGCAAAGCTTAATACATCATTTCCTCTGAGAAGCCTTTCTTTCCCTACATTCTCTAACACATACCTCTTGGTGCTCTCCCCAAGTGTCTTTTCTGAAGTCACTTGGTCCTTTGTTCAGATTTTGTAGCTTTTACTTTTATGGGTGTGAAGGAGATGGTAGTTTCAGTGTCTTAATGTAGGTATTGAAAGTAGGTATTGATATACAAACACACTATAAAAGTACAATTGGGCCTCTATATCTGGGTTGTGAATTCATGGATTCAACCAACTTAAGTCAAAAATATTTGAGAATAAAATGTGCGTCTGTAGTGAGCATATGTGTAGACATTTTTTTCTTTCTAAACAAAAGAGAATAACTTTGCATAGCACTTAGTTTTTTATGATAGGGATTATAAGTAATCTAAAGATGATTTAGAGTGTGTGGGAAGATGGATATGTTGGTTATATGCAAATCCTACACCATCCCATTGAGCAGATTGCGCATCTGTGGATTTTGGTGTCTAGGTAGGTGGAAGGGTCTTGTACTCACCTCCTGTGGACACGAAAGGACAGTTGTGGGTGGTCCACAGCACTGGCTCTGAAGACAGAGAAGCTCGTTCCTCTGGTTTCTCCTCTGCGTCTCCTTTTCCATCTTGTCTCGTTCTTTAAAATCACTAGTAATGTGATCAAGCAGTGAGCTTTATTGGTGACTTACTGGGGCAGAAACTTGCTGACTGCTCTGTAGGAAAGTTTGTCCCTTTAAGTTTTCATTCTTTAGTAATTTGCCCTCTGAAGTTTCTTTAAGTTGTCTTTTCATGAATATAAAGATCAGAACTAGGCATAATATTGCAGTGGAAGGATTAGTAGCTAATTCTTAGGTCTTGCATTCCCACAGAGTTAGAAGTCTCTTGTGTGGTTATTGTATTTTGGACTTATTTTTTAAATAAATCATTACTAAAGTTTAATGAAAGTCTTGCAGCTTCAGTTGTGTGTTTTTTGCTTTTTAAACCTATGTTACATTGTTTGAGTGTTAGATAGCCTTCATTATTTTAAATTGTTGAAAGTGTTTAAATGATGTAGTCTGATATGTAGCATCCTGTCATTTAAGCATTCAGTTAATTAACATGTTCTTTATCATCATCAATGTTGAGACACTATCTTTTTGGGCAGATGGTAGGGCTGGAGTTTGAGCTGTGGGCTTCTCACTTGCAAAGCAGGTACTCTACTGCTTCAGCTACACCTCTAGTCCATTTTGCTCTGGTTGTTTTGGAGATGGGAGTCTCCAAACTGTTTGCCAAGGTTGGCCTCAAGCCTTAATCTTCCTGATCTCAGCCTCTCAAATAGCTAGGACTATAGTTGTGAGCCACTGGGACCTGGAGAAACTCAGTATCTTAAAAGGAAGTTTGGATGAGTATTGCAGTTCTTAAGACGCCAGACTACTGAAATTTATTTCTGCAAGCACTTTTGAGCCCCCATTGTGGGCCAGAATTTACATTGGTAACTATATGATATTGTTATCTCCCTCGTATTTTTCTATATGGATAGTTTCTAAAATTTGATTCAAAATTTTTTCAGACACATAAAATGTGTTTCCCAGTTGAAACTAAAAACATCCTGAAGTAAAAATGCCTTTTAGCCTATTGCATGGGTAAACCCTCATTGGCTAAATACAGCTTAAAAAATGAAACACAGCAGCATCCCAAATAAATCCAATTACATTTCATTTAACCTTCACAAAATGTATAAGACAGGCATATTTAAAATTTACAGATAAAGAAACATTTCAGGTGATTGATTACTCAAACATAGTCCCAAAACCATCTTCTCTTCCAGTTTTGCAGGTGATTCAGCAGACCCCCACATGGTTCTTGACTACATTTGGTCTTGAATACTCTGTGTGACTCTTTTCTTTGCATAGAGTGAATCCTTTTTCATGTTGCTCTGCTTTCCCTTAGTTACGACTTCATATGTTTTCATAACTGTATTTTCACTTCAGCTGTGTGATTATCTGCTTGGAAATGAAGAGACAGCTAAACTGTGTTTCTTGTGATTTTTGTTCTCATTTGTTTTGAACTTTAGCTGTGACCAGTCATTCCAAAACCCTCAGTATAACCTGTTTGTTATGTGCAGCTTGCACTGCAGATGGTGGTGCTGTGGAGACGGGTGTGCATTTGAAGTAACACAGCTCACCACCAATCAGTTGATGTGCTCTGGCAGGCCAGTGCTTTCCAACACCTTCATACCAGGCACATATGGAATTGATGCCGTTTATGTGCAGCCAGACACCTGCTGGAATTGCTGGCAAGCTGGCTTGGGGCTTTTACCATTCAAGAGCTCTTTTTGGCCTCCTTAAGTGCTGAGAGAAAAACACATCTTGGCATACCTACTAGAAGCTTGTGGGAAACTTGTGAAGTGTAATGTTGTCACCAGTGGAAGGAGGAGTTAAATTTTACCTGCTGTGTTAGGCATTGATAACAATTTATTGTCTGTTTTTCTAATTTAATTGCATTTTCCAAATTAAAAACACAGAATGAAGAGTGGCAGTGTTACACCATACTTTGCAAATCTCCTCAATTTCTAGCCTAAGAGAAGAGAGCCGAATGCTCATATGTACTTTTGCATGCTATTTTGAAATAAGTTGTTTTGATTAAAGTGTATAAAAACTAGCCCCACACAGCAGTTGCAAATGGAGACATATTTTAATAGCCTTTTTCCCCAATTTGTGGATGTTCTTCCTTAATACTATACTAACCTTGAGAAGTGGGTAGTCGCGTTGTGGAGTATGAGAACATCAGGAATTTTTTGCTGCTTTGAGACAGCGCTGTAGCCCAGGCTAGCCCCAAGTTCTCCTGCCTCAGCTTCCTAAGGGCTGGGATTACAGGTGTGCAACTGACTACACTTGTGGTCATCAGTGAGTATTTCATAATCTGCTTTGGGGAACCTTACGACCACCTACCTGTGTGACTGGAGATACCTAGAGGGCTCATAGGATCCAGAACTAGTTGTAAAGTAAACAAGTATTGAAATGACCCAAGTGTTGTATGCACATATGAATAATAAAACAATAAAAAAAAAAAAAAACAAGTATCCCTGGAGAAAGACACACAAGTAGAACCTGGAGAAACCTAGATGTAGGTTTAAGATTCTCTCTGGGGTCACACTTCTTCCCCCACAACACATGTGAAGTGTTTTTACCAAGGAAAGCAAACTTACAACCGAGACTAGGGTTTTTAATGGAGACTGGTCACACTTTGTATCTGCACAACCAGTCACAATTACTGATTTCCAGCTTCCCAGAAGGAAAACTGAGATTAATTATAAATCATACTATTTGCACAAACAATCCAGACAGACAGGTGTAGTAGGATTCAGTGCCCTAGCCATACAGAATAACTTCAGCTAGTAACATGGGAAGCATTTCACTAGTCTGATTCCCAGGAGTTAGTCAAGCCAAAGGTTTGCTGTGCTGGTTATCTCCTTCGTTTGTATCACAGCACTGACATCCATTCTTTTTGCCTGAGCTTTGAATGACCACCCATTTGTAATTTTCATATTGATATGCTGGCATATGCAGATGTTCTAATCTTAACAAATTTCATTGTACAACACCACAACATACTTTTGAAATATCACTGGTCTTGGAAGAAGAGTCTATTGGGAAATTAGAAAGTTCACAGTATAGGACCGGGTTCTCAGAATTCTAACTTTAGCTGAAGTTTTGTCATTAGCAGCAGTTACTGTCGGGTATTTGAAAAGCAGACTCACTCCATTCACTTCTGAGGAAGTAACTGCTCTGCTCGATGTCCTGCTGAAGAGCCCTAGTTTATCAGTAAAAGTAAAAGTGGCATTCTGTAAAGGAAATGGTGCTGGTTCAGCTCACCATAAACACTCCTGCAGGTCCTCGTCAACACCATTGTCTTTTGGTATATACTTTATGCAGTCAGTGTGTACAGACAGCCCATTTTGTTAAGCATTAATAAGATGTGAATTTTTCTGCCTCATCAGGAACATAGTGGCTGCATTTATCCTTGATGGAAATATGTGGCAGTGAATACCATACTTAAAATGGGTTAAATATCACTGACTTGATTTGAGCTGAAGTTAGGTTTCACTTTGCATTGCTTTTATACCATCACTGCAGGTGTCACCACAGTGAGAACAGCAAATGGAGTTTTACTAGTGTTATGAAAGTAGTGTTGACCTCAGTACACAGTGGGGAGAGCTTGTGACCCCACTCCACACACCCACACTCCACGCTTTGAGAAGCCCGACGGTAATTGCTCTTCATCCTTCACCTCGTGTCCCCTTCCTCTGCCCGCCCACACCACAGTCGCCCCCTCCCTCTCCTTGCTTAGTGCCTTGCACATCAGGTGTGGTCTGTAAATGTTGGGTGAACTGCAGTTCGCATCACACACAAACCCAGCAGTGGTAACCAGGAAAGGGTTTTTATATTTTCATGTGGGCAGTGGGGAAGATGGAGAATTCTTGAGTCCAGGGTTTCTATCTAGTGTACATGATTAGTGATTAATTTAGCTTACAGTAGAGATATAGCATTTTAAGGACTGATAATGTAATTAGGGCCATATCAGCTTGAGGTGCCTATGAGTTAGATGGAGCTGAATAGAAAGCAGATGAGAACCTGACATGTATGGAGAACACTACACTAATGAACTTGCGAATCCTGAAGGAGGTCTGGAAAATACCATGGTTGAAGTAGTGAACTTAAAAAGCAGAGATGAAAAGGTAGAGAGCCATCAGAACAACAGCACTGGGGAGGCTTGCACAAGGTGGCACATTGCCTGCAATCCAGCTACACAGGAAGCACAGAGAGGATCACCGTCCAAGGCTAGCCCCTGGCAAAGTGAGAGACTGTATCTGAAAAAAATAAAAGGAAAAAGACCCAAGCTAAACACTGAAAGTGCTGATGACATGGCTCAAATGGTAGTCCTTAAGCACACAGCTGAGTTCAGACCCCAGTACTGCCAGAAAATTTGACCTCTACAGAATTATAGTTTCTTCCTGCCTTGATCTGCAACAGACATGTATTGGTATACTGATAATAGTATTCAAGGCAATAAATTGACCCAACTCCATCACTAACAAGAAGTGACATTGAAATATCCTAGACTTACTGTGCCCCAAGCACTGCATTCTTTGGGATAAATGACAGAGTGGTCTTGAAATGCAGGTTCTCTTTTCCTCATACTTTTAGAAGTCACTTAGAGCAGTTTCCAAGCTTTTCCTCTGAGAATCACCTAGGGATCCTGAATCCCTGGCTTTCATTCAGAATAATGTTTAGGTCAGGTGCAGTGGCTCAAGCCTGTAATCCTAGCTACTTGGGAGGATCTCTGTTCAAGGACAGCCCCAGCCAAAATTAGCAATACCCCCTCCCCCGCCCCACCCCCAATCTCGATCGACCCATGGCTGGTCACAGTGACACACACCTCTCATCCCGGATGTGTGGGAAGCACCAATAGGATTGAGGCCCAGGCCAGCCTGGACATAACGTGGAGCCCTATCAAAAAGGACTGGCAGAGTGAGTGAAGTGGCAAAGCACTGCCTGGCAAGCACGAGGCCCTGAGCTCAAGTGTGTGTTCTCAGAGATGCCATTCAGGTACTTTCCTTCTATGTGGGCCATGTCATGGTGAGGCTTAGATTTGCTGAGTAGATGAGAGTTAAGAAAAGGACTGCTGCTCCCAGAAGCCTGGACTGCAGGCACATGCCACATGGCCTGCTGTCTCAGTACAGTGCATTGAAATGCCTGACGGCCACAGTGGCACACTGCACTGTCCTCCACTGTGAAGGAAATCTTGTCCCAAGGAGCTCAGTCTTCAGGATAGCTGAGCAAGATTCAGGGCAAATCGAGCACCTGCCCTCACATGCGGTTCCACAGGCATTTGCGCTCTCATGCCCGCTTAACCAAAGTGAGTGTTTCAGAAGTACTGCGGCAAATGCAGGATAAACCCAGTATGTGCCACAGAGAGAAAGGAGCAGTGCTGTGTTCAAGCATGTTGCTTTGTTTCTCTTCACTGGTTATTTAGGGGTCCACTGCTCCTTCTGGAAATCTGTTACCTATTATTCCTCTTCTGAGTGTATGACATTTTAAATCCGAGTCTCTTGCTCAGTTCCACCTGAGTCTTGAGATAACTATAAATGGACAGTGGATCATGAACTCACGATCTTACCTAAGAGGAAAAAAAAGCTTAAGATCCATCACTGGTCACTCAGAATGTCAGAGCTTAAGAAAGCAAGGAATTTTATAAAAGGGAACGAAGGGAAACTAAGAACATGTTGATGATAGCTCTTGAAATAAACCTATAAGGGTATAAAATGTAAATTAATACACAAAAAACTAGAAAATACAGGACAAAGTAAAAGTTACCGTATTTCTTCTTCTATTAGCTCTGCTGCGTAAAGGTTTCATTTTTTTCACACATGCACATGTATGTATTTGTATAATTTTAAATATGTAATTTGTGGTAGAATGAAACCATTGTATCTTTCTGATAATAGATTTATTTTTTTAAAAAGAGCTTAGACTAAAGGTGCAGTTAGTAAAAACTGGGTTAACTAAGAGAAGCACTCCAAATGAATTAGCTTTGGTAAGGAGGAATCATTCTGGTTCATAACTTGTGAGGGAGGCTGGGACAGCCAAGTCAGGCAAGCAGGTGCACAGTTAGCCTTGAAGAATGGCAGGACCAGGGATTCAGAAGCACCCAGCACTTAGTTTCTGGGTTTTTATTTATTTTTTCTTCTTTCCTACTTTTCCCTAACTTCATTTTCTCTTGCTGTGAGCCAGTTTCTTCCACTCAGCAGGAAACATGGCCACTAAAAGCATTTTTACATTGAACTAATTCTGGCTTCAACTTTTTGGACAGAACTCCCAAAATAACAGCCATTGTCTGGGCTTTTCTTGGGTGTCTACTGTATGTCAACTAGGCAGACTTTTAAAAGGAGGGAAAAAGGAATAAAGAGTTTTAGCCCTATTACAGAAAGGAGAGATTCCTGGGCAGACAGCTCCAAAGATACATACTTATATCTTTGTGTTACTTTGTATGTTTTACACAGTAAAATATAATAAAAATATATAATAATAAATGCACTTCAGTGAGTCAAAAAGAGCTAAAGTTCTATTAATGGGCATTAATTTATTAAATATTTAATTTCATATTAAAGGACATTAATTTTATCTGGACTCTTGTTTTGCTCTTGTTTGTCACAGGGTCTTGAAAGTAGCCCAGGCTGGCCTCAAACTTGAGATCCTCCTGCCTCACACTCCCAAGTGCTGAGATTATGGCTGTGCCCCACAATGCTCAGCTTAAAATGCAAATGTTTTTAAAATGGTAACTTAATTCTTCAGTTTTCAGTTTTTAATTATCAGAAGCAAATACTAGATTTATTTTGCACATGTAGAAAAAGGTTTCTCTTTGTTGTATTTTCCTATGTTTTCTCTCTCCTTTTTTGGCAGTACACTGAAGGCCTTACACTTGTGCCACATTCCCAGCCCTTTCTGCGGTAGTTATTTCAAATAGAGTCTCAACTTTTATGCTGGGCTGGCCTCGGCTGAGATCCTCCTACTTGAGTTCCCTGCATAGCTGGGATAACAGGTGTGCGCCACCATGCGCAAAGATCTCACAAACTTTTTCCCTAAGCTGGCTTCAATATGAGGTTCTTCTGATGTCCACTTGCTCAGTAGCTAGGATAATATGCGTGACCCCCCATGCCCAGAGAGCCAGGTTTCTTTTTTGTTTCTTACTGTGCCATTTTTAAAATCTTTGATTGTTTTTTTAAACTGGAGTAGCTAGAACATTTCAGAGACTCAAAAGATGGCTTAATGGATTTTTTAAAATTATGAAGTAACAATTAACATTTTATTTTTCCCAAAAATGATCCTCCACCAGAAAAAGCCATCAGTTTTTCAAATTACCTTGTCAGTGACTTTTCTCCTGTGTATTGTTATCTTGTAGTCAGTGAACGTACCTCTGTGTACTATTACAGTATGTGTTTTATATTCGGCAGCCATATTTTCTGCCTTGAAGAATCTTCAAGATAAGATTCGGCGCTTGGAACTTGAAAGGATTCAGGCAGAAGAAAGTGTGAAGACCTTGTCCAGAGAGACGATTGAGTATAAGAAGGTGCTGGATGAACAGATACAAGAGAGAGAGAACTGCAAGAACGAGGAGTCAAAGCACAACCAAGGTTTGTTGATCAGTCTTGGTGATCAGTCTCCTCAGGTATCACAACGTCACATTGCAGTAGGTGCACTGTGAGGAGCGATGTCGTGCATTCTGACTGTTTGACTAGCACCAAGGAAGAAACATAACTGCTTATGTTGTATGTGCAGTACTCAAACCTGTTCTACTGATGAGCTGACTTCTCCTTCTTTACGTATTCATTTTAGAGCTAGCGTCCCAGTTGTTAGCTGCAGAAAGTAAGTGCAATCTTTTAGAAAAGCAGCTGGAGTACATGCGAAATATGATAAAGCATGCAGAAATGGAGAGGACATCTGTCCTGGAGAAGCAGGTATGTGACCTCACAGAGCCACACTCGAGAAAAATAGGGACCTTTTAGTTACAGTATAAATAGAGTTGGAAATAGCTGTTAAAGTGAGTAGAAAGAATGAATAGTTCATACTAATTCATGATAAACTTACAGGTTTTTATTTTTTATCATAATGAACTTCTTAATGTGATTAGCTATTGAAGTAGACTTATACATGAAGAAGTAGTGATTACACGTTCAGACACTCAGTGTTTGACTTTTTCTCTGAAGATCTTCATTTAGTACGTTTCTGCTTCTTCAATCTAGTTCACTGGTTCACCCTAAAACTGACCTTAAACGAACATAGAAAACAGCCATTCCAAATCTTTAACTCTAAAACTGTAGAGAAGAAGTATATCTTAAATAGACTGCAAAGGGTGTGTAAAAGATAAATACAACACCCCTAATTAGTGTCCTAATTTGTGGATTAACTACTTGACAGGTCCGGGAGTTGGAAGTATTTGCATATTTATACCTGTAATGTAATTTGTCCAACAAGTCGCTGCTCTCCCTGACCGTTGAGACATTCTCCTTATATAAGGTCTCATGTTACATGGTAAGAACAGTGTTCCACTTAACCAGTCATTTATCAGTGTCCAGGTTTTCATCTTACTTTTACATTCCTACTTCTCCATATCTAAGTAGCTCTCTGAAAGGCCGATAGCATACAGTGTATTTTCAGATATTATCAGTGCTATTTTTCAGTGTCTGATTATTAAGTCATGCTGTGTTTGATCTTATTTCACAGGTTTCCTTAGAAAGAGAGCGACAGCATGACCAGACACATGTTCAGAGTCAACTTGACAAGCTGGACCTCCTTGAACAGGAGTACAGCAAACTCACTGCCATGCAGGCCCTTGCAGAGGTCAGTACAGCAAACTCAACCTCCTGCAGGCCCTTGCAGAAGTCAATACAGCAAACTTGCCACCATGCAGGCCCTCGCAGAGGTCAGTGTAGCAAACTCACTGCCACACAGGCCCTCGCAGCGGTCAGGGGACATGTCTGACACTCATCGATGTGTGATTTATAAAAATTTGTTTTAGGTCACTAAAGATTTATACCAGTAAGGATGATCTTCCAGCAGAGAAATAAGTGGGAGGGTTGGTTTTTTTTCAAAATTTGGAGAAGAATGTTCACATTTTACAATTTTGGTGGGCATAGAGAATTCTTTTTCAGAATATTGAAAGATTAAATGTTTTGAGATCCTTAAGGCTTGCATCATTTGATTTCAGTTGTTCTCTGAACTGATTTCTGGTGTAATTGTGTTTCACTTGGTAGGCATTTAATACTACTGCGTAGAGTTCCATGTTATACCTCCTGGTAACCAATTGCCTTTGCCTTCACACAAGCTGTGTCTTTGGCCATAGATTTACCCTCTCTGTTACTCAGGAGTGATGTTAGTGATTGTAGGGGCTGCAGGTGCTGGCAGGGTCAGGCCCAGAGCCACTGCTGCAGTGCAGGGGCCAGCTCTGCTGCCTGTGCCTACAGTTGCAGCCTGTTCCTATGTTGTTGCACTAAATTCTACACAGAGACACATTTGATACTCTTATCTATGATCCACTTTTGATACTCGTACCTCCAGAAAAAAATGCAAGAGTTGGAAGCAAAGCTCCGTGAAGAAGAGCAGGAAAGAAAACGCATGCAAGCGAAGGCAGCTGAGGTGAGTTGCGCTGCCTCATGTTTGCTGTCATTTGGTGGGTGTCATCCTACGTTAATTTGCACTTTAGAACAGTCCAGTGTATGAATCCTCAGTATTTTAATCAGTATAATTTTAATAGTTCTTTAGCATGTTTCAAATTGTGGAGTTTCAATGAGCATTTAAAACACTAGTGAATTGAAAATTTTCAGAGACATACAATGAGGCAAATAATCATATAAACTTAGGTGTCGTCATTCAGTACCACAGTTGCCCAAAAGCCAGCCAGGTGTGGTAGTGCACACTTGTAATCTCAGCTTCAGGAGGTGGAGATAGGAGAATTGAGAGTTTGAAGCAAACCTGGGCAAAATTAGCAAGAGCCTATCTCAGAAACAAAATAAAAGTGCAGGGAGTGTGGTTCAAGAGGTAGGGCACTTGCTCAGCCTGTATGAGTACCCGGGTTCAATCCTTTGCACTGCAAAAAAAAAAAAAAATTCTAGTTTGAAAGTGTTTCTTGGGTGGGAAGTGTAGCCCAGTGATAAAGGGATTCTCAGCACACAGGAGGCACTGGGGCTCAGTGTGCAGCCCCAGTGTTGTGTTGTGTCAAACAGCAGTGCACTGCTCCTTTTCTTGAGACCATGGAGACACCGGGACAGAAGTTGAGAGAGTGGGTTGGGCAGAAGGTGGAGACCACATCAGTTCACAGAGCACCACATGAGGACAGTCAGCCTCACTTTCTCCTCATTTTGGATTTTATCCTTGCAGTGGCCAGCCACTTGGTAGAATAGGTAAAAGAGGCAGTGCGGATTCACAGAAGCACTATGTGTACAGACCAGAACTGCACTTCTAGAACACTCAGCAAAATACTAAAGGAAGTCTTGGACAGACTCAGTAAAGATTGTGGGTTTTGCTGAAGGCTCTCCCACTTTGAGGTTCTTTGCTTAAATACCTCCCAGACGTCCTCTTCCACTTCATAAGCTCTTTAAGTTTAGAACGCTTGCAGATACCATTTCTCAGGAGCACAAGAAACAGGTTCTTATTCAGAGCACCTAGAGTGGAGCCTCTGCAGTTCAGTCTCTGGCAGAACGTCTGCAGGGTGCTGGGCTCTCACAGGGAATGTGAGCATGGCGACTTTCTTCAGTGCTCCTCTGAAGCATTGGTTCACTGTGTTCTCTTTCTGTTAAACCTGACCTCCTGATGAGTTTGTAGGTTTGTATTTTTCCCCTCAGTGTGCACTCTGAGTTATTGAGCCCCATGGCTCCTGACTTTAGGGTAGGCTGATGTACTGTGTCTCCGTGGCTGTTACGTAGCATGAAGATTTATGGGGGTGCTTTGTGTGCATGGTGCTGAGCGCATTGTGTATAGAATGCAAATTTAGCTAGTTCACTGTTTTTGTATGAATTATTAAAATTAGTTTGGTATCTTTGGAGTCTTTTATTTAGCAGTAGGAACCAAATTAGGTATTGCTGTTAGAATATAGATAATATATTATTAGTAAAGGTTTTGTGTTCTGAGGTGAACTTTGTTTATTGTAGAGGAATAACAGCATCAAGTGGGGTTCTAACTAAGCTCTTTGTAATTTGTATTACCTTGGGCAATGTATTGAACCATTCAGAACCTGGATTTTGTCATTGATAAAGAGACTCTTGTTTTATATCTTCTTAGTATTAGGGAGATCAAGCGAGATAAGTGATGATGAAAGCACTTGACAACTGCCAAGGAAGAACTAAATCAGCTGAAAGTCAAAGCAGCCAAAAAATTGTTCTTTTTGTTCACTTTTTTACACTCACTGGCTCTTAAGTCTTCCAGAACAGCAGTTTTCTGTTCATTGAGTTTTACCTGGTGAACTTTGTGTATAAAGCATGTTAGGTATGTCAGAGTGTCTTGATGCTCCCGAGGTAGTGATCCCTGAACTCTGCTGTTGGTGAGTAGTTTCTGTCCTCAGAGAGTTCAGACATTGTGGAAAATGTTAGGAAAGTTTTCATTATTTATTTTTATTTAATTTCTTGGCTCCATAGTTTCCTGGGGAACTTTTTAAATAAGTATAAAATATAAATTTCCCCAGCCTAGATGTTTCAAAATCATTAGTCTGAAGAAAAACCTAGCATCCTGAATTTGTCTCAAACTCCAGACAATTTTGATACATGGGCAGATTTGAAAGAACCACTTACAGATAGGGTTTGGGGTTTTTGTTGTTGCTCTTTTGGTTTTTTTGTTGTTGTTATTGTTTTTCTGTTTGAAAGAAACATTTGTAAGGAAAATTGCTGTTTCTGAAATTCTTAGCAATAGCTTGTGAAGTTCCATCTATAAAGATAAGGTATTATTTAAAATTAATGTAGTTACTAAGCCTCTAAAGAAAAAGGCTTGATAACATTTGTGAAATAACTTCTAGTACTTTTGGACATTTTTTCTTGCAAGTATAAATTTGATTTTTTTTAAAGGAAGAAGTATGTTTTGCTTTCCAGATACTTTGGGTCTAACACTGTAATTAGATCTTATTTTTTAAAAGACATTAGCTAGAATTCATGGAACAACTATAGACAGGTAGAGCAAGCAAGGGCCCTGGGCTGAAGAAAGGAGAAGCTATACTACAGTGAGTTGAGGATAAAATGAGACTGGTGGTCATTTAAAGAATTTGGGAAAGGTGCGCCATGGCTCCATCAGATAACTGCTGTCGTGTTCTATAAGCTCTTACATGGCAGTTGTCAGATTTGAACCAGTTTGTATTGTTGTAGCATTAATTTTACACTCTCACGTTTTTCCTAGTTGCAGACTGGTCTAGAAACAAACAGAATTATCTTTGAGGATAAGACATCTTCATATGCTCCCAGTGCAAGAAAAATGAAAAAAAAAAAGTCAAAACCAGCAGAAAAGGTAGGAGAACATAACCAGTCAGACAACGTGCTGATTGCTTGGAATATTTTGTGTGAAAACACTCCTACTTGGTGAAGTGCTACAACCTTGTGAGTGTGAGCCCCTCGTTTTCAGTGTCTTCACTGAAAGGCAAGGGTGACTAAATCTGCCCCTCAGTGTGCACCACGGTGTGGGAGGACACCTGTGAGAGCACGTGAGGGCTGCGGAGGGAGCTTGGCACAGACACCAGGAGTCCTCTGCCTCGCCAGCCTTTGCCCTGCAATGCCCTAGGTCTGAGTGTGGTTTCACTGTTGGGCTGTAACTGTGACTGTGTCACTAGGGCAGGTACTTTTTTCCTAAACCTTCAGGTATTATTAGAGCTTGCTCAAGACCATAACACCAGTATAGATAAGCAAGTAGTAGTTCCATTGTAAGCTGAAACTTAGGTTGGTTGTGAATAGTCAGCTTCTATCACCATGTGAATAAAATAAAATTCTTTTTTTTTCCAGAAAGGTCCTAGGAACTATTTCAGCTCACAGCCACATTACAGATTGTGCTTGGGTGATATGCCGTTTGTTGCCGGAAAGGTAAGGTGGTGGAACTCTTGTTTTGTACAATTTAAGTTTGATTTGCACGTCTCACTATATGCCTGTAAATGGTGGAGACATTTATCTGTGCCTTTACCAGTGCGAATCCTAGTGATAAAAGAATAAGAATGAGATTGGGACAGGGTCCACGGGATTAGGGAAGCAGAGGGGAAGTAACGGTAACACATTAGAAAGAAAGTCTGTATGGAAGGGAAGCGGTGACAAAGAGGAGGCCTGGTTTGCCGACAGGGTGACTGCAGGTCATGGTCAATAAGAAAGGACGGGTTGGGACTGGGGCGTGTGGCTCAAGTGATAGAGAAGCCACCTAGTAAGTGTGAGGCCCTGAGTTCAAACCCAGTACTGCCAAAAAAAAGTATGCAAACACAATGACAGTATATTTGGATAAATGCTATGATACAAATGTAGACAGTGTTATGAGTGATCTGGTAAGTGGACCAGTTAATTGCCTAATTACCTGGCAGTTTTAATAAAGTCCTAAGATTATTTGAACTGGGTTTTAAGGAATAGCATAGAAGTTGCTGCCCAAAAGAAATGCCATCTGCAAATACTATTTGCTCACAAAACAGAAATTGGCAGAAAATGGACCGTGAAGCTGAGGAGTGTTGGCAGCGGCTCGGTGATGGTGGGGCCCTATTTCCAATATGGAGGAGTTTGGACCTTGTCAGTGGGTCTGGGTCAAAGGGTTCCGAACACAGTGGCATGACGAGAATAAAGTTTTTAGAGGGTGACCGATAGCATGGTGGAGTTAAAGAGACAGGGAGACTGGGGTGGTTTTCTTTCCTGTCACTAAGAGGCGGGCATGTTCACCAAGGTGTACAGCTGGGTGGAGAGAAGCTGGGCGGGAGGTGACTCTGAGGCTGAGTTCCCTGGGTTTGGTAACTGATTTGCTGTTAGGTGAGGAGGTTTGTGTCCCGGGTGTTTGATGTTTATTTGTACCCAGCTGGGGAGTAAAGAGGAGAGAGGAGTAAAGGCTGTGGCTTGGCTGCTTTCCATTTTTCTGCCTCTAGTCTACCAGCCCCAGCCATGCCGTGGTGGCCAACGTACAGCATGTCTTGCATCTGATGAAGCAGCACAGCAGGGTGTTGTGCAATGACCGAGTGGTGAATAGCCTGCCTCTGGCCAAGCAGGCGCCTTCCCGCAGCAGCAAGAGCAAGAAGCTGGGGCCACAGCCCTCCTCCAGCACTGTCAGTGAGGAGCTCTCTGATGTCCTGCACACCCTGCAGGATGAGTTTGGGCAGATGAGCTTGTGAGTTCTCTCTGTTCTAAGTCCTCCTGGTGACTTGATTAATCCTAGCTCTGTTTGTTCAACGGTTACTATTATTGAGCATAATCCTTTTGCTAGCCACTTTAGCGACTTTACTAAGACTGTAACAAATAGATCTGTTTGAAGACCATGATTAACATCTAAGTTTTATTTCCTTGAGAGCTTGGAAACTAAACATTTATGTTTAGTTAAACATAGCTGATGAATTAGGGTGGTGTGTCTGAAGACCAGTACTCTTCTTTAGGCTATGATTTTACTATGTAACATGCTTGTGGCGGATACAGGAATGTAGTTATGTCTTTGAAATTAAGAGTTCTTAGATTTGCCTTCAGTGCTTTTCTTGAACTTGTAGACTGTCAGTGGTAATTTCAAAATCTGTAGCTCTCTTCAAAAGATTGACTCTTAGCTGAATACACCAGTGGCTCAGAAGTGTAATCCTAGCTTCTTGGGGGACCAAGAATGGGAGGACTGAGTTTCGCGGCTAGCCCAGGCAAAAAGTTCATAAATATAATACATATAGCTGTGTGCAATGGTGCAGGCCTCTCATTCCAAGCTATGGTATGCATAAGGCTGAGATCTGGAGGGTGGAGCTCCTGGCTAGCCAGGCAGAAAAACTCACAAGACCCCCACCTCAGCAGACGAATGCTAGGCATGGTGGTGCACGACTGTCATCCCAGCCACAGTGGGAAGCAAAATATAGGAGGATTGCAGTCCAGGCTGGCCTGGGAAAAATCAGGACCTGTCTACAATAACCAGAGCACGAAGGGCTGGGAGTGGCTCAACTGATGGAGCATATGCCTAGCAACTGTGAAGCCATGAGTTCAAAGCCCAGTACTGCCAAAAAAAAAATTTTTAAATGTCTTTTTTTTTTTAACACAAGGAGTGAAACCAGAAACTTAACCACGCCCCACTTTTGCTTTGAGTGTAGTGATCACCAGCAGCTTGCGAAACTTATCCAAGAGTCGCCAACCATTGAAGTGAAGGAGAACTTAGAGTGTGAACTGGAGGCTTTAGTGGGAAGGATGGAAGCAAAAGCCAACCAGATAACTAAAGTTCGAAAATACCAAGCCCAGGTAACTCAGTTTTCCTACATTCAAGTTTTCTAATTAAAGAAACAAACCACTTTGTTTTCAAATCGTAATTAATGGCATCAAGTATGACATACTTATCAGAGCTAGTTCTTTATGGAAGTTATATATTCAGTTTATTAGTAAGACTTAGTCCCACTATTGCACACGTTCTATGTGTAAATGTGTATGTGATCGTATTTATATTTGTGTGTACCTTTATCTATTGGATCTGTCTTCCACATATGAGAGAAAACTGACCTTATCAAAAGCTTTTTCCTGCATCTGTTGAGATGATTGTATGATTTTTGGTCCTTGCTTCTGTTTATATGCTCTTTTTCATTTATCAAATTGAGTATGATGTTGAATTCAAATTGCCTGTATTTACTGAAAATTTTTGCATCTATGTTCATTTAAGATTATTTTTATAATTTTATTTGTTGCATCCTTGTTGTGTTTGGGAATGAATTTAATGCTGGCTTCATAGGATGAATTTGGTAGTGTTTCATCTCTTCCTATTCCTGGGAAAGTGTGAGGAGTATTGGTCATAGTTCTTCGAGGGTCTGGTAGAATTCAGCAGTGAATCCATCGGGTCCTGGGCTCTTTTTTTGGGGGGTGGTGGAGTCTCTTTATTACTTCTTTAATCTCGTTGCTATTTAGATGGTTTATATGCACTTGCTTCAATTTTTGTTAGTTAAATGTGTCTAAAAATTTGTCCATTTCTTTTAGATTTTCCAGTTTCCTTGAATGTAAGCTTTCCAAGTATTCTCTAATGATACTGTGATTTTTGTTATTTGTTGTGATATCCCCTTTTTCATCTCTAATTTTGTCACTTTGAGTCTTTTCCCTCCTAGTCAGATTGGTTAAGGGTTTACTGGTCTAATTAATATTTTCCAAGAACCAAACTTTTGTTTTCTTGGTTATTTGTATAGTTTTTGGTCTCAATTTCATTGATTTTGACCCCTAATATTTTATTATTTCTTGCTGCTAATTTTGGGTTTCACTTGTTCTTGTTATTAGGTTATTTGAGATCACTCTTTTTTTAATAGACAGTCATAACTATAAATTTCCCTTAGCACTATTAGGTTTAAATATACAAAAAAGTCATTGTATTTTATACTCAGCCATTTGCTTAGACCTACTGAGTGCAGTGAAGAAGCCTGCCCACAGGTTTCCATGGAGACACCAGGATTTGGGTATGTGAGAGCACTGAGGTGACTTGGGGTTGAGGGCTATCCATAGGCAGTATCTGTGTGAAAAGCAGCATCAAGTGCCCACTTCCTTCCATAAACCATGGAAAAGAGAGTTGAGCCAGTTAGGCTGTCACGCTTGTCAGGTGGTCCTCCCTGGCCATGACCATAATTGGAACTGGGGACAGATGGACAAATTACAGTATGTTTTAAAGTAGAACTGTCAGGGCTGCTTGATGATGAACATAACAAAGGCTCCTGGTGCCACTGACCAGACAGACGTGCTCTGTTCACTGATAGGAGAGACACTACCAGGTGGAATGTGTCTTCTCATTTGATTTTCTCACCCCTGGTGAATCATGCATATGTGGTCAGTGAAGTCAGTAACTTGTCCCAGAACATGCCAGGCTCACTGGCTAATGGTAGAGCTCGGTATAGACTAGGTTCTTTTCATCAACTCTAAAAGTCTTCCCAAAACACATGTTAAAAAGATGAGACAAATAGGTCCTGTAGGAGTGATAGTCTGATTGTTTTTAGATTCACCTTTATTCTGTTGGCATGCCATCAGTGGTTTAAACTAAAAATAAAGCCTGTTTTAAATTTAATTATGCTAAAATAATGGGGCCTGTAATCTTTGCTACTTAAGAGGCTGAGATCAGGAGGATTGTGAGTCAAGCCAGTCCTGACAAAAAGTTCTCAAGACGCCATGTCAAGCAATAGCTGGCAGAGGTAGTACGCCTCTTATCCCAGCCATAGCCACGTAGGCCGGAAGATCCCTGGCTCCGGGCCATCCCTGACTCAAAGCAGTAAGAGCGCCTGCCTAGCAAGCATGAGGCCTGAGTTCAAACTCCAGTGCCCCTACCCTCCAAATAATAGTTAAAATTTCTTTTCATAGTATTAATACTTAACTACTAACATTTCTTCATCCATTTGGAACTTGCTCCTTGGCCTGCTCAGGCTGGTTTCTAACTGCCTTTCTCCTGGACTCCATCTTTTAAAACCCTTCCCATCCTTCCTTTTCCTACTCCTCATTTTTCCCTCCTCCATAGCCCTTTCCCAGGCTCCCTTGCTTCTACTGTGCAGTTTAGCATCATTGTCTTGATTTATGATATTTTAAAAATGAAGTGTGAAATGACTAGTGCAATAGATTTTTGAAGTCGTGTGTGTGTGTGTGTGTGTGTGTGTGTGTGTGTGTACACATATATACCTGCTATGTATTGAATTTTAGTATAAGATTTTTTTTTTTAAGTTCTGGTGTCAGAGCTTATAACCTGAGTACTCAGACGATTAAGGCAAGAGGATTAAGGTTTTGAGGCCGGCCTTGGCTACACAGAAAGACCAGGTGTCAGAAAAAACGTTTTCATTGAGTTCTGCTCTTCCCTGCCTTGGTTATTTGGTATAGCTGGAGGGACAGAAGATGGATAAGCAGCAGAAGAGGGAGTCAAAACCGACAAGAAAGACTCTTGAAGAAGAAGGAAACAGCAGCAGCCGTTCCTCTGGAGTCACGGGGACCACAAGTAAGAAGGATTTTGCCAAACTGAGACCTGGAGAAAAAAGCAGGAAAAATCTCCAGTTACTGAAGGACATGCAGACCATACAGAACTCATTACAAAGCAGTAATCTGTGTTGGGATTACTGACTGGGACCGGGTCATAATTGTATTCAGATTTTCTGCTCCTTACCAGTTTGAGGCTGACAGTTTACTTTCCAGGTTTCATACTTGGCTGGTGTTGAATTAACTCATAGCAGGTGGTAAGGGGGCCCAGGCTTCATCACTCAGGCTTCTGGTGTAATGGAGCACAGCCTGCGGTGCCATTGGAGTGCAACCAACAAGTTTTAAAGTCTGAAAAGTCACTGTTTGAGATGAATTTGCTGTACTGATATACTGCACTTTGTAAACAAATGACCAATTTTTTACTTGTGGGTGTGGTTTTTTAAAATAGTTCTTTGTATGTATACACACAGAATTAGCTGCCACCCAGGGGACGTTTTCTTGAAAAGTCTCATTTTTAAATCTTCCCCTGCCATGAGGTAACCACTTCCCCTTTTCCAAACAACCAGTAAGTGTGCTGTGTGGACTGTTGATGGAGCTTTTCTGTATTTAAGTATTTATATATTTAAGAGCATTTTTGTTTTCCTTTTTTAGTTCTTCCAGTATTAATCATAATTAAGTGCATGTGTACTGCTTTTTAATCTGCTGTTAAAAATTTTTTAAAGATTCAAGCAATCATTTGAAATCAGCTACCTGTAAAAAGGATAAAAGCATTTTTTAAATTATAAACAAAGTTTTAAGTAATTGACATTTTGTAATCAAGTGAAAGAAGGGAGATGTGAAACATGTCCATTTTACAGTTCTGGATAATTTCTGTTGTAATTGTTACTCACTTGGTGCGTTGTGCTTTTTAATCTTGAAACTTATGAGTCCCTGGAATATTTTTTTTGGTGTGCACTGTGAACTATACACACATAATTGTCATATCAATGTAAATTACAATTTTGAATAGATCATGACATGTTCACTTTTTATAAATTTGTCACTGAAATCAATAAAGTAGCCTTTTTAAGGAAACACTGAAACTTTCCATAACAGCCTGTTCAGAAAGGCTTTGTTCTGTGTGAACTCTCAAAAAACGCATTGGCTGGCAGAGTGGCTCAAGTGGTAGAACATCTGCCTAGCAAGCATGAGGCCCTGAGTTCAAACCCCAGAACCTCCAAGAAAAAAAAAAAAGTACCTATTAAAAATGCATTTCTAGATAGAATCTAGTATCTTGATCATGAAAAGCAGTGAGAATATATAGTATTCAATAACTTATTCGGTGTTCTCATGCTTACAAAGAAACTAAGCCCAACCAAACTGAATTGCCCAAGGCTGCAGCAGGGCTAAGTGAGCCTCTTGCCTCTCCGGGAACCCGCTGAGTGCAGGCTAAGGAACACACAGCCAGCACGAGCTGCTCTGGGTGCCTGCACACGAGACTTGTCAGGCCTCTTGCTGACTCAGTTTTCTGTAGTTAGTGTTCTTAATTTTGTGCCTTAAATAGATGTTGAGATATTTGTGACTCTCCTGGAACTGTATGTAAACTTTTGCTTGTGTGTGCAATTTTCTGATGAGCAGGTTTGCAGCGTCACTGACTGACAACACTGAGTCCATAGACCCAAGAAGGTGAGACACTGCTTTGGTGACGTGGTAACTATTCATGTCTTAACTACCATTTCAACGATTAAACTTCTCTTCATCTCCTTGCTTGAACTGCAGGTCATTAAATTGTATAACCGTCATTTGAATTTTCATGGTTTCAAGTCCTAAGTAGAGAGAATGAATAGTGCTAAATCCCACCCCATCTGGTTACTGGAGTAACCACTCCAGTTTTTGATACTCTCAGGTGAGAACTGAAAACTGAAACTGCTGCTTTGGTGTTCTTATCTGAGAGTTTACCATAGAGGAATACATCCATCCACTCACTTAGCAGAGATTATCGTAACGCACTTAAACATAAATGCTCTGTATATGTGAGCACGCCAGCACGGACACCAAGATGAGAACTAAGAAAGGAATGTGTTCAGGCTGAATTGTTCCCTCAACTCTGTGGTGCGTGGCGGAGAGGGTAGTGATGAATAGCAGTAACTTTTTGGAGGATGAGATGGGGCCTTAAGTCTAGAGGCCTGGTATTAGTTATGAGGGGAGAACATGTAGTTCCGGTCTGTAAGATAGAAGGATCAAGAGTGGAGAGAAAGGAATCTGCAGTTTATATGGGAGAGCTGGGAACAGCAGAGGTATGTGTGGCTCAGCGCAGATCACACCTGTAATCCTAGCTACTCAGGAGGCAGTGATTGGGAGGATTGTGGTTTGAGCCCAGCCTGGGCAAAAGTTCACAAGACCCCATCTCAACCATTAAATAAACTGGGCATGGGGCACACTCCTGTCATTCCAGCTACTTAGGAAGCATAGGTGGGAAGACAGTGGTTCAGGCCAGCCCGAGTATAAATGTGATAGCCTATCTCAAAAATAACCAGAGTAAAAAGAGCTGGAGGCATGGCTCAAGTGGTAGAGCGTATGCCTCAAGTGCAAGGCTACCACACGCACACAAGATAGATAAGAATAGAGGGTAGGCAGGAGCTTCAGGTTGGTCAGACTGGTCTCTGAATTTTGTGTCCCTGATAACAAAGAGGAAACTGTGTGTATAACCAGTATTTCTAGGTGCAGTTTGTAAAACTGCAGTGTTGGTCCTTTGCAGATAAAGAAAAGCATTGGTCCCCCATGCTTCCTTCTCTTCCACACGTAAGCCGTGGTGTGCTCTAAGTCCTCAAGTACATGCAGTCCACATGGATGCTTCCGAGGGTGGGAGGGAGGCCATGGAGACAGACGAGACACATTTGCACTTCTGAGTATAATTTAAAGTGGCTCTGAGTACATCAAGTGGAAAGTTTTAAATCCTTGATCTCTTTAGCAGTCTTTTGTGTCCAACCAGGATGAGGAAATGGATTTTTTTCCCTTTTTAAAAAGTTACTTTATTTTCCCTCTTCATTAGTGTACATTAACTGTACAAAATACAGTTTCTTTGTGGTGTTTCTACACACATATAGTGTACGCTGATCAGATTCACCCCTGCAGATATCCTAGCCCTCCTCATGGGAGCAGTTTTTTCCCATTTTTATTAGCATGTATTCTTTGGACAGGGAACATTCGCTGTGACAATTCCCAGTAGCCTTACATTTGTACATTGGTTAGATCGCCCTGCCATCTCCCCTCCCTCAACCTCTTCCCCGCCCCACTTAAAGCAATTGCAAGAGGTTTCCTCATTCTGTTTCATGTATGTATACAAAGTCGACCAACCATATTCCCCCACCTTCATCTCCTTTACTCACCCTCTCCACACCCAGAATCCCCCCACACTGCCTATTTTACAGTCCTCTCATTCATTTCTAATTCCAAAGTCAATGTTCACAGGAATTTCTCAGTGTATCCCCGCTGTGACTTGGATCAGTTCAACCCCTTTACTCTTACCTCATCCCCCACCCCCATCACCGAACAGCTTTCAGTCTGTATCGTTACGTCCTCTACCTGCACAGATGTAGATGTAGTGCATGTCGTCGTTGATGCCGTGTCGTCCTCGCTTCCTTCCCTCCTCCCAAGTGCCATGAAGCAGCTCCACGTTACGCGCTGTGCTATGTACAAGTCCATATATGATGATGATCGTTTCTGTGTTATGTTTCTGTTTTGAGAGACTATGTGGCCGTTGTCTTTCTGAACCTGACTTGCTTCACTTAACAGTCCTACAGTTCTGTCCGTTTACCTTCAGACCACATGGTGTCATTCTTCCTTATGGCTGAGTACAACTCTACTACACACAAAGACACCACATTTTCTTGATCCGTTTATTAGTTGTAGGACATCTGGGTAGTTTGCATATCTCGGCTATTACGAACAGTGCTACAGTAAACATCAATGTGCAGAGGTCTCCGTTGTATCCTGACTTACATTTCTTTTGAGTAGATGCCCAGGAGTGGTGTCACTGGACCATATGGCAGGTCCATTTTCAGCTTCCTGAGGAATCTCCATACTGCTTCCTGTAACAGTTGTACTAATGTGCAGTCCCACTAACAGTGTATAAGGCCCATTTTGCCACATCCTCGCCTGCATTTGGTATTGTTTTAATGGTAGCCATTCTAAGTGAACTAAGACGAAAGCTTAGTGTACTTCTGATTTGCATTTCTTTTATGGCCAGGAAAGTTCAATACTTCACATATTTACTGGCCATCTGTGCCTCTTCCTTTGAGAACTCCCTGTTTAATTCATGTGCCCATTTCATCATCGGGATGTTGATTGTTTGGGGGTTGAACTTTTTCAAGTTCCCTATAGATTCTGGGTATTAGCCCCTTACCAGATGAGTAGCTGGCAAAGATTTTCTCCCATTCTGTGCACTGTCTCTTGAGTCTGGCGACTTTCTTTTGCTGTGCAGAAGCTCTTTAGTTTGATGCAGTCCCATTTGTTCATCCTTTCTCTTCTTTGTTGAGCCTTTGGAGTTCTATTTAGAACGTTGTTGTCTTTGCCTATATGTTCCAATGTATTTCCTACTACTTTCCGTAGTTCTTTGAAGGTTCCAGGCCTTTTATTAAGCTCTTTAATCCAATTATAAGTGATATCTGAACAGGGCAAGAGACATGGATCTAGGTTCAGTTTTTGAATGCGGATACCCAGTTTTCCCAGCAGTATCTGTTGAAGAGGTTGTCTTTTCTTCATCATATATTTTGGGCACTTTTGTCAAAGATCAGATAGCTGTAGCTTCATGGATTTATGTCTGTATCTTCTGTTCCATTGGTCTTTATGTCTGTTTTTGTGCCAGTACCATGCTGTCTTTATTCCTGTGGCTCTGTTGTATAGTTTGAAGACAGGAATTATGATCACTCCCACATATTATTCTTTTTGCTCACAACCGCATTGGCTACTCAAGGCTTTTTTGTGTTCCATGTGAACTTTAGGGTGATTTTTCGATCTCTGATGAATGTCACTGGAATCTTGATGGGAATTGTGTTGGACATGTAGGTTGCTCTTATAGTATAGTCATTTTCACAATACTGACTGCCAATCCAAGAGTGTGGGAGAGCTTTCCATTTTCTGCAGTCTTCTTCATTTTCTTTCTTCAATTGTTTATAGTTTTCATTGTAAACGTCTTTCACTTTCTTTGTTAAGTTTATTCATAGGTATTTTTTTGAGGCTTTTGTAAATGGAAGTGTTTTCCTATGTTCTTTCTCAGTGTGTTCACTGCTGGTATATAGAAAGGCTATTGATTTTCATTAATTGATTTTGTATCCTGCTACTTTGCGGAAGGTGTTTATGATATCTAGAAGTTTTGGGTGGAGTTTTCCAGGTCTTTAGGTGTAAAAATCACATCATCTGCAAATAGGATAGTTTGACTTCTTCCTATTTGAATTCCTTTTATTTCTTCTTCCTGTCTTACTGCTCTAGCTAGGAATTCTAAGAATATGTTGATTAAGAGTGGAGAAAGCGGACACCCTGTCTCATTCCTGACTTTAGAGGAAATGGTTTCAGTTTTTCCCCGTTTAGTATGATGTTGATTATAGATTTGTCATATATAACTTTTATTACATTGAGGTACATTCCTTCTATTCCTAGTTTCATCAAGAGCTTTTTTCATGAAAGGATGTTGAATTTTGTCAAGGGCTTTTTCTGCATCTATTGAGATGATCAAGTGGTTTTTGTCTTTGCTTCTGTTTATGTGCTGTATTACATTTAATGAGTTGCATATGTTGAACCATCCCTCCATCCCTGGGATGTAACTGACTGTGGCTTAAGATCTTTTTGATATGTTGTTGAATTCAGTTGTCAGTATTTTATTGAGGATTTTTGTATCTAAGTTCATTGAAGAGATTGGTATATTTCTTTTTTTGTTGTTGTGTTTGGTTTGGCTGTGAGTGTAATGCTGGCTTCCTGGAGCGATTTTGGCAGTCAGTGTTCCTTCCCTTCTTTCTATTATTTCATGGATAAGTTTGAGGAGTGATAATGTTCGTCTTTAAAGGTCTGGTAGGTCCCAAATTTATGGTTTTGGGGAAACTCTTTGTTGCTGCTTTAATTTCATTAGCTTGCTATGGACCTATTTATTTGATTTATATCCTTTTGGTTCAATTTTTGTTGGTCATATGTGTCTAGAAATTTATCCATTTCTTCTAGATTTTCCAGCTTATTGCAATATAGGCTTTCTAAGTAGTCCCTAATGATTTCCTTGGTGCTAGCCCCTTTTTTGTGAGAATTCATGTTTGAAATAGTTCAAACAAACAGCTGAACATTTCACACTATGCCCAGATCATTTGTAATAGTGGATGTCCTAGTAGAAGCTCTGTTTACTCACTGCTGGACCCACAGCAGGCTCAGGTTCCAACACCAGTGAATTAATGAGCGACTTTGGCGGTGGGGGACAGACAGGCTCAAAGCAAGCAAGCACTCCTCAAGAGATGCTCAAAACAAACACTTTTCTACAAAACCTAAAAAGCTTTTTTAAAAAAAATGGCTTTGGACAGAGTTTAAAATCAGTTGAAGTTTCTTTTAATTAAAAGACCAAGGGACAGGAAGCTCCTTTGTTACAGTACATTACATTTGGCTCTTACACAGAGTAAATACGTATCAGGAGTCCAATGTTTACACCAGCACCCAACTCTCAGGTGAACAGTGAAGCACTGAGATTGTAACTCATCTTTACGTGCAGTTCTTTGGTAGACTCAGTCAGTTAGTGGAATTAGTTTGCACTAGAAAGAAGTAGTAAAACACCTCAATTTGAGCGTAGTGCTTTTTTACCATGAGCTACTTACACAGACTTCAGGTAAAAGTTGATTTTAAGATTTTTAAATATTGCCTTAAATCTTCCCATTAGCATCAAGGTAAAGCTGGGGCAAAAAGGCAAAATGTCTTCCATGATGCTGCCTAAAACTGGGCAAATGGAAATCAATCTGAACCCTGGTGGCACCACCGCTTTGTCCCCTTCATCTCCCTGAAGCACATCGTAAGGCATCATTTTGAAACTGCTACCTGAAGCACCCTACTTAAGCCTAAGTAACGTAAACAGCTACTTTTCACTACTGCGCTGTAATACCCTTGAGCCTCTGCCTTCTACTACAGAGTTGGGAGGTGATGAGGTAATCAGTTCTACAAGGCAAGGAAAGCTGGAGCCAGGCTACCGAATGATTTTGGCCTCAGAATTTGTGTGGATTTGGTTTGAAAACTCATTCCTTTGTACAGTAAGCTTTCTCCCATCTCAAGTTGTATTTTGATCTTACCAGATGCCAAAGTTTTCAAGACAGCACTTTTTGTTCCCACTGGATGCAGGAGTGACATGTTCTGCTGCTCTTTGGGCGACCAGATTAGTGTCAGAATCCATGTTATTTCCCTTAAGCCACCTTAATGCTGCAGTTCAGCTCATCTGAACTTTTCCATGGATGAGATCAGAATACTCAAAGCTGCCACTGTAATGAAGACTTGGCAGCAGTGCTGCCCCCACCCTCATCATCCTTTCACACGACAGTCTGGACAGGAGTGACGCAATGAGCAGGAGAGCTGGCTCTTTCTGAGGAGGAGGTTGATCGGTTGGAAATCTCTCTCTGCAGTTCCTCTACTTTTTTCTGAAGTTCTGCTCGTTTAGCAAGAAGTTCTTTGTATCTGTTATGAATGGGTTCCTATGAGAGCAAAGCATATATACAATTACTCCACCAGGCGACCCCTTGTATTGTTCCCTTGATGGTGCCATGCATGTGCTTTGAGCAGCTGGAACCCATCAGAAGTTAAATTCAGGTCCTGCTGTCACCACTGCTTTTGCACTAGCTAGTCCCCAGAAGTTAACCAAACAAATGTCTAAAGTCATTCAAGTGAGTCAGGATTATAACCTGTTACAACTGAATGGGCAGAGTGGGAAGTTTCAAGTTGCAGTGCACAGAGGAAAACTCCCCTCTTGTACTCTACCTGCGGTTTCATCCTTGGATTCCACCTGATGTAATAGCCCACCCACAGCTCTAGGTGGCGCATGCTGGCTACTGGATAAAGGACATGATTGGAGTAGCTCCCATAGAGAGGATTAGTGAAGTCTTCCAGCTGGCTGTTGATGTAAGACCACAGTGAAACAGTCCTTTTAGGAAGATTCTGTAAGAAGGAAAAGTAGATGAAGATTCAATTTGCAGGGCTATTTGTTGTCATAAAAATTCACAAAGGAGGAACACTCTAGAAGAGACCACATGTATTAGAATTAAAGGGCACTGGGAAAACAGTGTGTTGTCCCAGTTACCTGTGACCTGGAAAAATGGAACCAACCCAAAATCTCACCAACAAATCTCTAACACAATGGAATTTGTTACAAAGCCATAAACAGAAATTGCACATGCTACAACACAGATGAACCACGAAACATACTAAGTGAAACTCAGAGTGAAGGCTACCGTAATTCCATTTACATGAACGTATAGGCAAAACCGTACAAACTAGGAGAGAATGGGGTGATGAAAATTTCTATATTAAATGGCAACACCAGGAGAACTTGAAATAAACTAAGAAGTATACACACTTTATACAACTTGTACGATTAAAACATTCTTTCTTCTTTGGCTGGGTGCAGTGGCTCAATCTTGTCATCTCAGGCTACTTGGGAGGCCAGCCCAGGCAAAAAGTTCTCAAGACCCCATCTCAACCACTGGCTTTGTAGGAAAGCACAAATAGGAAGAAAAATTATTCTATCTGCCGTCAAGGAACTCACAGGGAGCCCTTACCACTGGTTGGTTGGTATATTTTTTTGTAGTACTATGTACATCAAGGGTCCCCCTGCACCACTTTTTAAGTTTTTGAAATAGGGTCTTGCTAAGTTGCCCGAGCTGGCCTCTAGCTTTCAATCCTCCTGCCTCAGCCTTCCAGGTGGCTGCGGTTATAGGTGTGGCTTGGCTCTGGAAAGTTTTTCTGTGTGGTGTCTTCTCAGTGTTTGGTCTTTTATAGTGTTCATCTAAAATGCCTTTTTGTGTGCAGAATACGTTTTGGGATTTGAGCTACCCATATCCATCCAATTGTAGCTTTCTGCTACTTACACTTTTCTGAACCTGCTTTGAAGGATTTCCATCCCCCTTTCGTACATGGAACAGTGGGAACACTGCACTCTAGGATCCCAAATACTTCACTTGTCTTTGGCAGAATTTGGCTGATGACTGACAGGCACCTTCATCCTTGTGACTGCATGCATGCAGGAAGTGATCCACATACAGCTTAGAAGACCAACTGCCTGGTTTAAATATACCCGAGTGCGTCCTTGTGGGGAGAACCAGGAAAGTGTCATACTTCACCTCTTTTCCTCTCTGTTGTTCACTGTTGCAGAGGAATGTACCAAACAAACAGCTGTACAAGTGGTCCAGAATGGTAATCAGAAAATACTCGTTGAACTCAAATGCGGTAGGAAACTGTAATTGAACCCAGAACACAAAGTTAAGGCGTGTCTCCCAGCACGTGCCTCCGTGTCGTGAGCAGATCCCATCTAACAGCCTTTAAATCTAGTAACTGTCAAAACTACTATCAAGCCGTGTGTAGTATTATCTGCTGGGTTTTCTGTCCAGAAATCCTTTATCATCTTTTCCTGTGCAGCAAGGGTTTCAGTGGCTGTTGTGGTTTCTGGACCCTCTGTTACACGTTAACCTCACAGCAATGATATTCTTTAAATATCAGGATGAGATGTGCAGATAATCTGCAAGTCAACCTACTTAATGTGTCCCTGGAACATCCTGTCAGTCCCTCACAACTTTGAGAGTGTGTAACACAAAATAATCTGGTGGGAATAATCAACGGAAGAATTGCAGGCCTCCGAAAGGTAAAAGGTTTAGATTGACCTATCCTATCAGTATTTCAAAATAGATCAGAAGCTTCTATGTAAGACTGCCACTTCCAGAGTTGTGAAGAAGAGATCCCTGGATGTCTGGACTGATGGCTAGGGAAAGGGTTTCAGGTTTTTATTTCTTATGCAAAGTCTTGGCATAGAAGGAAATGGCTCAATTGAGTAAGCAAGAGTAAGGATGAACGCAGCTTGGCTGTGAAGCTTCCCAGACTTTAGGACGGTCTAGGGCAGGGCAACAGTGACACGGCAGACCTCTCTAGCCAAGTGAAGCAGTGACCCGAGCGTGTGTCAATTACGGACAGCAAACTGGCTGTGAGCAATGCGCTCAGATCCCATCTCCTGTGTGTTACACACCACCCATCCACAAACGCACCCTGCTCGTGACAGCAGTTTCAGCTGTGAGAAGACAGCTCAGGCGGGACCACTTCCTCACAATGACCTCTAATGGAAGGGGTGAGGAAAGGCATGTACTGTGTTTGGTTAATTACTTCAGAATGATCTGACAGATGTGGCATTTAGTCCCTCCAGTGTAGTGTACTCTTCCATAAGCACTGTGATAGCTAACAAGCATGGCTGGCTGGCACTTTGTGTTCACATAGAGAAACAGCTAAAATAAAGACCAGTGTAAAGCACTTTTAATTTCTAAGAGACAGATTCAAATTGACTTTGTACTGTTTAATAATAGTTTCAAAACCAGGGTTAAACTCCTCTTAGAGATACAGCATGGGGCTGCCAAACTTACCAAGGAAGAAGTGTTTACGTACTCTTCTTTGCTTGGTTCATGGACACAGCAGTGCTAACAGTCAGACGCATCAGTGGCTCCAGGAGCTTAAGGAGCTTTCCTACCCTTCAGTTACTCTTTGACCTTGGCCAGGAGTCAGGTGGGGTAGTGGTCAACAGTGGGTCCAGTACCCAAAAAGGGTAGGTAGGAGTCGTTTAGCTACTGGCTACCACCTCAAGGGAAATCCTCCCCAAAGGCCATCAGTTATAAAAACGGAATTCATATTTTCACTAAATGTGTTAAAACCCCAGGCACAACAAACTTTAGTCACACCTATGACAACACTTCATTTACCCAGCAGGTTTCAAAATAATCCAAGTTGAAATGCTGTAGCGGGGCAGCGGGAACTCTGATAAAATGTAAGTGATTTTACCTAAGGCTTACCATTTCCTTTGAATGAAACAGCATCATCTTTTAAAGAAGTGTGATTCCAAAGTCAAGCAGAGCCACTAACTGCCCTCATACACATTCATGTGACAATCTAGCTAAATACAATTCAGACTCTTAGCTTAAGGCCTGATAAGCCCTGGGAATGTGCAGTTAGCATAGCTGCCCTCATCTCTGGGTTATCGAATGGTTCTCTTGAGTTAGAAGAAGTCATATTTTTAAGACTGACCTTGGACCTTCTATAATAAACCATTTTCGCGAGTATTTTGCTGATGATATCTTTCTAAACCATTTGTCCCATTTGTAGTAATATTTCAGATAAATCTATTTGTTAAAAGGCCTTCAGAAGGTTTGGAAAACGTATTCTTTCCATGTCTGAAAAAGCACTAAGTCTGTTCCCTGCGTTGCTGTGATTTCTCCAAACACATGGTATTTAGCTGGACTGTGTGTTTCTTCACTTCTGTAGTACTAGAGATGAGCCTAAGTGAGCAGTTACCAAGTTACCACTATTTGTTCAAAGGAAGGAGACTTCTTGCAAGTACCGATACCTCAAGATGAAATTCAATGGAATCACACTGTAAAACACTTAACTGTTACCAAGTTACACCGTGATGATAACACTGACTTTGAACCTTATCAGAATCCTAGGTTTTCAGTGACCGGGTCTCCCTACTCTGGCTCGGAGCTGAAAGCAGATGTGGAAGAACGGACTCCAGATGAGTTACCTGTCTTGTCATCTGCCAGACACAGTCGATGAACTGGAGGAAAACAGGTGATCTGTCTGCATCTGCGTGGTTCTTGTCCCCATGGCCAACTCTCTGTAAAAAGATAAATAGTGTATGTAGGATTTGTCACTTCATCTAAATAATCTTACCTTCTAATAAAAGTAGGATCTAGTCAGTATTTTTAATTTTTTTCAAGAAAAAAAATTTTTAAGCATTAAAGGGAGAAGAAATCACCATAATTCTACCAAGCAAAAACCTATTTAACATTTTAATATGTAAACTCCCAGGGTTTTTTGTCTGTTTGTTTTTTGACATGAAATGCCTGCAATATGAGTTAGCACTTTGTTTAATAAATGAAACGAAGATCCTGGAAGGTTAATAATGGAAAAGCACAGCAGACCTGAGAGCCCAGACTTCTGTCCTGGAGACTGCCCTCTGAGATACAAGATCCTTACACAGTGGCTTCAGAGAGCACCTTTAATGTCTTGGCCAGGGAGTGAAGAGCACCTCCATTCATCAGGACAAACCACGTCAGCACCACCTTGGAAAACCTTCAAGCTTCTGGGTTCTGTCCTCCTCTAAGGACCATGGACCCAGATGATTCAAATTAAGCCAGACTCCTTAGCCCAAAGCACAGCTTCATCCTCAAAGTGTGGCCCACAGACTTTTCATAGTAATACTAATACATCATTGTTTATTTTGTCTTCTCCCGTGTGGGACCTAACTACATGGCTATCACTGTATTATACCCTGCCAACACTCATAGTGAAAGAGGGAGAACCTCAGTTTTTCTTAGACAAGTGTCTTTGACAAAGCAGGAAATACTAATTTCACTAAATTTCACCCTATGGGCACACAGTTTTCTCAACCTGTGTGAAAAGATGGGACAAGTGCCCAAATGTCACCTCCATTATCCGTCCCTGTGCTGCTGCATGCTGACAAAGGTAGCAGGGAGCACATGGTTCCTGGGGCCACTTTTCTTCACAGAATGATTGGAATGTAAACTATGGTTAGTAAGACTCGAAACAACTGACAGTATCTGTTGCTCATCATTAAAAAAAATCTAGATTTTTACTGAGCACTTTCTTGGTAAAATCAGTGTTGGTATTAACAAATATGACTTATGACACTGAACTGTGACATGTTAAACTTGGAAGAGCTGCATGACATCATAAGCCACTATTTTCTGAATAGAAATATAAAATTCTTGGAATCACTGATAATTGTTAACAAGGTCTGAAACCAAAAAGTTTGAGAATTGTTACACCTACATTATGTGAACATATCTTCTCAAATGGATGTCCTTTAACTGTCAAAATTTATAAAAAAAAAAAAAAACACTTTTCATACTATAATTAGAAAAAAATGTGGAAGACAGCCAGAACCAACAATTTAGGAATTCACAGCAATTTCAATTGAACTCATGACTGAAGTGTTTGCTTACTGTATAGAGAACTGAAAAATGTGAGCTATCTGAGGAGACGGCTTAGCTACCCTACTTTATTTAATAGTTCAAACAACTATATCAAACTGTTCTGTCTAAGTTATTTGTAAACACTGCCAGTACACCCTGCTAACGCACGGGCACAGAAAGGTGGACCTTTCAGAAACACGTGGAGGAAAACATCTCCCCAGAACCCACGGTCTTGGCGCATGGCACCTTCAAGCAATTCTGTAAATCTTCCCTCTGTTTCAGCCACAACACTTGATTGCCCTGTTGCTCTTGCCTGGCAGTAAGCCTCTGCATGCTGAATCCTGTGGTCACAGCTAACATGCATGGACAACACAAGGTTACTGCTTGAGGTTTCTGACTGGAAATACAGGTTTAACTGCTGAAAGCCACCTGGACATTTAAAGACCCAGGAATCTCAAGTATGGTATTAAAAGGAGCACGGGCAAACGTAGTCTCTTTTAAAAAGAGACGTACTAACCCCTGTCCTCTACTTAAGAGGCTGTGGTTGGCTCTGGGTACCACACTTGGGAGAGGACACCTGGCTGGGATGGTATGGGCAGAATGCAAATGAAGACGGTGGTGACAGAACAGACAGCTCTCTGCCAGCATCTGAAGGGGAAGGGAATGTGTTCTTGCCTCTGAGGGGAACACAGGACACTGAGACACAGGGCCCTGGCACTTTCCAGGTGAAAGTGAACAGCTTCAGGAAAGGCACTGCTTGATGCTGATGTGTCAGAAAAGAAACTAAAGTCTTTCATCACCTTTGCTCTTCTGCTACATACTTTGCACTCAACGGTAAATAGACAGTTCAAATAACAGTGAACGTGTAAACTGAAATTTGTTTACATCAAAATAAATCTTGAACAAGAAAAGGGGCTTAAAATCTCATTTCCACAGACTATCTGCAGTGCTCTCGGTACTTACGGTCATCCTTGTTTTAGTGTTTTAAGAAGCGTAACAGAAAACTGAGTTTAACGTATATCTTTACTCCGTAATTTTAATCCCAACCTGATTTTTTTGACCCTTATCCTATGTAAGCAATGCTACTTTATATAGCCACTTTAAATTAAAAATAATAATTAGGTGCTTTGTGATTCCATAACCATTTGTACAGCTGTTCTTTGGCTTTTTTGAGACAGGGTCTTCCTGTGTAGTCCACGCTAACCGAGAACTCACAGTCCTCCTGCCTCGGCCTTCTGAGTGCTGGGATTACAGCACTACTACCCACAGCTACTATTCCGAACTGTCACTGGAGGGAGAAACACTCATCACATTAAATGAACCTGATGTTTCCAGGACAAAGAGCCCTGGCTCCAGAAAATTCTCTTGAATTTATCCCTCTAGATAAATGCTTGGTGCTCAGTCCTGATTTTCACGCATCTTGAATGTGAAGGCTCTGTACTCACCAGCTGGAATCGATGGCCAAAGCTCAGCCACTCCTTCTCTACGAGGACTTCAAAGCCTCGGATGGTTCGATAGTAGCCATCCAGCATGAGCATGGCCAGGGCAGTCAGCTGGGCTGTGCGGTCCCAGCCGTCACTGCAGTGCACCACCACAGAAGTCTTCCCCGACTCCACCTTGTCAGCGATCCTCAGCGCCCCAGCCAGGATGAGCTGCAGAACAGAGCTGAGTGAGGCTTCCAGCAGGCATGCCCTAGGGCTCTGCAAGGACTTTGGCACGCTCATTTGTTTACACAGCAAACATCCAACGGGAAGGTAGCTCTGAGAGCTAAACAAAGCAAGGGCGTAAGACTTTTCTTGGAGTAATTAAGTTCTACCTGCTTGTAAGAATCACCATACGTAATAAAAATGACTGACATGCCAGCTGAGGCCTAAAGTTTCTATTACAGCAATACTTTCTTAACCAAATCAGAAGTGCCTGAAAAAAATGATACTGGATCTCAAAGTATTCTGTAGCACATGTTATTCTGACTATAAAGTTTCTATGTCAGGTTGCAGTGGCCGCATGTGCCTCACAGTGACACTCTTCCCTAAGCACAAAAATTACCATCAGATTCATGTGTCAGTTTACCTGCCACCTAGAATAATTTCAGCCCTCTGGTAAATATGCAGAAATCTTTTGCAAAAACCTTTTCTGAAAAGTCTTGAGTGAAAACTAAACAACCAAAAAGGGAAGAAAAAAGTAAAATTCCCTTTTAAAATGTGCAGTAGCACCTCATCGTTCTCTGCAGCGACTGTATCCCGTCCACATGGAGAGAGGACGCCATTACACGTGGATGACATCACACATAGAGCACATCACAGTGAGGAGAATGAAAGGAAGTGCACTGACTGAGCTGGAAATGACTGATGCAATCTCGGTCTTAACTACACTTCAGAGTCACTTGTGAGCAGCTAAAAACGGTGCTTCTGACTCAATTTTACACAAGTCTCACCTATAATGTAGGTGCTTACTGACTTAGTAATCAGTAGTCCAAAGTTAGTTAAGTCTGGCTGGGAAGAGTTATCTGTCCATTTGTTCATAAAGTCAGATTTATGGAGTCCCTTCCTTTACTGTACAGCAGGCAAGGCTGCAGGTGCTGGAGGCAAGAGCAGTGAACAACACACTACCCGGTCAGTGAGGCTTACACCGGGGGCCCATGCGGACACAAGTGAGCAAGGAAACAGCACATCAGAATGCCGTGAGTGAAAAGCCCCAGCAGCACAGGGAGAGCTAGCAGAGCTGTTACTTTGCGTGGAGTGGTGGGAAGAGGCCTCTGAGAGGCTGGTCTTTGAGGCAGCCACACTGTCTCAGACCTCGAGGAAACTTGTTTGTCACAGCCACAGCAAGCGTCTTGGAGAGCTGTGGAACTGACATGGCAATGCTCCACAAACACTCAGCCTGTTCGCTGGGTTCCAGGTCAAGGCTTAGGGCTTTATACTTCACTTACTAAGCTTAATAAATATGCCCTTTGAGTACTGTTTATAGTTGGCTGCATTCAAGCTTCTTAGCTTCTTGAAGAGAAAAAAAATAATAAAAATTCTCCATAATTCTCATTAATTCAGTCTGGCTTTTAATTTTGTCTGAATTTCAGAAATTATCAGATGAGTACAAGTCTATTAAACATGAAATATATTTTCCATTTCATCATATTAATATATAGGTTCTTAATTAAATCTGTATATTGGTAATCTGTATCACTGAAATTCAGATTATATTTGAAGAATATTAAATAAAATGGTTCAGTACTCAAGCATTGATTAGCATGTTAGGTAAACTAGTGTTCCCATGGCATTTTTCAAATGATTTAACATTCAAATCGTGTGCTCCCCCTCGTTTCTCTCACCAGATGGCTTTAACTTCACAAACCTTCCAGTGAATGCTTACTGGGTACCTGCTTGCACAGGTAGTGCTTCCCTACAGCAGTCTGGGTCTTCTTGTGTTTGACATACCGATTAAGCAAAAGAAAAAGAGTTCAGAAAAATGGATCTAATCTGGGAAACTGGAAGAAATGAAACATGAACTGGGATCTGAGGGATAGGGAGGATTCAGATAGGATGGCAGATACAACAGAAGCAAATGCACATCCACTGTTGGAAAGGCACCTTCAATGGACTCCAGCTGTGATGGCTAAAGCAGACAAAACTGCTCATCTGAGACACGTTACACATACCTTGATATGTTCTAGCCAGTGAGTAGACTCCAAGTTAGACAACCAGTGAGTTTCCTCAATATTGGGATACACAATCTCCTTAAGTTTCCGTAAGGACTCTCTCATAACATGAATATTGTGGATATCCAGAAAAACTAGCTCTGCATTTTGATAGGCATCTTCGCTTTCATAACCTCCACCCTTTGCCTGGAAAAAGGCACAATCACAGGACGTCATAAGTGAATGTATGCCCATTCTTTGTAAACCCATTACAAAGCTCCATCAACTATCAAAACACCTGAAAGGAGATGCATGTTACTAGTGCCTGGGGCGCTTCCATGGGGAAATGCAGACGGCTCAGGCAACTTAGCACAAGCACACTCCACCCTGTGTTCACTATGAACAGAATACATGCTCATCTTCATGGGCTGTTAGAAATGTTACATGAGAAACATGAAACATTTCAAATCCCTCCATCCTGACTCCAGCACACTTCCCTTCATGCTGACGGGAACCCCCAGACTCAGTTCCACCTCAAGGATCCCAAGTCTGGCTTACCTCCTGCCTGTCCACCCTATTTGACTCAATACTTGCAAAATAAATTCTTTACCATTTTAACAACTTCTGTATCAGAGTTCTACTGCTGTGACAAAATCCCTGAAGAAACAACTTAGGGAGGGGTTACTTAGGCTCCTGGTCTCAAGTGTCTGGCCTGTGGTGAGGAAATACATGAAACATGAGAACTGCATCTCCTGGCAGCCAGGGAGCAGAGAAGAGGAACAGAGTAGCCTTCAAAGACATGTCCCATGATCCACTTCTTCCAACCAGCCTCCTTCCACAGCCCCAACACCTCCCAGCAGTCTGTCACATTCTGAGTCCATCAGTGCACCCACTGGGTCAGAACCTACCAACCTGACCTAACCCCACACAGACACCAGCTGTGCTTTACTACTGTCCTAGGCACTCCCGCTCCAACCAAGGTGATAAATCAAGATTAAGCATCACAACTTGCTCATATGTTAAACACATACTCATTTTAAAGAATATAAGCAAAGGATGCTGTTTGGCACCACTATCTTCAAAGATTTAAGTCTGCATCTAAAAACTGAGAAAATATTTGGTATTTTTCAAAATAAGCTACAGCCGGAAAGGAGAACCTAGTTTTTCTGGGCTTAATATTTTTATTTTATGAAATATAAGGGAGCCAGGGTGAGGGTGGGAATGGAGTGGGGTAGAGGGGGAGGCTGGGAATGGTGGGTGGGAGTGGGGCACAGAGACAAGATGGAGCCTAGATCACGGAAAGCAGGCCTCCTATCCCCTAATGGGAAATGAAAAGCAGGCTCACCAGCCGACACATCTAGCCTTCCCACAATGCTTCAAGTAAATGATGTGTCCTTAAAAAGCTTCAGGAGAACTAATTCCACCAGAATGTAATTCAAATCCCGTACAAGCTACCCTAAAATAGCATATTCAGAACATCCTGCAGACAATGCCCCTCAAGCAAGGTAAGCACATTTAAAAAAATGAGCCGGGTGCCAGTGGCTCACGCCTGTAATCCTAACTACTCAGAAGGCAGAGATCAGGAGGATTGAAGTTCAAAGCCAGCCCGGGGAAATAGTTTGCAAGACCCTATCTTGAAAAAACCCTTCACAAAAAAAGGGCTGGTGTAGTGGCTCAAGATGTAGGCCCTGAGTTCAAACTCTAGCACCACACCAAAAAAAAAAAAAATGATGGCATGCATGAAAACATAAAATTAAAAAAAAAAACTGAAATTATAGAATTTGGAAATATTATAAATATAAGAAATAACTCACTTTGGAAATAAAAACTAAAAGAAACCCAATAGCAACTTAAAAAGTTGGTGAAAAGAAGTCTTAAAAACTAAAACAGATGAAAGACATAAAAAGGATTCAGGAGAAAGTGACAATGAAGAGAGGCAAACACCAACACCTAAATAACAAGAATCCCTGAAGGAGAGAGCTAAGCCAAGGAAGAACAAATACTAAAAATACCAAAAGTCACAAACTGAAACACCAGACGCATAGTTAGAACATAAATCCAGAACACAACACAAAGACACCTTGAAAAATTAACAAAAACCCCTAAACCAAAAACTATTGAAAAAAGAAGATTCTTTGGATATTCAAGGCAAAAAAGAATCAATGACTTAGAAAGAAAAAATACTTAAGCTTAGCCAGGCATGGTGGCGTACACCTGTAATCCTAGCTACTCCAAAGGCAGAAAGTAGGATTGCAGTTCGGGGCCAGTCTGGGCAAAAAGTTAGTGACAACTCACTCAACCAATGAGCTGGATGTGGTGGTGCACACCTGTCATCCCAGATACACAGGTCGCATATGTAGGAGGATTGTGTTCAGGCCTAGCTGGGAAAAACATGCAAGGCCCTGCCTGAAAAATAACTAAAAGCAAAAAAAAAAAGGGGAGGGCGGAGGGGGGAAGGGGAGGAGGATAAGGGGGAAAGAGAGGCCTAGCTTTAGTGGTATAGCATGAGCATGAGGCCGTGAGTTCTACCCTCCAAAATAAAACAAAAAACTTTTTGAAAGCAAATCAAGTAATATATTTAAGATACTAACAAAAATCAAATGTGAGCCAAAGACTTTCTACCCAGCAAAAATGCCTTTCCAATATAGAGGATACAAGCTGTTATCAGCATGCACATACTCAGAGAACCTTGTTCCCATGCTCCCTTGCTAACATCTCCACACAAAGGGGGAAGGGCCAGACAGACATCAATGTAAGAACTAGTCACACTGGGCACAAGCACAGACTACACTCCTCCCTCCATATACCTTTGGGGTCAGTCCCAGGACCCCATGGACACCTAAAGCCTAACATAAAGGATGTGATTTTGCCAGAGCCTGTGCTCACCCTCCTGTATGCTTTAATCATCTCTCAATTGCTTGTAATGCCTAACACAATCGAAGTCCTGTGTGTATTTCTTTGGGGAATAATGAAAAGTATGTACTCATTTGGTACAGATGCAATTTTTAAGAAGCATTTTCAGCGTGCAGTTGGTTGAATTTATGGATGTAGAACTAACCTTACAGAAATGAGGTGGAGGGGATGTGTATTTATAAAGGAGTATTTAGTGAAGGCTGTGCTCTCTGAGGATGCAGACCCAATACAAAGCATCTTACAATGGTGGAGAACGTGAGATCAGATGCAGAAACCTTTCTAGCTTTCTGGTGATCACTCTAGCGATGAAGTGGGGACAGTGATTCTGAGACTGACAGAGCAAATGGGTACCACCGCCCGTGTCCTCAGGACAGGACGCTTGGTGTGGAACTAGGGAGTTCAGATGTGATGTGCAAGTGAGGTAAAACCTCTCTGAAGGCACGTCCACCTATGAGAACACATGGATGCTGTCAGAGGGACAAAGGAACCACACCAGCAGCAAGGCACGTCCTTAGCCTCACGTTACAATTTTAGTGCCAGCTGCCACTCACAGAAACCAGAACTTGCTGGAGAAATGCCTACTGCAGTCTGGGCAGGAAATGTACCAAATCTCCTGATGGGTTTGGTACATCCTGACATAGCTGACAGTCAAGATTACTGTGCAACAGCTACCTGAGATGACCAACTTACAAAAAGAAAAGGCTTACTTTGGCTCACAGTTTTGGAATTGTCAGCTCACAGCCCCACTGCAGCCTGTGAGGAGGTGACGTGGTAGCAGCAGCACCCTGGGGAGCAAAAGCATTCACCTCCAGGCCAGAGAACTAAGGGTGGAAGAGGAAGGGCCCAGGTTCTTTAAGGACCTGGCCATCCACAGTGAACCTGGAGAACTCCCACTTAACCCTTCCTCAGTCACAGGCTGGGGACAAAATCTTGAACAAGTGGGCCCTCGGGGGACACTTATCCAAACCATGGCCACTACTATGGCCAAAGAGGAGGAAATTTACTTCAAGAAAATAGTATTTACTTCAAAATAATACTAAAACTTTTAAAACTATCACTATGGTAGGAGAAGACAGGAGTAAATTCATTACTGGGGAAAGTGGTAAATAAGAATCTTCAAACATTTTTCCTGTCCTTTTCTGTATGAATTTAACTGCCCATTATCCAAAATACAGACCAGAGAAAGCATGTCTTTATAGGAGAATTCAATTAGCAGCAAAAACATAATGAAATGAGAGAATCGCCATTGGGCAGCCCCAGTGGGTTAACTATGCAGGCGCACACACTCATCTCCATGTGCCCCAGGACGTATGTACACCCACAGCCTTGCTAAAAGCACTGAGTAAGTATGTGAGCACACCTCCGGATTCACCTGACAGAAATTCAGGGAGAAGAGAAATCAAGGCCACACGATACAGTCAGCAAAATCCTGGCTGCAAGTGCTCTACACATAAAATTTACGGAGAAGTTAGAGGTGGGCCAAGGGAACCTGGAAGACACACTCAGCAGTTTTCAAAAGTTAGCAACACTAAGGAAACCATGAAAGAAAGGTTACTGTGAAAGAAGGGGTTACTTTTGTTGGACAGAAGGTGAAACTGAGTGGAATGAGGCATGTGGACTTGTCCAGCAACATTTTAATTCTTGATATGGGTTATCATATCAAGATATGATAAGTCATTATGTGATAAGTTATGAAGCCATAAAATGCTGCTACTATGAAGGTAAAAATCTGAAGCAAAAGGGAAATATACTTTCTAAATTAAAGAAGTGATTTCCATAGCAAAGTACGTATGAGAATGATAAAAAAAAAATACGACGAGGAATCTAACATTTCACCCTACCATCTTTCTTGCCTTATACTCCCCCCTCCCATTCCTCTCATCCTAGAAAAAATCCTGTCTCATTCCTGCCAATCCAGAACACAAGGCACAGGGAGGGACAAGCAGTTACTGGGAAAGCGAGCGCCCGCTCACTCCTTACTGATGCCCTGCAGCTGAAACACTAGGCCACGGTGATGCTCCTGCCTCGCCTGCTTTGAAAGGTGAACCTACAGTTCAGTGGGGAACGTCTGCCACCACAGTGCCTGAAAGCGCTGCGCGGGAACACCCTGTACAGCTTGAGTGAATCTTCAGAAATAACCTAACCGTCCAACAACAGAACCCAGCCATCACACTTGGAACGCATTACAGAACAGTTTGCCCTGGGATAGAAAGAGTGCATTTGTTTAAAAAGGAAATTAAACTTACCCGTTTTGTTTCAAATATGTGTATTTCCATGCAGACACACAGGTCTGGAAGCACAACCACGGTTTAACGGTATTTCTCATTAGTTACCAGGCTTGAGGTGTTTTAAAATATCTTCATCTTCTTGCGTATCCGTATCAACTAATTCTAATTTCTGTACCCTGCAGTCTTAAAAAGATTAAGTGCCTAACTCAAAATCACATCCCAAGGAGATGAGCTGAGAGAACTTTACCTTCACCTCCGTGGTGCCCCATCAACTGAACAACAGCTCACCTTAGGAACAACAGCTCACCTTATTAACTACAGCTCACCTTATGAACTACAGCTCACCTTATTGGCAACAGCATTCACGCTCGGCCGGGCATCAAATATGAAGATCTTGTGAGACTGTGCATTGGAGTCCATGATAGCCTGAAGGTACTTCTCGTCCTCTTTGCTCCGCTTTCCACTCACCCCCACCATGGGCTGGCTACATCGGGTGATGGTGGCTTGGCTTTCAGGATGAATCCATGACAGCACCTTAATGGGAGAACACGGTGACACCCTGTACATGTGTCTCTGTTTGTAATTCTTCTCCAAAACACTCTACTCTCAAGCTCTGCTTTCTCATAGATCCAAAGCTGGCCAAAAAAGGATACCTCAGGCTTTCGGAAAAATCATCACCTTTCTTTCAAGCCATCTCTGTCAAGTGGAAAACTTAGTCTAATTCTTAATCAGATACTGATTTGTGAAAGTCGTTGATTACTGCTATCTTAGAAAAAATACATCAAAAGAGGGCTAGGTCAGCCTCACTGCTAAAGTGTATCACTGCGTCAGCAAAGCTGCCCAGCTCTACACGCTCCAGAGTCTGTGAATTCTGTATCTAAATGCATTTGAGCTCATCTTTCTAGATCCAGCCCTTCTTCATGAATTTGTAAAGATTTCCTCTTGTTTGGCCTTAATGAACAGAACATGCATCCCACGACTGCATAATGCCTGAGGTTCACAAACCATGAATACCATACAGGGCAAATGTCCTCACGTTAAGAACCAACAATTCTGTTTTAACTCTTACAGTTTAAAAATCTTACAATTAAGGCTTTACTTATCCTAGTAACTCAATCTCCAACGTCCCCACGAAGACAGGCTGTGCCCCTCTGCGGCCCCTTGCCTCCAGCCTTAGGTCAAGCACAAGAGCACTTGCAAAGTCTCCTCACGGTGGCCCACTTACTGGGATGCGGCCCCGTGACCTGAAGGATGCTACTCTCTTTAGTTCTTCATCGGGAATATTTGCTGGCACAACCAAGAGGGCAGGGTATGTGTCACAAAGTTCATATCGTTCATTTATCCTTGTTATTCTCCAGCTTTCATTTGGAATTCCCTACACAGGAAATAAGACATAAGACAAATTATTAACACCAGGACAGTAGCCATCCTACTCACCCTCTCCATTTCTTAAGCTGTTGGAATAGCTTGGGGAAGGAGACATTCTAGTGCAGGGTTCTGTGTTCATTTCTGCACCAAATATAATGTTAACAGATCTACTGATTCATTAAATATTAATGGACTGTAAGTCTGTGCTAAGCATATCCAGGCAAGGGAGGAAGGAAAGAAGAAGACTGCAAATGTTCCCTGTCTTAAAAGAGAACAGTCTCATTGGATTTGATGGAGTGCTGCCACTCATGTGCACAGGGATTTCAGATGACAGCAGAGGACGGTACAGCTGTCACTTAACGTACTGCTCCTACCCTGCAGTACTAATGCAATGCTGCCAATCTAAGAAGAAGCTAGAAATGCCAGCAATGATGGGAAATACTGAAAACAAGATCTTTGTTTCATTTATCTATTGGAAGTTTTTATTGTTTGTTTACTTTTGCAGTGCTGGGGATCAAACCCAGGGCTGTGCACATGCCAGGAAAGTGCTCACCACTGTGCTGCACCACCAGTCCAAGAACAACTTCCTAAAAACAATTATTAAGCACTCAGGTTCTTCAGTATGTGCTGTTTTATAAATAGTGTCCTAATTCACATATAAGATTACTTAGCAAAGTACTTAAAATTTTTGTCCTTTGTATAGAAACTAAAGCTATTACCTTAAGTGGCTAGAATTTAGAAAATTTAAGTATTTTACGCTTTCTGATCCCTGAAATCTCATCAAGACAGAACTGAAAGAAAGCAATTTATAGTAACAAATACATCTTTTGAGCATCTATGATGTGTAGACACCATGCCAGCCTCTACATACAGTCACATTACCTTCCTTTTGCATATGAAGAAGCTGCAGACTATCCCTGAACCAAAGCTATCCATCAGGAAGTGATACTGAAGTCATGCATATTCCAAATCTACCCTTTTTGCATAAAAGTACGTTATTCCTCTCACCAAAGGACTTGCTCCATCAGAGGGTTCCTTGTAGTGCCTTCTAACTGGCAACCTTTATGAAGGAAGGGTTGTGCAGATGTACCTGCTATCACAAAAGACTGCACACAAGCTGACACAGGCAGCACAACTTTGCACAAACAGCACTTCTAAAAGACAGCTGCCAGCAACTGTCAGCTCAGCCATGCTTGTTACTAATTTCTATGGTGCATATTTTAATAGGTAAAAGGTGCCTTCCGATATGCTGTTAATCCTTCAACAATCCCATACAGCACACCCATCACCAACAAAAAGGTACTGTTTCACAAATGACTCACTCTGAGTAAGAGCGAGCTGAAAGTGAAAATGAAGGCTTTTAAATGATCTGGAATTAGAACATGATGATAAGTGCAAACAACTTTTGAGCACGCCAAAACAAGCAGATTAAATACTTTTAAACCACTGGATTTTATGACATGGGAGTTACCAGTTTTTTTTTTTTTTTTAAACAGATGATCTGTTCTAAGATGGCAAAATATCCAAAATACATTCATGAAAAAGGTAGAGAATAGTATTCGTGTTGTTCTAGATAAACTTTAAGAACAATGCGCAAACATACACACAAAAGCTCCACAGGCATAAAACCCTTGAGGACAGGTAGACGCCAGTGACAAGCAGTGCCCACAGGGAGCCCTGGCAGCTGGAGCTTTATGGGAACCCTGCCTCAGATTTGCCCTGACTCTGAGCGCTGTACAGAGGGCACACAGTGCTATTCTCATGCCTGCTAATTTAAAGGGTCGGGGTCCACGGGACGTCCACTGTCGTCCACTAAGAGCTGGGCGCTCAGCCCTGCCGCCAGGCTTCCTAGTCCCACAATTCGCTTATAGACACAGTTGCTCACAGATCTTCTTTTCTTTGTAAAAATAATTTTCTCTGGACAGTTATCTCATCTGCTTTCCAAAGTTCTATGTTGAATGCTGCTAAAACAGACAATTTCGCCCAGATTCCTCATCTTTACAATTTTAAAGACATTTAGATTTTCTGGATTAACAAAAAACTTGTGCTGTTACTTCTAGACACTTTTTTTGTTGATTCCCATTTATTTTGTATTGTTTTTTTATATCTTACCAATTGTTGGTATAATAAAACAATGGGAAATTTTAAATTTCACTTGCCACATGTGATCTTAGTAACAAACTCAACCTCAAACCACTTGAAGATCTTCAGCTCTCTAGTGATGGTGTTTTATTCTCCTGGCTTTGCAAAATAAAGCTAAGTAAATTAGAAGCTTTATAATTAAAGGGGAATGTCTGAAATACAAATACAAAAGTCACAGCTTAAGGACTTTCATATTCAAATTCTAAAATAATTTGGAGAGCAAATCTATTGATTACCAAGAAACAATGTGCTTGAACTTAAACTTGTAAGAAAGCACAGTGGGCATGAGGAAAGTTCAAACAGAAACAAGTCTATTTTAGGTAGAGTTTAAGTGGTGCAATACAGGAGCTCTTTGTGAAGTACTAACTATATTGAGGAGGAATGGTTCACTTAACAGATTTTAAGACTGGATTCTACTTTAATCTTAATGTGGTGAGCTGCACTCATAGGTTTTCTAAAATTAGTGTGCACTACCTGAGTCAATCTCTCAAAATTCCACATAGGCATTCTGAATATATTTACAAGTACAACTGGCCTACCATTTTTTTTCTCATTGTCCTCACAGGAGTTTTAATTTAAGGTACGCTAGATTCATATGGTGAAGAAGGTGACCTTTTAAAACACTTTTCTGAAAGATTTTTATGATGTGTCTTCCTTAAATGTGTAGTAGAACTTACCCCTGAAACTTGATACAGATTTGTGTACAGATAAAAGGTTTCATGGGCTCTCCATTTCGTCTTAAATCAGTTCTGGCAAGCTGTATTTTTGTAAGCCACTGCTCATTTCACCCACACTATTTAATTTAATGACAGGCATTTAAAATACAATATTCTGATAGTACCCTTAACATCTACAGGCTAGCAGGGACACTCTCCTCTCTTTCTAACACTGCTTACTTGGGAATATTGCTTCACAAGTCTCTCTTGAGGTTTGATGATGCTATTAATCGCTGCAGAGATACTATTACTGTTTCTGCTAATCCTATCTTTCTGTCCCATTCATATCTGTTCATATTTTTATTATTTTCTTCCTTCTACTTTCGTTAGGATTTCCTCATTATTCCTTTCTAACTTTCTAAGGGGAACTTCAGCTCATTAGGACTGTTAACATTTCTTTTCTACCATGTGCACAGTGTTATACTTTAGAACACACAATCTTAGCAAATTCTAGTATGGTAAGTACCTTTCCTCATCTTGCAGACAACACAAGGGCCTTTAAGCACTGCTGATTCTTACCCTTCTTCTGAGTCATGTGTCACTGATGTCTTACACATCATATACTTAGACACATGGTTGTGTTCTAAACACTCTGTTCATTTGCATCTGCATTTCGTCTGCTCAGTGATCTCTCATCTTCTGTCTGGACTCACTTTCATTCTGCCTGATGTTCGTCCTTTAGAGTTTTCTCTGACTGTTAACGTTTTGTCTAAAAATATTCTAACTTTCCCTTCATTTCTGAGGAATATAGTTATTGGAATGAAATTCTCAGCTGGTGTATTTTATTTCCACACACTACAAATAAACTGACCCTGTTTCTAGCATCCACTGTTGCTTTTGTAAAATAATGTATTAGTACCTACTTCACAGAATTATAAAGATCAAGAATTACTACCTAGACATCTGTAACAAGCAATGAACCCAAAGCACAATAAAGAGTCTCCCAAAAAACAAGTCTAGGACTTGACAGATTCACTGCTGAGTTCTACCAGACCTTTAAAGAAGAACTAACACTATCACTCCTCAAACTTATCCATGAAATAGAAAGGGAAGGAACACTGCCAGTATCATTCCAGGAAGCCAGTATTACACTCATCCCAAAACCAGACACAACAACAACAAAAAAGAATTGTAAGTCAATCTCTTTAACGAACTTAGATGCAAAAATCTTCTATAAAGTACTGATGAACTGAATTTAGCAACATTATCAAAAAGATCATAAACCACAATCAAGTCAGTTGCATCCCAGGGATACAGGGATGGTTCAACATATGCAAATCATTAAATGTAATACAGCACATAAACAGAAGCAAAGACAAAAACCACTTGATCATCTCAATAGATGCAGAAAAAGCCCTTGACAAAATTCAACATCCTTTTATGATAAGTGCTCTTGATGAAACTAGGAATAGAAGGAATGTACCTCAATGTAATAAAAGTTATATATGACGAGCCTATAGCCAACATCATACTACATGGGGAAAAGCCAAAACCATTTCCTCTAAAGTCAGGAATGAGACAGGGTGTCCGCTTTCTCCACTCTTAATCAACATATTCTTAGAATTCCTAGCTAGAGCAATAAGACAGGAAGAAGAAATAAAAGGAATTCAAATAGGAAGAAGTCAAACTATCCTATTTGCAGATGATGTGATTTTTACACCTAAAAGACCTGGAAAACTCCACCCAAAACTTCTAGATATCATAAACACCTTCCACAAAGTAGCAGGATACAAAATCAATTAATGAAAATCAATAGCCTTTCTATATACCAGCAGTGAACACACTGAGAAAGAACATAGGAAAACACTTCCATTTACAAAAGCCTCAAAAAAATACCTATGAATAAACTTAACAAAGAAAGTGAAAGACGTTTACAATGAAAACTATAAACAATTGAAGAAAGAAAATGAAGAAGACTGCAGAAAATGGAAAGATCTCCTACACTCTTGGATTGGCAGAATCAATATTGTAAAAATGGCTATGGTACTAAAAGCAAACTACATGTTCAATGCAATCCCCATCAAAATTCCAATGACATTCATCAGAGATTGAAAAATCAACCAAAAGTTAATCTGGAGGCATAAAAGTCTGTGAATAGCCAAGGCAATGCTGAGCAAAAAGCCCTATGTTGGAGATACCACAACACCCAACTTCAAACTGTACTACAGAGCCATAGCAATAAAAACAGTCTTGTACTGATATGAAGATCAGTGGCACAGAACAGAAGACCCAGATATGAATCCATGCAGCGAAGCCCACGTGATTTTTGACAAAGGCATCCAAAACATACAATGCAGAAAAGACAGCCTCTTCAACAAATGTTGCTGAGAAAACTGGACATTTGCCTGCAGAAAACTGAAACTAGGTTCATTCCTATCACCCTGTACAAGTATCGACTCAAAGTAGATTAAGGACCTTAATATCAGACCTGAAACTTTGAAGCTATTACAGGAAAGAGCAGGGAGTATGCTAGAAGCAATAGGCATAGGCAAGGACTTCCTCAGTAGAACTCAAGCAGCTTAGCAACTAAGAGAAAGGATTAACAAATGGGACTACATCAACTAAACTAAAACACTTCTGCACAACAAAAGAAATGTTCTCTAAATTGAAGAGGCCACCCACAGAATGGGAGAAAATCTTTGCCAGCTGTACATGTGACAAGGGATTGATAACCAGAATATACAAGGAGCTTAAACAACTAAACTCCCAAAGATTAAATGGTCCAATGAAGAAATAGGCAAATTAAGTGAACAGAGGCTTTCAAAGGAAGAAGTCCAAATGGCCAAAAAACACATGAAGAAATGCTCAACATCCCTCATCATAAAGGAAATGCAAATCAAAACCATGTTAAGATTCCACCTCACTCCTGTTAGAATGGCTACCATCAAGAACACAAACAACAACAAATGTTGGCAAGGATGTGGGGCAAAAGGAACCCTCGTACACTGCCGGTGGGGATATAAATTAGTACAACCACTATGGAAAACAGTATGGAGTTTCCTGAAAAAACTACAAAGAGAACTGCCTTATGACCCAGCAATTCCACTCCTCAGGATATACCCAAAGGAATGTTAAGTCAGGTTACAACTGCACACCTGTGTTTACTGCAGCACTACACACAACAGTCAAGCTATGGAAACAGCCTGGATGCCCCACTACTGATGAATGAATTAAGAAAATGTGGTACTTATATACAAAGAATTTTTTTCAGCCATAAAGAAGAATGAAATTTTGTCATATTCGGGTAAATGGATGGAACTGAGAACACCATCTTAAGTGAAGTTAGGTCCAGAAAGCCAAAGGCCACATCTTCTCTCATCTGTGGAATAGAGGCCCAATACAAACACAAGCAGTATTATGAAAAACAGGAGACACTAAGGGTCAGTCATTAACGGGAGGGGGAGGGCAAAAGAAGGGAGTTAGGAAGGTGAGTATGGTTGATGTACTCTCTGTACAAGAATGAATATGGAATTTTTAAACCTGTTGAAACCACCATAAGATGGGGACTAAGGCAGAAAGGAGAAAAATAGAGGGAATGAACCAATTCGGGTTACAATACATATATATATATAAAAATGTCACAATGAAACTGTCTATATAGCTATCTTATACAAACAAAAATGCCTTTTTTAAAAAAATAGACAACAGGAAGGTAAAACAGGTTCTGTCTGTGGGTTGGCACCAGTGGGAGGCGGGGCGGATGTAGGGAAAGGGAGTGTAAGACTGAATATTGTGGGACTATCATGTACTCATGCATGAAAATGGAGAAATGAGACCTGCTGAAACTATTCCAGGAATGGGGGGAGATGGGATAAAGGAAAATAATGGAGGGGGTGAATTCAACTATGATCTATTGTAAGAACTTTGGTAAATGTCACAATGTACCCCAGTACAAAAATAATAATAATGAAAAGATTAAAAGTTGAAAAAAAAATGACTATTTAGGAAAAACTTGAGGAAAGGCCTGGCATACATATGTGCCATATGTGTGCACCACGTGGTTTAGTAAATAAAACCAATACACAAGAGGATTTGTTAGTTGACAAATATCTACAGTCTCCTAAGCATCACCATGCAAGAGTTGTCTACTACATGCCGGGCACAGCGCACAACCTGAGGACACAGCAGTAGCAAAGAGATATGGTACCTTCCTTCTTGGAGCTCAAAAAACACCAAAGAAGCAACAGAGATGATTATTTCAAAAGCTGGGGACACTGGTGAAGAAAGAGAAAGCAAAACATTTCAGCACAGGAAAGACAGGAAGAACATAGGGGAAATCCTTGCAAAGACCACCAGGAGGAGTTAGGCTTCAATCCACATGTAAAATAAAAGATGGAATGAATTTGTATCAAATGCGGAGGGGGTGCTCTTATTATGGCTACTGACCAAAGTAAATCAACAAAACAGGAAGTTCACTACGTCCTCAATGAAGATGCAAAACTTTCAAACATTCATGTAGCGCTAAATTATAAGCAACAGAATTATTAACGAATTTCTTTAGAATTAAACCATAGGATACCACAGAAAGAAAAAATCTGAGTGACTAATGTTAAGGGTATATAATAATACTGAAGTTTACATATACTTATCTTATCTTTATTTTCATAATGATTAAACACTTTTTTAAGTAAAGTTGATACTTATCAACTCTAAGATGAGTAAAGATTTATAGAAAATCACTGATATATTCTGGAAAGTAGTTCAAACAAGATGAAAAGGAAACAACCACTGGGGTTGGCTTAAGTAAAAACAAAACCCTGAAGAGCTGTTTACTTCTGCTCATCACATGCCCTTCATAATGAAAAGAACACAGAACACTAAATCTGAAACAATAAAATACATACCTGCCTTCTATACTCCAAAGCAGAGTCATACAGTTTCCACCCATTTTCAGGGAATATTTCTTTGTATTCAAAAGCAAAAAGAGGCTACAAGAAAGTAAACAGTTAATAGTTTAAAAAGACATATAAGAAGGTAATGAGTCAGAAATACGTCCTTAAAAAGTTTTAATTTACTTCTATCCAAGAATATTTTATCACATTTTAAAAAAATAGTTCTGTATTTAAAGATGTACTGTTTTTAACATATTTTTTAAAGAATAGAAAAGCACAGAGAAACAACCCCAAAAATTCATCACAGCAAATGTATCATATTCCTTGAGATATCTTTGGTAGCTTTTGTAGGTTTAAAACCTAAATAATGAAGACATTTTCAGAACAACAATCTTCCAACACAATTCACAGTTTGAAACCACAGATAACAGCAAGTACATAGTTCTGAAGTTCACGCCACATCCTAAAACAAACCAAATAAGCTTTTTTATTTTTTGGCATACAACCTGTATGCCAAAAATAATTATCATTTTTATAGACATAATGGCAGAATTAGCTATGATGTTAAAACAAATTAAAGTGGAGGCAGAGAACCAGTGCTGCTTCCCAATTCCCCCAGTGATGCCCTCGGGTTGTTCTCATCTCTGACGGCAGCCGGACTGCGGTGGAAGTAAGCTGCACAGAAGAAGGGAGGCAGCCGAACACTCTCATGAAGTGGGCAGTTCAGCCAGAGTCCCAAACTGCTAGTCTTAACTGTTAGCTCCCAACTACAAAGGAGGCTTCAAATCCTAATGAACACCACGTGTAGCTTTCAGTCACGGAAACCCCAGACACAGAGATCATGTAACTGTAGAATGTTAGTAATGGAATGGACCCTGAAATGAGCTAGTGTTCCTATCTAAACAAACAGACTAAATTAAACCTAAATTATATGTTTGGTTAAATGTCAAAGCAGGGATATAAATTAGGAGATTCTATACAACCTAGTCAAGTTTCTTTATGCCAATAATCATAACACATACTTTTCAAATATTATAAGCATCTTACCAGGCTGTTAGAGACAGGAAATGCGTATTTCATGAGATTCTCAAATATAGATCTTCTCGTTCGCCCCTCAGGTTTATGAGCAAATCGTAAATTCCTAATATCCTAGAAGATTTAGGATCCAAGTTAAACACCATTCACTTTTTATTTAATGAATAAATAAAGTTACTTGGAACAATCTTGTAAAGTGTTAAGATCTGTAAATATGGAATACAACAACACACCACAGCTCCTAGAAGCAGGGGAATTATAACGGTTCACTGGGAGAAATAAAAAGAAACACAAGAAGGCACTTAATACCGATCAGGATTCAGAGGGCAGAAAATTTACCTATGCTTGTGGACTCAACATGGGCCAGGAAAAGCGGAAGCAAATGATATAAGAACTGGAGATTCCAGGCACTGTATCTGAAGCTTAGCATCATGACTAGCAAATACCACCACTCCCTGTGGACCCCCACTTTTGTCATTAAAACCTGAATAGCTGTTACTACATTTCCACCATGTCTGGTGAAGATTTTTCTACTCACTATCCCTTCGCAGGACCATTTCCATGTAACCTTCTCTTCTTAAGCCCACTGCTCCAAATCTGACAGAACCAAACTGTTACTAAAGATCTTCCCCACTCCATCTCAAGTTCCCCCACTCATCTTCCACCTTCCCCATTCCAACTTCAAGTTCTCCCACTCCATCTCAAGTTCCCCTACTCGCCTCTAAGTTCCCCCACTCCATATCAAGTTCCTTCCACTCATCACCAAGTTCCCCTACTCCATCTCAAGTTCCCCCATTCATCTCCAAGTTCCCCTAATCCATCTCCATCTCCCCCATTCATCTCCAAGTTCCCCCATTCTATCTCCAAGTTCCTCCACTCCATCTATCTCCCAAGTTCCTTCACTCATCTTCAAGTGCCACCTCCTGGCAGGAAAATTCTGGAGAATTTCCTTGAGTCTTCCAGGTCTACAATCAGATCTAAGGACCAGGGCTCTCCTCCGTTATTTGTCCTCAAGCAATTTTTCATGCTTAGGCTGACTGTAAATACTCATTATCTGGCTTACCGATATCTCAACAACACTTAGAAAAATGTGAGATTAAGCACAATTTCAAGACTGTCTTTGATTTAAATGTTTTTAATCTAGGCAGAAACTGGAATAGCTTTATGTACCTCATTATATAGAACCTAACAAAGAGACATTATAGTACAATACACCTACAATACAAATAATAAAACAGTGTATTATAAATCTGATCCAAAACCAGAATGCTAGTATTACCATACTGTGAAACAGAAATATGTGACCGGAAGCTGAGATTCTTATTTTCCCCCTGTGAATGTCAAACTAGTAGAGCGGTATACCCAGAGTCACTATGTTAACGAAGGAATTTCCTAAGTGAATGTCTCATAACTAATGGAGAAGTGTACTAAGAATCACTGTGTTAACCATGGAGTTCCCACAGTTAACATATAACCAGTAGAGAGTTGTACTCAGTCACCATGTTAACTATGGAGCTCTCTGAAAGTTCCAAAGCAAGGACCCTACTATGCTAATGTTTTATTCATGGGGGAAAAACCTATTTCAAGTGAGCAAGACTCCAAAGTCAGCCTCCTTCCCATTGTCTTTCATCCTATGCTCTATTCCTGTAAGACTACAGAAAAGCAAGGAGAAAGCAATGTGCCTGACACATGGCTATGCACGCATAGAGCCCTTCTAGTGAAAAATGATGGTGATTTAGTCATTAGTTTTAATACTAGATTCAAAAACCTTCTAAGATTATCAAAAGAAACATTTTGAGTTATACATGTCTGTTTCTTTTCCTGTTGGCATTGGCAGGACAGCAGAAGAAAGGCACAATGTGGCCTGGAATTGAGACAGCCATACATAGAATGGTGACCTGGACAGGTAGTGCATGGTATTAAACGCCTGGCGTATGTGTTTTCTTCTGCTAGGATGACACTCAGATATACAATTCACTTGGAATTTTGAAAATCAGTTTCCAAATACAGGCTATTTTTAGTAAGCAGCTTTTCACAAAAAGCTTTTTATTATACGTATGTATAATAAAATTTACCTTACACACAGTTTCCAGCCCGTAAGAATTTTCACCTCGACTAGAAGCACCACCAATTTTTTCTACTCTACTAATCACACCAAGAGAAGCATCTAGAACAAATGGGGGATCCTAAAATAAAGAAAGAAAACACAAAACTGAGCAACTAACACTATACAATTAAAGACAAAAATCTTAATTAGAGGTCTAGTGATAGAGCTCAGTTGCAGAGAGCTTGCCTATGCCTTGGATTCAATCGCCACCAACACACATACATACACATAACACACACACACATTCACAGACATATAGACACACACGTACATATACCTATGTATATGCACACACATGCATGCATATACACACATACATACACACACATGCACACACATGTACATACATGTACATACACACATATAAACACACATGCATATGCGTAAGCACATGCATATGCACATACACACACCAAAATAAAGAAACTTGAATCAGAAATTCTTTAATTGGGGCTGGAGGCAAGGCTTAAGTGGTAGAGTGCCTGCTTAGCAAGTACAAAGCCCTGAGTTCAAACCACAGTACCACAAAAAAAAGGAAATCCTTTAAAACTGATCAGAAGTGAACAAAACTGGTTGCAAACACTACACACATATACATGCATTCAAAAACTCTGTTCCAACAAGTCTTACCCGTTCCATGCTTTTGAAATATAGCCTGTAGTTGGTGACAGTCAGGGTACCTCGCACAGCACCGGTGAAGGGACATATGTAAGTTACATCTTTGGCTGAGGAGACAAAACATTCAGTTCACTCTGCACAGTGCTTATCAAAACAGCTTCCTCATCTTATGAAGTGAGTCTAATGTACACTAAAAGTCACAAAACTGATGATTCCAAAAGGCCTCAGATGCTAACCAAGTCTCCCACCATGCACTAATCTGGAAGACTGAAGGGGTGGAGGGCACCTTTCCGTCTGAGTCAGACAGGACAACATCCTCGTCGGGTACAGCAGGGGACACGGCTGGAGTAGCAGTGGAGGAGTGCTGGCAATGTGGCAGCACTGGTAAATGTTCAACTCAGTCAGCATTCACCTTATCAGTCTGTAGACTACGTCCCAGTCCAGTTTGTTAACCCATCTCTAGAAATACAATACTGAAACATTAATGCCAGACACTCCTGATCCCATTATACCTGAGGAAGCTATTGCAGGTGAAATGAAATGCATATTAAACTTAATCTGCTTAAAAAATAGTAAAAGGATATTATATTCCTGACCAAGAAACCAATGTCCAACTTTCTAGAGAACTGATCACAAGCAATGTTTTTATTGAATGCTAAATGAGGAATCTACATGGTATTATGTTTTGAAAACATGTATTACTCGATAAAGCAGGGTAACTCAGCAACCACTAGCTCAAAGAGGGAAAGGAAAAGAGAACGATAGAGAATCAGTAATATCGTGAAACAACATCTGTGAAGGTAGAGGATGTAAGGATATGTATTAAAAGTTCTGTAAAAATGAGGGGTGGGAGATAAAGGGGTAAGGGAGAGTAATAGAGGGGGTTGAACATAGACTCACAGTGGGCATACACTGAAAAATCCCTTTGAACTTAAATATTACTAATGAAAGACAGGACTGTAAAATAGGTGAGGGGGTACTAGTGGAAGGGGGCAGGTGAATGAAGGAGATTAGGTGAGGGAATATGGTAGATGGACTACATATACTTACAGGAAACAGAACATAGAAACCTCTTGCAATAGCTTTAAGTGGGCGGGGAGGGGGCTGAGGAGAGAGGGACGATGGAGGCAATGTAACCAATGTACAATGTAAGTCTAATCAGAATTGTCACTATGAACCCCCTTGCATAACAAATATATCCTAATAAAAATTTTATAATAAAATATTTAAATGGCAGCGTTCATGATGCCCTTTACAAAGTTTTTGTATCTTAAAGTGTTTACAAACTCCTGGCATGCCATTACTGTGACAAATCAGCAGATGGAAGAGTGCCTTTATCATTCCCAGGATGTAAGGCGCAAGTCTGCAGAGCACCCACATTCTAAAAACCTCCAAAGGGCTTCCGGGAAAACTGAGGCCCACGAAATATGTTTAGGAAGATGCTGCAACTTCCTGGCTTTGCTTTTCATTCCTCACTTTGAAGCACTGCTGAAACGAGAGTGATCTTTTAACAATCATTTCTAACCTTCAAAATAGTTCCCTTAGGAATACTCAAGCATGAGCTACACTTTTTAAATCAGTTTAATTGGAGGGAAGTTTTTTAAATTAAATTAGCCATCATTATATAAAGATGCAGAGACTTATCTTGCGCTCATTTTCCTGAAACCCACCACAGGATGTGTTCCTCATGGGCTAATGCCTTTGGACTCCTCCTCGTTCTTACAAAACAGTGAGATACCATACACCAAAGTGCTCCGAAAATTGTAAGTGAAGGTTACTCCGAGCTGCTTCTGTCATCATTAGCCTCTGCCTTTCTCGGCCCGTCTATCGTTCCCCCTCAGGCTGTGGAGACAGAGGGCACCTCGTGCTCCTCACCTGAGCACCAACTTAGCCTTAGCAACTCTCAGAAACACAAACACCCACAATTTTTAGATGAGAGTTTGGGGTCAGAAATGTGAACTCCATTGCCCAGTGTTCGAGACTGTGACTGTGATACTGACACTTGGATCCAGTCCTGTGACTAAAACTCCAGCCTCTTCCCACAGCCACAGGCTCCCTTCTCTTAACACAGCAGCTCACTGAGTGAGTTGTCTAGGATGCCGCTACTCTGCTGAGGCCCACAAAGCCTGAGCATTCTGCCAAAGTTTCTATGCCTTGGCACAACTTTTTTCAAAAAATCTAAGCCACAGACTTACATTAAGCCACCTTAAAATCCAAGGCCCTTTTCTTGGCATGGAAAAATGCAAGCTTACCTTAAGCTCAGGCTTTTTTCCTATTAAATTTAATTTTTCAACAATAATCAAGTGTACGCAGATGATTTTAAATTAGGATATTTTATACAGGTACTTTAGTTTTTGCAATAGTAACACTCCTAGTGGAACCAAGACTTTAGATTTACTAATCTCACACTCTGCCTGAGGTGAGAGAAAGAATCTGAGTTTCTATAAGGTATACCAAGATAACCTTGAAAATACACATATATGAAGGCAGTAAGCACACACAAACGAATGCAATGCACACAACATGCAACCTGTGCAGAGATAGACACACTCTAGGTAACACAGGGTCCAGTGGGCCCTGGGGTCAGGAGGAGCTATGAGTGGGAAACAGCCTCCAGTCTTCCCAGTGGGAGCATCCTTTGCACAGTAGAGGTGGCAGCAAAGTACTCAGTGCAGAAGAGCCAGATCCAAGTGCAGAGGTGGGAAGTAACACGCCTACTGTGACAAAGGTGAGTGCTTAGTGGGCCTCTCTCCCAGTTCATCCTACACCACTCTCTATACCCTACTTCTCTCCCTCTTTCCTCTTCTTCCATAAAACTGCAGTGTTAGTGTTCACAAAGCTGTGTGCTTGGGTCTCTTCTCATTCCATACACCCTCTAGATTACTTTCTGCCTCCTATTTTCAATTAATATCCATGTGCTGATGATTCACAGATATGAACACAAGCCCAAGTCTCTCTTTTTTGTTTTTCCAATATTTACACTGAGTCGTCAGTACCTAAAATTCAGTATACGTAAAGATTATACTGAGGACTCAGGAAAAGGGAAAAATAACTTCAACAAAATCTTAGCAAATGACTCTCCAGATCTGGTAACTACATGGATGTTAACAATTCAGAAGCCAGGCACTGGTGGCTCATGCCTGTAATCCTAGCTACTCAGGAGGTAGACAGAGATCAGGAGGATCACGGTTCAAAGCCAGCCCAGGCAAACAGTTCAGGAGACCCTATGTCAAAAACACCCTTCACAAAAAAAGGACTGGTGGAGTGTTCAAGGTGTAGGCCCTGAGTTCAAACCCCAATACTGCAAAAAAAAGAAAAAAGAATTCAGGAAAAAGGAACAGTCAAGGATGACAACCAGCTTTCTGATTTGAGTGATGCAAGAAAATGAGCAAGTGGGGTGAAAAAAGTACCTCCACTGTGGAGACATCTGGAGATCAAGGGTGTGTCCAAGAGACAGGCATTTATTTATATGCCTTAGACAGAGGTTAGCACTGGAAACAGATTTTGTAATCATCAACCAAGATGTGGTATGTGAATTTGATAGTTTAGATACAATCAACTGAAAAGAATATGAAGGAGGGAAGTGGATTAAAGATTAAGCCTAGGGAGCTGTGATATTTAGGAAGGGGGTAAACGAAGGAGACTTGAATGGTGACTGAAGTCTTGCATATGGCCACACGTGATACGGAAGAAAGAGCTTAGGTGTTAAGTTCAGAACAGGAGAAAAGAAACTGTCACAATGCTAACATAACGGTCTCCTCATCTACCAAGAGGGGCTAACGTCTTCCTCAGAACCTCACTCTGAGAGTAACTACATGAGACAGTGAGCAGCATACTAACAACTCTGTCATCGTTCAAGGTCCCATGCTGGTGACACACGCTAACTCAGGAAGTAGTTTAGCAGATGGAGAGCTTAGTGCATCACACACAGAAGCCTGAATCGGGAAGAAAGTCTGGGAGGCTACTCAATCATGTCAAAGAACGAAGGGACAAACGCCATGCTCAGTGCTAAGAAGCTAAAATTAGCAGTTAATAACAGCCCATCAAGAGGTACTTCTTCCCTCTGACATGTCTATTTTCACACAAGAAATGACAGCTAGTGACAGAAAGTGAAAAAAAAGAATTCATTAATTTTTTTTAAATTATCACTGATAAAATGAAAGCTGGTATCTACTTTGGTGTCTGCTGTAATAATTTCTCAAAATCTTTAAGTATTTTGTAGATTATCACGACAGAGCAGGAGCGCAAAGACAGAACTGTAGCATGCTGGCTCATCTCCAGTTCTCAGCCCATATTGTTAGTTTTAGGCTGGACAGAGGAAAGCGTCTACATACGAACAGCTTGTTCTGCAATGGAGGTGAAGTATTTTCATCCAAAAATGGACCTGAGTTTATTCAGAGGAGAAAAACATATAAGGAGGTGAGAGAGAATGTGCTGTAAGAACGACTTGCATAAAGTGACACTTCAGTGGTTTTCTATCTAGCAACCCAATATCCAAATGCAGGAATTCAAAATAATGAAATTTTCCAAAATTCAACAACAGCTTAAAAACAAAAAAACAAAACAACAACAAACTAGCCAGCTTCTTTCAAAGAAAATAAACAAGGGACTGAGAGAAGCAGCAGGGCAAGGCTCAGCTACATGTTGCCCACCAGGACCAATGCAGCAGGGACACAGGTATGGCTGAGGTCCAGGATGTGGAAAGGGGAGGGCAGCAAGGAAAGAGGGTGCTGGGCAGGAGGGGCCTCTGTGTATCAATCAGACAGGAGGAAGAGGTGTAAGGAAAAGAATTACACACCCATGTCTTTAATATTTTCTCCAGGAAGCAAGGGTGGTTCTTCCATTTCAGCTAATTTGTTAGACTCCCTCAGGACCTGGATGGGGGCAAGCAAGAAAAGAAACATCTCATTTTAATTTAAAGGCTATTCTTTCATTTACATTTCAATTGAGTATGCTTGGTCTTATTTAAAGTTATGACATCGTATCGCACTACTTTAAGTCAATATAAGAACTGCAAAGTTGGCACGCAGAACATGAAGTCGCTGGTTTTCTAAACACATTTATGGAATGCCTGGTTAATTATAACAAATTCTACATGTCTTCACACTAAACTCACAACAGCTTACCAATGAAGGAAGTTTCATATCCTCACTTCCCACTTCCCTGGTCAGGAAAAACAGGCCAAAGTGGTAATTTATTCAGGGTCTGGGTTTCAATTACAGTTGCAAGGCCCATTCCCACTCCCCTCCATTAGGCCATGCTGAAGGACCACAGTGCCATCCAAGCTTAGGGAAGTCAACAGTTAGAGACTTACAGTAAATAACGCTGCTAAAGAATCTTGTGGAAAAGACATTAAAATCCTGATGGACAGTTGTTAGTTTACCTTGAGCCTTCCAAGAAGGCAGATACAGGAAAAACTTGACGTCCAGGTGTCAAGTTACATATACCCTTCAACAGCTGCCAAGAGTCTCCAACCTTCCCTGCCGAACAGTAAGCCTCCTACACAACTCCTCACCTGCACCCTGTAATTCAGGTCAGACACCTCACATCCCTTCTGGAGAACCCGCTCCCTCCCAGTCACCTGTTTCCTCAGACAGAAGTCACTCCTCAGGCTTTACTTCACTTGTCAACCATTCTTGATGCTGGCTGGACTCTGCTTCTGGACACTCCCTCTCCGGTCTGCTCTGCTAGTGGTCTCTATGCCCTTGTTCCTCTGATCTGTCCTCAACTCACTTCTCACACACTCCACTAACCACCCCATATCTGCCCCTGGCCTTCACTTCAATCAGCATCGCCAGCTAAGATTCTCATTAAGTTCTAGCTCCGCTCATTCAGGTCCTAATTTAATTACCATCTGGATATACCTCAGCTGTTCTAAAGTTGACAGACCTAAAGCAGATCTGCTACGTAGTGAATGGCACTACATCCACTCTGCCCCAGACGCCAGTGGGCGGGGAGGACACAGCACAGTGGTTTCTGTGCCAATGCACACCTTCTTCACCTCCATTCGTTCCATTACACTGAGAACCAATACCAACTGTTTTTAAATTTTTAGCTTATTTCCCTCTAACCAAAAAGTGGACTTACAGAACCTCAAACAAAGGTTAAAAGGAAAAGCAAGGCCCTGCCACTGCCTTACAGGTTGCCTTCTCAGGCCACAGCTGACTCAGATCTCCACACACGGGCTCCTACCTCACTCGCTACACCCACTCCATCTGCCCTTCCCATAAGACACTGAGGACAGACATTTTACACATTTCTCAATGCCCAACAGAAATATAAATGAGCCAGATAATTGTTTAATTATCTAGTAGCCATGTTGCAAAAGTAGATTTAAGTGACACATAACAGTTAATACCGTCAGTGGGATGAGTAACACAACTTTTTAAGTATTAGTGAGGCACAGTCCATGTTTTCCACGCTAAGCCTTGATATCTGGGGTATATTCTGCATCTGAGCACATCTCCACCACCCCCATCCATGAGATCAACAAGTGCGAGCAGATAAGAACATCATTCTAGAAAGTACCGCTTCAGGCTCTGGGCCACAGGGCCCTCCTAAACGCCAGTACTCCATGTGACCTTATTTGGAAATGGGGTCACGGCATGAGATCGTACTGGAGCGGGGTGGACCCCTAGGTCAGTCATGGGAAAACAGGGGATTTTAGGGCATATGTTGGATACATGTCATACTTTGCCAAAACCCAGAGAACGCACAGCACAGGGCCAAATACAAACTGCAGATTTCATCCAGTGCTAAGTGTCAATATGGACTCGTGGATGGTAAGGGCCGTGCCACACTAACCTAGCTGCACATGACAGGGGAGCTGGGAGGCAAGGGCGGTCATGTGAGAACTCTGTACTTCCGGGGACGTTGCTCTGAACCTAAAGCTGCTCAAAACGCATAGGTAATATGCCAAGTATCTAACAGTTCACAGCACAAGGTATGATCTAAAACTCAACAGAACAGTTGCTCATCTCTCTCTAAAGAGTCACACAGTCCATCCATCAGCCGTGTTTATTATCTGCTTCCCTAATCCTCACTTTCCATTTTCATTGCACTCCTCTCACATCTCCTTTTACCCCTCATGTGCAGCCAGAACCACCCCTCCATCCTCACTGCTTATACTCAGGCCCATATCTTTTAATGTTGTATTTCTGCAGTCCTCAAACTTCTGAATTTCAATACAAATAAAATTGCAAGTAAGAGCTTGAGGGATTGGCAGGGCTTCAGACTTTTTAATTACTAAGAACATTAAAATAAAAACAGTAACAACTATCACCTACTAACATTTCACAAAGGAAAGATTTTGAAAGCCGAAAAGGTTGAAGGATACATTTGTTATAAAGGATAGTCCTTCCCAATAAAGGCAGGCTTATAGCAGATGATCTGGCAAACCAAGAGAGAAAACAGATAGACAGAAAAGGCATTATCTCAATTACTTTCCCTGGGCCTTACACCAAGGACAGTTACCAAATGACCCAGAAGCAGACACACTGCTTTTAGATCATTTTTCATTTAGTGCTCTTCTAACACTCTGAAGATAAGTACTATTTTCACCCCCATTTACAAGTGGGATAACAACCCAAGGTGACACACATCTCCCAAAAGCAGCAGCTGGACCTGAAATGATATCCTAGTCTCACATTAAGACTATGATCGTAGCATCCTAGTGCACTCTACAGCAAGCAACTGACAAGAGGGACAGATAAGGACCAGAGGTGACGATGTGAGAGTCATCCATAAGAGGGGACTGCTGAAGCCATGAGGAAGGGGTGAATGAAGCAAGGGGTGAAGGATAATTTAGGGTTACTGTATTTAGATGAGGAAGAAGAACAGCCAAGTACACAGCAATCAAGTAGTCAGACAAGAAGCGAACCTCAACTTGTCACCAGGTGTGAAACCTGGAATCACCATGTGCCTCCTCACTAACCTGAGGCCCTTGGAGGCCTCACATGCATGTGTTACAAAGTCACCTTTACTGTGTGTTGCCCTAGTACAAGTCTTGTGTGAACTTCTTCTAGTCCCCTGCCCCTCACTCCCTCCACTATTGCTCCATGATCCCTAGCAAATGGGACCTTACTGTTGACAATGCTCTGTCCTTGGTTTTTAATCACCTTCTCAACTGCACACATTTACTTACAAACCTATGAAACAATTTATACAGCCATCCCCCACTGAAAGGCATTTATTCTAAACTTTTGCCATTACAAACTTGAGCTTTTCTGTTCAAAAGCAAAGTCTATCGTGCAGTTTATTTAAAAAGTTTCTTCATATAGTTTCTGCAATTTTTAACATTTATTCATGGATATTTTGTACTTCCAATTTTCACTGTAAATAAGTTATAAATAGGATCTTTCCTTTTCTTGATATAAATATTTTTATAACAGAAAGCTACACAGACATACGGAGTTTGGTGTTTGTAATTTTGCTTCAGGTGGGCCATGACATGCTGAGGTAAAGGTCCTGGATGAGGTGGTGGCAATATGGGGGTTGGGGCACATGAAACCAGCTGTGCCTGGGGTGGTGACCCACTCATGTCCTGCCCACTTCCCGTCCATGCCCAGGTACGATGGGATGCTTGGCTGGCACTGAGGTTTCTATCTCTGGTCCTCTGTCCTCTGTGAGGAGGGCTACGGGGAGCTGAGGCTGACAAGGCCAGCCGAGCATTGACAAAACCCCAGCAGGCTAGGGTCTGGTCAAAGTTTCTCTTGAGGGCAGAAAGTTTCCTCTTTCTGTTGAAAGAGGAGGATGCTGAGTAGATTCCCCTTCCCTGCAGGAAGCAGAAGATTCTCTCAATCTTCCCTGTGAGAACTAGATAGAGCTCTTGGAGGTAAAGTTCATAAAATTATGGGGCCTACCTAAGACTGGGCACCCAGAAAGGTTTTTGTTTTGTTGGTGGTGGTGGTGGTGGCATTTTGAGACAAGGTCTCCCTCTGTAGCTCAGGTTGACCTTGAACTCATGATGCTCAGTCTTTCAAATGTTGGAATTACAGAAGTCCACCAGCATGCCTGGCTTAGCCCTGGAGTTGTAACTGTCAGGCTTGTTTATGCTGAGCCTCCAGCAATTTATCAATGATAACTTATGTTTTCCTACTCTGGTACTTGTTCCTGGGAAGGTCTCTCTCTACTCCAATAAATTATGACTCTATATACATGCCGAGCTACATTCCAATGGGGGGGAGGGCAGTTTGCTTGTGACCTAAATTCTGCCTTTCATCATTTCCAGGTTAAAAAAAGTTTATTTTTCTTTTTTTTGTCAATAATATACCTCCGACATACTTAGCTAGTTACATCCAGACAGTGCTTACAACAGTGCTTCACAGCACTTGCTCTTTACTGGAGCGTGTCTAGTGTTATGATAATATCAAGAGAATCTTGTGAGATATGGACTAGGTGCCGGGTTTTCTCACATGTGTTTCTTGCCTTTTCCCTCTATGGAAGCTGCCTGGAGTCTGCTGGCACCCTTGAGGAAGCACTCCACCTAGAGAGACAGCTTTCCTCCTCCCTGTCTTCAACCAAAGAGACAGCACTGGCTATATCACATATACTTACACACTTGTCCTTCTCTCATATTTGAAAATTGTAATTGACTGTACTTAAAAATTACTTGGCAGTTTTCATTAAAGCGTTTAACATATTCAGAGCTTTTGCTGTCTTAAGCCAAAAGGTACACAGTACCTGTAATAATGAAAATACAAACTGAATGAACATTCTATGGCCTACAAAAAGAGCACAGTAGCAAGACAGGGCTTGCCTGCTAGCCTGGCCAAATGCTGACAGCAAGTGTGTGGCAAGTCAGCTAGGGAGCTTTTACTGTGATACCCAACCTTAGACTTGTGAAAGTCCTAAGTAGAGATTCCTAAGGAAAAGAATTTCTGTGTACCAAATACTAAGAGTGATTATCAGCTTCTTTATTAAAAGAGTATAAAATGTTGTAAAAATGTGTGAGAAATAGAAACAGTATTGAGGAAAAAGTCTTTCTAGGAATACTTAGCATTTGGTACACAGAAATTCTTTTTCTTAGAAATCTCTACTTAAACATTTACAGGTAAATTTTACAGAAGTTACTTATGGTAACTCTGGAAAGAAAAGTTGCAGCAAAATGGGAAGTCATTTTCCTAACAAGGATAAACAAAATGAGACAACGATGAGTATTTTCAAATGGATTCTGTGCTCCTTGATGAAGGCTTAGTTGCTGCCTCTGCCTCTGGCACTCTTCCAAATTTTCCTCATATAATCTCTTCAACTTTTTTCAAATTTGTTATAGCTCTGGTTTTTATATCTATCTCCATTTAAAAAAAAAAAAACCCAAAATGGGCTGGACGAGTGAGCAGTGGAGCTGGATTAACAGGCTGAGCCTGGCTTGTGTGGCTGTAAAGCAGGAACACAGCCAGTATGAATAGCAGTGATAAGGCACACACAATGCATAAGGAACTGTAAGAAGAACCCTCCACAGGGATGGCACGACATGAGGAAGAGCTGGCAAGTTCGTGACAACTGGGATGGGACCACATGAGCTGACCCTAACCAAAAGGTACCTCACACTGTGAGAAACAGGTCCCCCTGGAGAATGTGCAACTGGGAGCACAATACTCTGAGGTGGACATCAGATTAGGTGAACAGACATCACAACTACAAGACTATGAAGGATGGAAAGTAAAGGAAGGAATGAACATGAAGACCTGACATTTCTTGGAAGGTATTTATAAAAATAAGAATTTAAGTGAAAATGAGCTTTTTGAACAGGGGAGCAGGGGAAAAATGACTTGGTATTTCCACCTCCACTGACTCAGGAAACTTTTCCTGAGTGCCTTTGCATTCCACACACTGAGGTCTAAAAACACAAGAAGGGAAGAGACAGACAAGTCTGCCCTGAAAGAGCTTATAGGAATACTTATTTTGTTCAAAAAGCTCATTTTATAAATACCTTCCAAGAAATTTTGTAGGTACTTTTTAAAGCAGTAGCATTTTTGCTTGCTTGTTTTTGTTTGGGGGGCAGTTGAGACAGGGTCTCATTATGCAGCTTCAGCTGGCCTCAAACTTGCCATCCTCCTTGCCTCAGCCTCCTGAGTGCTGGGATTACAGATGTACCCCACAATACCTACTTAGCATTTTATCCAGTTATGATTCAGACTGCTCTAGAACACTCTGCCCTCTGTGTGCCCTAGCTGTATCTTTGTGGTAGTATCTACCATTTAGTAGTCATTAATTTGCTTAGCTTTCCCTACTACGTGACTCCAAGCTTCCTGCTGGCAGACAACACGTCTTACTGGATGCTTTCTCCCTTGGGCACTGAGGAAATTCCAAGAGTCCACCAGGTTAGTGAATAGAGATTTTATCTGGAACTGTGAATAAAGCACAGAAGTTCCTTCTTTAGTTCCTCACAGTTACAGGTGGTTTCAAGCTGCACTCACTAAGGTGTACCTCTCAAACTTTTGAAGCAGATACTCCAGCAGACAGGCGGACGCCCCAGGCTCCCAGGGAGCTGAAAAGAGAGCAGTGTGAAACCCCTCTGGGATCACACCAGCCACACACTGCTCTGTCCACTCAGAATATGGCCAAGGCCAAAGTCCGTGTAAGCTTAATTAGACAAAGGACAGGTAAACAAGACTCAAATAAATAAGGAAAGGTTCCTCTCATTTGAGGGGGAAGGCATGGCTACAGGTGTGTATTAGGAGGCATCTAACTTTCTAAATAACAGAAAAATGAAAACTTTTATGAGGAAAACAAATCATAGTTCTGTAACAGAGAGCCTATTAGAATGGAAAACCTATTTTAAAGCCCAAGAGAGCCTTCTAGGAGAATCCAGTTTCATGGAGTGGTCAAGCAAAGAAAGCAGCAGCACAGCATCTAGGAAGGTTGATGTTAGTAGGGTTAAGGAGCAGAAAGGCTGCAGCAACCCGCATGGAGGGTTAAGCAGAAATAGCAGCAGGATCTTTGTTGTTCCCAGGGAGGAGAAGTCACTCAGACACCCAGCTTAGTGGTTCCATTTCAGTGTGCACCTCCATGATCAACTGATGGGAAGTCTGGCTCCTTGAGAAGTGACATCCCAGTTCCTTGAGCAACAGAAATCACATGGCCATGCCTGAGTTTAAAGAGAGGGGAAGGAAGGAAGGAGAGCTGGAAGGTCTGCAATACTCCTACAGACCACTTAAATGGTCATGGAGCCTACCTGACCAGGAGGGTGCAAGCAAGAAGCAGCCATTCCCTCCCAGAGCTGAAGCCAAAGCACAGGTTTGGAAAGACAAGGAGCAGCACAGAATGGCATCCACAGCCTCAAAAAGAAAACTGGCAGGTCAACCACCTCACCGTGGCCCACGGTCCTGTGGGGCTGGAGGCAGCCCAAATAACTGGGGAGAGTGCCAAAGGAGAGCAAGCTTGACTGCTTGCCATCATCATGCAACCCTGAGCACTGGCCAGCCACAAAGAGGACAGAAGGCAGTGTGCTATGCTCACTGTGGATGCGAAGGTCAGCAAGTGCCAAAGCATCCAGGCTGGGAACAAGCTCTGTGACATTGACGTAGCCAGTGTCATCAGCCCAGAGGGACAGAAGGAGGTTTGGTGCTTTGGATGTTGTCCCTGAAACTGGAATGATCTAAACAGAGTCCAGTTGGCTAATTCTACATGTACATTTTTTTCACCATAAATAAAGGTCATATAATGGTAAACAAAGATGGTGTTTTCAGAGAGGAGACTGAAAACATATCTTTCCTTCCATGCTAGAAATTCAAAAGATGTTTTCCCCTGTTTAAAAATATGTCACACCTTGTTTTAATTTCAAAACCGTCTTCTCCCAGCTCTTTTGGTATTATTGATACTATGGAGCTGTGTATCTGATGACACATGACTACATACACCTGAAGGTATATACAATTCACTTAGGCTAACTCACCTGTTTATTTTAACTGACATTGCCCATGAAATGACATGAGACAACTACTATCAAGTAGTTTGTAGTATGAGATACTTTAAAAATTACTTTAAAATCAGTTTATTACTCAACTCCATTGGGAACATCACGTTTGCTCTCTCTTTCCCAACCACATTCCTCATTCCCCTTTTGTGAGCAGGTTAGAAAAACAGCATTATATTGCAGAACAAGAAAAAAACATACAAAGCTATTAACTACATGTAAATTATAAATACATAGTACTGTTTTATTTATTAACATTTACATTTTGCTAGATAGTGTTCTGTTGTAGAATAAACCAAAATTTTAATCCATTTATGAGCTGATGGATTTTTATCATGTATATAAATGATGTATAATGCACAGTCTTGTTCAAATCTCCTTGTATACATACATGCAGGGGTTCTGCAGAAGTAAAAATGAGCTAATAAGAAGAGTGAGCTTTTGTGAATTACTGTCCTGCTTCTCTCGATGTGGCTGTGGTGACTTACACTACCATCAACAACCTGAGACTTCCCACTGCTCCACTTCTCGAATGTTAGCTGGCACTATCACACTCTAATTTTGCTGATCTGACAGATAAGAAATAATTTTCCTCTGTGGTTTAACAACAACATGTCTTTCTTTTTAATGATCTCTAACATTTTTAATGTGTTGACTAACAATTTCATATTCTTCCTTATGTTTGTTCACAGCATTTGTCAGCTTTCTATTGGGTTGGGGTTTTTTTCTTATTAATTTATACATGTTCTTTACATATTTTGGACAGCAATCCTTTATCAACTACACGTATCTCTGCAAGGCTACTGTCCAAAATATGACTTATCTTCCCAAAATATGACTTATCTTCCCAAAACACACATGGAGTCTTTTGTTATATAAAGTAAACTAATTATAGAATAATAAAATTATAATCTTTTCTTCAATGGATAATACTTTTGAGTCACGTCTAAAATATTCTTCCTGATATCGTAGTACCATAAATACACTGCCATACATTTTCTTTTAAAGGTGTAAAGTTTTAATTTTCAATTTTAAGTTTATAATCTAATGAATTCAATCTTTGCGCATGTGTTAGGTAAGAACCCAACATCACTTTTTAATTTCAATAAAGCTAATCTAGCATTGATTATCAAATCCTTCATTCTTTCCCCTCATTTGCTGTGGCACTTCTGTCACATACAGAATTCTTACAAAGATCAGTCTGTTCCTAAGTTTCTAGTATTTCACCATTGAGTATGAAGTTGATTGTGAAGTTTTGATGGATAGGGTAGCTTTTATCTGGCTATGGTTGCTTTTTCGTTTCCTAAATTGTTAACACTTGAAGTTGGTATGGGAGGTGATAGTATTAATTATGAATAAGTGCTAATTTTAATTATTTCTTCTCTAGCCATTAAACTATACTTTTTGTTCACTGTCCACCTAACACATGCATTATAAGACTGAACTCATTCTGAACAGATCTGCGTATTTCCAGAGCATGTGACTATCACATCCAAGGACAGGGCATATTCTAGCTAACAAATAACCCAAACATCTCTGGCCTTTAGTGCACAAAGAAAATACCTATAGATAACACAAATTTTGAAGAGGTAACTACATTTACCAGATCTATGCCTATTAAGTATTTAAAGATGGTTAGGAATAAAACCTAAAATATTATTATGTTTATCACATATATGTATAGAAAATACCTAAAATAAAGACATGAAAGATAAGAGAATATGATTCCATTTTAATATATAATTCTGAATTATAGACAAACATTGGTTAAAGTGTCATATCACAGACTTCACAAAGGAAATAAAAGAATACAGCTTGACTAGATCCTATCTGTATGAGACTTTTTTTCTGTAACAAGGCAAGCAATACAAAAAGCATTCCTCTGGAAAGATAAAAGTTCAGGATCTCTAGACCATTCTACCCACCAGTGGACTTGATGCTATCCTCTTCAACAAAGTGCCACTCACTGCATAGTACCTGTTGCAGAAAACCTTGCCCACTTGATTTAGTATTTCAATGGAACTGGATCAGCTTTTCAAACACACTGTGCTATCCACAAAAGGAGCTTATACAAAAAGAAGGCTCAGAACAGGGACAAACAATGAGCTTATGTAGAAAAATCAGAGCCTACAAGTTAACCAACTTCAAGCCATCAGTAAAGGATGACATTCAGAACTCCTGTACCAAGCCTCATCCCACACACAGCCAAACCACCGCCAGTCACAAAGTAACACAAAGCCCTCTGCAGTTAAGTTTCACCTGTAATTAACGAAAACACTACCATTTTATGGTTGTTAAAGGTATACATACTAAAAGTAAAAGCTCTTGGTTTCTAGTACCATTCTCCAGAAAACACACACAGGGCTCCTGGAAAAATGTATGATGGTTGTAGAACTGGGACAGGAATGTACATGACAAGTTTCTTGTGGGGCTGAAAGTCAGACGTGACCATAAAGCACCACCAAGCACAGGACACAACCACGGGGACACAGGTCTTATCCAAAGATCTCCAGATTTGGAGCTGGAGCAGCTTAAGCACAAAGTAGTCATAGATTGCAACCGAAAGTGTAACATAAATGTTCACATTCAATATTAGAGAAATTATTGAAACTTCCATCCATGAGGGTAAAGAAACAAATCTCCCATGCAGGAGAACTCCACCAATGTACAGAGACACTCCAACCTCAAGGAGGTGGAGCCCATCCTGAAGGATGGGCTGTGCATGGTCACTTCTTCCAAAGAGTAAATAAACAGCACAGGGGAAGGAAGAGTTTCTACAATGAGGAAACTAGTTAACACTCTTAGCTAGTGCACAGGGTTATCCTCAACTGTGACAATCATGTTGATGGTACACAGCCTGGACAGAATGTGAGGACAAGGGGACATTCCACAAAATACCTGGCCAATACCCTTCAAGCTGACCATCACCAAACATGAGAGGGCTGAGAAACTGTCACAGCTGATAACAACCTAAGGAAACAAGTACCAAAAGTAATAAGGTGGAGAAGAGATCCTGGAACAAAACAGACAGGGAGTAAGCACTAAGGATGTCTGAAAAAAATACGGACTTCAGTTAGCAACAGGCATGCTGGCTCTTCATGTATAACATATGTACTATGGTAACATATTACCCTATTAGTATCAGAAGACACTCCATGTGAGAATAAGAATGCTGTTCTAACAGTTTGCAATTTTTCTGAAAATCTAAACTAGCCAAAAAGTTAAAAAATAGTAAGTGTAATGTTTTCTGTATAGATTAGCACAACAGCCCTCATGCTGTCCAAATGAAAGGCAGGTTTTCATTACTGATGGTGTCTATGCTGTCCTGAGGAAATTAAAGTGGTGACAGTGAGGCTCCCTTCATCCAGCCTTCAAGGTACTGCAACCTACCTGTGCATCCAGTGAAGCAGTGTCACTAAAGTAACCCTAGAAGAATACACAATTGGTTCAAAACACCTCTGACAGAGCAAGTAGAATACTAAAAACCTACGTACAGACAAATAGAGAAAGTGACACTTCTTCATATGAGTTCCTTATCTGTCCACAGTAAGTGTTAGATGCCATGACATCTAAGGTCTAACCAGAAGTAGGCCTAAACATTTAAAAAATGATCAAGGAACCTATTGGCCCTCACTGGACTTTTATTAATCTACTAAGGTAGCATAATGTGAGTACACAGAAATCATGCTATCCTCAACCCAGTCATTTTATGAAATTTCACAAAAGGTAATGACCAACATATAGGACCTTACAGGTGTTGCCAACCTGTCTTCAAGTTTGTTAACTATTTTGAAAATGAGAAAGATACATTCTCAATATATGCTTCATTAAACTGTCCTGTTAAAACCGTGCAAGTGTAACCACTGAGAAAGCAGCCACTTACCTGAGGAAAGGTGCCGTGAGTGCTCCCTGGACAGTGAGCACACGGGAGCTCACCCTCCCCAGACCCTGGAGCTGCCAGCACTTCCTCTTGGACTTCCCAGCTTCCAGAGCCATGGAAATGTTTATTGTAAAGGATTATTAGCACCACACATGAAATCTGGTTTCTCCATCATTCATAGGCAAGTGGTGACAGAAAAGCCAGACACACAAATGTGCAAAGTGCTACAGTGTGTCACTAGTGTGGCTCATCTCATAGAACTGAGACCTTTAATCCACACCGTCCTATGAGCAGGAACTCATCTCACTGCTTACGTGACTTCAGCTCCAGAGTTAACTGCACGGGTTGGAGCACCAGCAAGAGAACGTATTAGCTATGAGACCTTGACCACATTATTCTATGACTTATCACTGCCTGTAGAATGGTGAGAGGATGGTTGGGAGCATTCAATAATTCATTAGCTTATAGTGCATGCTCAAGCAATGTTAGCTTTATTGGCCATTATGAGAGTAATCACGAAAATCTTTCATATCACAAAGAAATTCCTTAATTATTTTGTGACAAAGAACTTAGAAGTGCCAGATGGGGCAGTGCATGCCTGAAGTGGAGATAGGAGGGTCATGGTTCAAGGCCAGCCTGGGCAAAAGTTAGCAAGATCCTACTTCAAAAACAAGCCAGTGCTCGGAAGTAGCTCAAGTAGTACAATACATGTTTTGCAAGCAGGAGGCCCTGGGTTCAATCCCCAGTACTGCCCAAAATAAATAAATAAATAAGTTTTAAAATTAAATAAATAAATGAACAAATAAAATAAGCAAGGTGGTGTACACTGCAATCCCAGCTACTGAGCAAGCAGAGGTAGGAGGATCCCGGTTTGAGGCAAAAGCACAATACACCATCTAACAGCAAAAAAAGGATTAGGGTGTGGCTCAAGTTGCCCAGTGCCTGCTTAACAAGCACCAGGTCCTAAATGTTAGGCATGCACCACATATTTTGCACATTTCACTTATAAGTAATAAGCACTCCACATTTGCCAGCCTTGTCTGGAACATTTTATAAAGACAGAGGTCTTTAAGATTGCTCCGTATTAACACCTCCCATGCAGCTGAAGGAAATACTGATAGTGCAAGTCACAAATATCTAACAGAAAGTACTTCCTCAGAACTTTCAAGTATACATACCCTCAAGTCAGGAGAAAAGTTGTCTGCAGAGGTTGAAATGGAATCTGACGACACAACAGAAGCTGACTTCGTGTGCACAGAATTCTCTGAATGAGAGGTGGAGGCACTACAAAATACAAAAGCACAGAAGGTTTGAAAATGAGGGCTTCACAGACAAGTCCAGACATTTTATTTATAACTCCATTGTCTGTGAAAACATCGACAATCACCCAGCTCTGCTTTGCCTGCTTGACCTCATGTCCAAATACAAGCAGATTCCAAACTATCTTTAGAGGGGTTAGCATCCTCACCACCCAGGGCCCTCTGTAGACTCTCCCAGCACTCATGAGCATACTCTGGCTAATTCCTTCCTTTTATCCATCCTCCCATCCATCTATTTATCCAAAGAACATCCATGACAAGTCCAATATGCTAAACCACTACACAGGGAACAGTGATCAGACATAAATTTGGCACAGTCCTCATGTTCATAAAGTTCACAAGCTTGTAATACAGACAGCAACTAAATAAACAGTGCACTGTGACAATGACTCTAAATGCACAGAGAACGAGAGAATGGGAACACAGAAAAGCAGATGACTCTGGCCAGAAAATTCAGGGAGAACTTCACACATGACATGTGAATTGAGGCCGAAACACATGGAAGGGAATTACAGACAGCAACAACAAGCACTAACAGAATAACTGAGAAGCTATGAGCACATGGACAAGGCTGGGGACACAGAAGACAGAGGACAAGGATGAAGATAGGCCTGTCTGCACCTGTACCTTCCACCTCATCATCTCCATGCTTTTAACAAGCTGCCTTAAATACCCATTCCCTCCATTCCATAAACAGTCACACTCCTCAGCTGCTCACCTTCTTAAACTCCTACACACTTTTTTTTTAATTTCTATTTTTTTATTATTCATGCGTGCATACAATGCTTGGGTCATTTCTCCCCCCTTCCCCCACCCCCTCCCTTACCACCCACTCCGCCCCCTCCCTCTCTCCCCCACCCCCTCGATACCCAGCAGAAACTATTTTGCCCTTTTCTCTAATTTTGTTGAAGAGAGAGTATAAGCAATAATAGGAAGGAACAAGGGTTTTTGCTGGTTGAGATAAGGATAGCTATACAGGGAGTTGACTCACATTGATTTCCTGTGCGTGCTACACAACTTTCAATACCCGACCACACTCTACCTTTGTTTATTGATGTCAGCTATGCACGTACATTTTGTTTCAATAACTAAATTTTAAGGGCCCCAAGGACAAGAATTATGTCTTTAATTCTCTATTTTCCATAAAAATCTACTTCAGTACCCGTATATAGTGTCAACATTTATTGTTTGATACATTTTCAAAAAACTGTGACAACATGCCACAAATGCAATGATTAGAACCCTTTCATTTTAATTACTAAAACTTAAAGTTAGTTAAAGGACAAAAAGTCAACAGTGAAAAACACCTCAGACACCTTGCATTAAGGCTTAAAGTACAGATTTTAAAATGCACATGTAAAACACCATTCCCAACATATTAAAAGTTTTCCCTATGCCAAAGTTAACTTTTTTTCATCATTTTTCTTGAAATACTTCCCATTGGGGATTTTGATAATATTTAAGAGCTCTGTTATAGTTTGAAAATAAACATGTCCACTCTAAGCCTATCTATAATTGAATTAGTTCTACAATGTGAAAATCACTTCTCCAAAAAGTAAACTGCCACTTCATTTAAATGGATGAAAAATTGATGTAGTTACTTATATATATCCAAGAAACTAGATTATACAAGAATCATCAGAAACTGTATGATCCAGTTTTATGATGGTAAGAAAGAAAAACTGCTAGATTGAGAATGCTTTCTCTCTTTCCTTTTTTTTGATAGCTAACTTCTGATTAATTGAGACTTACTAAAATTGACTACAATCGAAGGAAATCTTTCAAATAGAGGCCATGTAAAATTCAGGAATTCAAACCATTAGCTAGGCCCACGGCAGTACCCAGATGCTCCCATTTCCCAAGCAACTTCAAACCATGACCATCTCTCCCCAAACCTACAGCATCCAAGCAACCGAAAGTCCTGTACTGTCAGTCTATTTCCCTACCCTCCTGGGTGTAGCCAGGCGGGGTAAGATGTCTTCCCTGTGACTACTAAGGCAGAGCAGTACTCCCTGACTACTGCAAATCATCGGTCTCCTTTCTGCGGCCCAGCAATGTGATCTTCCCTGGCTAACTCCACAAGCCTTAGCAAAAACAGTCAAAACCCCCTTATGCCTGGATTCACTCAGACCTGCCAGTCTTGGGTCTTTCTCATACACTCAAATCTACGAAGGCAACTTTTTCCAATATTACTCCAACAATTCCTTAGCACTTGTATTCATTACAAGATGCTCACGTTGGCTTCCACCTGCCTCTGAATTGAATTACCTCTCATAATCACAGCTTTCAGAGGGTTGGGATCAATATTGATGGTCCGCCATACCTATTCTAGCTAAAGCTTATATTCCCTCCAGCTAGACAAACCTGTCCCTTACCACTGGTCCTGAGAATCAGACTCCTCCTACTTTCTACTCTGAAGAGCTTTAAACATGGCCTCCAAATGTTTTTCCCTCTGACCAGCTATGGGTCTTGCCATGTAAAACCTCTGTGAAAGGTCTACTTCCACAAAAAAATAATTGTCAGTCATGGTTACTTCCATGGAACCTAGCCATTTAAGAATCTCTGTGCTTATTTTGCTAAAATCATGTTTATACTGATTCATTGCTACTTAACTGATTAATTATATAGCACAGATACTTCTTTAAAAACTTTCAGTTTCCAAGCCCTTTCTATGTTCAAAACACTGCATTACCGAATAGCCTCTGCCCTTCAAAGTTCTACTCAGTAAGAGACATGATACCACATGAACCCCCAATTATACTGACAGTGGCACAAATGAGATGTTAGGAGGGCAAACAACTCTAAGGAAATGGTAGTAATCGTGACTAGAGGACTAAAGGTGCACTATGTTACACTAGTTGAAATTGCTCTTTTTATAGGGCAAATAATCAACTATCAACTCAATGTGATAAAATGAAAGAATGAGAAGAAATTGAGCATGGGCCTTTTAATATTCAGATCAAGGCCTTGCATATCACAAGCTAATATAAAAAGAAATAAAGAGGTAAAAATAAAGAACTTGAGAGTGTGCAGAGCACGTTTGTAAATGTGAGTCCTTTACCTCAGAGCATGAAAGCCTTGCTGTAAAAGGACCCTACTTATACCCACTAAGTGACTCTAGAACAAAGCAGCACAACAGCAGGGCTGCCAAGGTGGGGAGCAACTGGAACGCCCATGCACCCCAGTGGGAATGGAAAATGGGTAAATCAGAGTCGCTACACGACTCAGCAACTCCACTCCTCAACGTATACCCAAAAGAAATGAAAACACACCGCCTACCATAAAACCATGCAAACGTGCATAAGTGTGTACATGGATAACATGGTGCCATTGTTCACTGTAACCAAAAAGTGGAAGTAACCCATGTTATTCGCCTGCTAAAAATCTTTCAATGGACCTGGGCATGGTGGTACACGCCTGTGATTCCAGCACTGAGGCGGGAGGATCAGGAGTTCGAGGTTAGCCTGGGCTAGAATCATGTGTTTTAATTCTAAAACACATGAGTTAGGAGCCTAAGAATGCGGCACATGCTTCCATTCTTTGACATCATCCCCTTCACTAGCTCCCCATCGTTCTGGGGATAAAGATCAAAACCTTCCCAGAGCCTCACTGAACTGACTGGTCCCAGAGACCTCCCTCAGTTTCCTCTCCATCCTCTCTCCCCCTGGATCTCCTCAGCCCAGCTACCTGGGGCTCCTGGGAGGTCCTCTGCACGAGGACAGTTCTACCAAGACCTTCTCAACTGAAACGCTCCCTCCTCATGGAGACCTAATAGGATGCAGTGTCCCAGGAGTCACTCTCATAACCCAGCGTGCTTCTGTCTGTTTTACCTCTCTGGGCAAATGTCTAATGTCCATGACCACTACGATGTCAATTTTCAAGGAACAAGAGAAATGTCAAGAAGAAAAAGTACTAGTTATTCTCACCATACTACTCCTAGAACCTGGCATAGAGCAGACACTCAGGAAATATTTGTGGAATAAATTAATGAATGAAAGAGTGAATAAGAATGATCCAAAGACTGGATTGTCCCAATCAAACCCCTCAGAGGAGAAGACTAGAGTATACAAGGTAAAACGGAAAAGAACCTGAAGAGGTAGGGAAGGCGTAACACTAGAGCAGGGGAGGTCAGTAGAAAGCGTTTACCTTCTGGAGTCCTTGTGTGCATTATTTTATAAACCACACGTAGTGTCGTAGTGTCCCACTCCCCTTAAAAGGCTCCTTAAGCTACTGCGCAACCTCCTCTGTAAAGACACTATGTCTTAAGAGAAGACACTCAAACAATTGTGGGAGTCAGTTTTGACTTCTGTTATTCCCACTAGGGTGGTTAAAGGCAAAGTAGTTGGGAACAAAGAAACGCATCTGTGTAATACAAGGATCAGCAGCACCTGTGGCCAGCCCCACGTAAGCACTCTCTGAAAAGGACCTGTAGACTAGGATTTTAGTTCTTTGGAGGGCCTATCCCTCTTTGAGAATCTCATGAACTGAAGGTCAAGACATCAGGCTCACAGTACCTGGGACTTTATGGTGAAGGACCTTGCCTGGATGGTCCCTCTTAGTTCTACTGTAGTCCAGGGCTTCGGAGTGAGTCATCTACCTTTTGTGACAGCCACACAATATCCAGATGCATACTGAAAAAATAAGCAATATGCACACACTGAAGTAACCTTCACATGTGAGATAATTTCCTCTTAGTTAAGACGCAGAGACTAAACAGAATTATTCCAATACTGGGTGTCTTGCACTAATATCTCCAAAAGAACATGGGTGTATAGTAGGTAAATGGAACCTAAATGCAATCACTACATTTATTTCAGGAGCTCAGCGCTACCACCAAGTAGATTCAATACCTTTGCTTATAAAGTAGAAATGATAGCCTCTCAAGAAATATAAGCCACAGCTTGTCTAATTATTATCACGCCTTAAATTAAGTGATTTTAATAGGAACTCTACCTATTTTCTAAAATAAATTTGAGAAATACTATTTAGCTAAGTTAAGGATTCCGTTTCAAATGCATTTCAATTTCAAAACATACCTCATTTCAAATTGTATCTTCAATAATTCAGAGAACACCACTCTCAAAAAATACATATTTGGCTGGCTCAGTAATTGTTGCCTTCAAGTAACCTAATCAGAAAGATGTAGGATGGAGGACCTGAACTTGATTAGTTCCAAGACATCAGCCTTGTCAGGCCCCATAAAGCCCTGTACACAGTTCCTTACCGACTTTAAGCTTGTAACCCTGGCACTTGGCAAAGTGAGAATGGAAATTCCTGACTTGGAGCCTTGTGGCACTCTGCGTACTCACTTTCTGCCAGCACACGAACACGAACACGTGATTTCCAGACCTACACACCATACTTCCTTTCCCTCCACATTTCAGCACTGCCTGCCCTCACTGTCTTCATTTTCCCAGCACACACTCGCTCCTTAATCCTCACAGTCTAGGTTCTGCTGTCCATCAATCCCCTGAATGGCTTTCCATAATAACCTGACTGTAAAAAACAAATGTTCTTTTCTCAGTTCTGAATCTATAAATTCTCGTCTCCCTTCACTAGCATATTATTTTGGTTATACCATTTCAGTTTAATCATACTTTATTTACTTTGGTGGTACTGAGAATTGAGCCAGGGCCTTACTCGTGGTAGCCAAGTGCTCTACAACTTGAGCCATGCGTGGCCCCAGTCCTTTTGTCTCACTAACTGTGCCCCAGCTGGCTTGAACTCACCATCCTCCCACCTCTGGCTCCTGAGTAGTCAGGATTAGAGAACTGCAGCACCATGCCTGGTCTAATCAACCCTTTTGTGAACCTGCTACATGCAAGATAGTGCCACTGTAGGAACTCTAGAGATACAGAGATAAAGATGGCAAAGTTACTGCTTTTAGTGAGCTTAACACACATGAACTTACTTAACACAAGTACACAGACAACACAACACAAAGTACGAGTGAGAGAAACAAAGCACTTGGGTGCTGGGAGCTGAAAAACTCATATACAAGGCTGGCAGAGTGGCTCAGTAGTAGCACGCCTGCCTAGCAAGCATGAGGCCCCGAATTCAAACCCCAGTGCTGTGAAAAAAAAAAAATTTCACATAAAACTTTAATTTAGAGGATTGAGAAAGGTTTTAAAAAGAAACAGCATTTAGGGATAGCTAAAAGACAGATAAGGTTTAGCACATCAACAATGTCTCCAAGCAAAGAAATAGCATGAAAAAGAACAAAGGTGTCTCACCAAGAGCTGGGTACAGTGGCTCACATCTGTCATCCCAGCTACTCAGGAAGTAAAAACAAGAGGACTGCAATCCAGGTTACCCTGGGCAAATACAAGACCCTATTTGAAAAATACCTAGAACAAAAAGGCTGGAGGTGTACTTCAACTGGTAAAGCCCCTGCTTGGCAAGTGCATGGTCCTGAGTTCAAACCCTAGTACTGCCAAAAGAAAAAAAAGGAACAAAGAAATAGGAAAACAACTTTATGAGAAACACTGCTTTGGTTAGAGTATAAGGCACTTAAAAGGCACAATGGGACAGGCAGAAAAGGTAGGCTTGGATTAGACTACAGAAGGCACTGACTATCGAACTGATACTCGGTTCTGTGAGCAGTAAGAAAACACTGGAAGTTCCCAAGCTTTAGGAAGACATTTTCAACAGCAGGTCAAGGAATGGATTTTAAGAGTGGGAAATTCTGTTTGGAGTTCTCCTACTATCAGGAGACACACTGAGAACCTAAACTAGCAATAAAAATAAAGAGCCGACTCTGCTACTTCAAACCTGTGCCCACATACTCAAATACGTCAGAGAAAACCCCTCAGTCCTATGACCTGGACTCACTGTGAAGGCATGACTACTGAACTTCAGCCAGGCCCATTTAAAGCCCCTCCTCTATCTTCACAAGAAAATCGCTCCAGCAGTTGTTCTCTGGCTCCTGCATCAGCAGCAATACTCCTGTTGTCATGTCCCTCAACTCAGCTCCTCAGATACTTCACTTCTCTAAGCTTCCTCAGAGCAAACTTGTTGAAAGAGATGTCCAAACTCACTGCTCCAGTTCCTCACCTCTCATTCTCTCTTCCACCCACTGTTCTCAGTCTTTGCCACCATCACACCAACAGAGACGTAGTCAGGGACATCAATAGCCTCCATGTTCCTAAACCCAACCAGCAACACTTAACGTGGCAAACCACTTCTTCCTCCCTGACAGACCTCATTCCTCTTGGCGTCCAGAACCCAACACTCTTACAGTTACTCTCCTGGCTCAGTAGCCTCAATGGCTCCTTCTCACTTTCTCATAAAATTGGGAGCACCCCTGAGCATTCAGTCTTTGAATCTCTTTATCTTCTGTATATCACCGCCCCTTCTTAATAATCTCATGTGGTCTAAGTTAGTGAACCCAACTTTACAAATCAATTCCAGACTTCTCTCTTAAATTCCAGACTGCAATGACCTGTGTATTTAAAGACCGCCAGGTAGACATCTAATGTTTGCATAACCAAACTCCTGCTTTTCTCTTGGAAACCAGCTCTAACAATCTTACAAATCTCAGAAGTTACCATTCATGGTAATTCTATCCCTCTTCACCTTTGGACCAAAACCTCAGCGATCATTTTTATATTATACTCTATATATACTCTTTATTATACTCTATATTCAATCAATGTACATGTGAAAACATGTACATTATTCAAGCATTTCCATCAACCTCTTTTTGTCAGAGTCATCTCCCACTTGCAAGGTTCCAATTTCCTAAAAACCAGCTGGTCTCCTTGCTTCTATACCCTTGCCTATTCTTAGCAGCAGCCACAGTGATGCTTTGAAAATTCTGATCAGTCACCCTTCTGATATCTCTATGAATAAGAACAAGCCCTTCCAATGGTCCAAGGCCTTCCACAATGACCCCCAAGCTGACTTCCTATACTATTCTCTTTAGGCTCCCCGGCACTACAGCCATCTGACCTTCTTTATGGTTCCTCAAAGAGTAGGCAAGCAGGGTGCCAGAGGCTCATCCTGTAATTCTAGCGACTTAGGAGACTGAGATCTGGATGATTGTGGTTTGAGGACAGCCTGGGCAAATAGTTCTCAAGATCCCATCTCCAAAATGACCAGAGCAAAATGTACTTGGAGATGTTGCTCAAGCGATAGAGAATTTGCTTTGCAAGTGTGAAGCCCTGAGTTTAAACCCCAGTCCCAGCCAGAAAAAAAAAAAAAAAAAAAAAAGAAAGCAAAACCTAGCAGGCAAGTTCACATCTCAAGAGCTTTCTCCCTTCCCGTGTCTCTACTGAGAACTAAGTATCCCATTTCCCCCCACTTCAGCATTGGTGCTCAATACTGACTTCTTAAGGAGACTTTCCTTGGCCATCTTATTTAAAAACGCAAACCCAATCACCCCTTCTCTAGTCCTCTCCCTGCTTTGTTTTTCCCCAGTATTATCATCTGACATTATTTTGCCTCACAAGTTCATTGTCTGTCTCTCACATTCCTTCCTAACCCAAACCCCCATGATGCAGCTCTTTAGTAAGAGTTTAAGTTTGCCATATTGCTCACTCCTGTATCCCGGTGTCTGGAGCACGCACTCCCAGTGGAAGGGTTACTGCCGCCAAGGGAGGCAAAAAACGGTTCTTTGAGGGCAGAGGCAAAAACAAAACAACCCACAGAAACCACCTTGCTCTTACACGCATAAAGCATAGGTATACACACACACACACATGCAATAGTCAAGATGATATCACAACCGCGCATGGCATCATAGTTGCAGGATGGAAGGCCAGTTAGGGGCAAAGTCTAACAATGCTCTTTGGAAGGGCTGTGCCATAATTTTTGTTTTTGTTTTTGGTGGCACTTAAACTCAGGGTTTCGAACTTGCAAAGCAGACACTCTACCACTTAAGCTACACCTCTAGTCCTCTGAGCAACACCTCCAGTCCAGAAGGGCAACAATTCTTAAGTGCTGAGACACACTGGTACAGCTTTAGACTAATGCGTGGCATGTGCTCGAAAGCTGAATTTACTAAAATGTATTAAATAAACTAGTTAATACTTACTGTTTGCCATAAGCTGGGAATGATTCACATAGGTACAAAGATGAAATAATATATGTAAGGGTTTAGCACATCATGAGACAAAGAAATGAACACCCATGTAAACTATCATTTTTGCCCGGTGAAGGCTAGAATGGGATGCCTCATAGCCCTAGTTTAAGCTGGGCGTCAGGGGCTCACGCCTGCAATCCTAGCTACTCAGGAGGCAGAGAACAGGAAGATCACAGTTTGAAGCCAGCCAGGCCAAACAGTTTGCAAGACTCTATCTCGAAAAAAAAAAAAAAATCATAAAAAGAGCTTGTGGAATGGCTCAAGGTGTAGGCCCTGAGTTCAAACCCCAGTACCACTAAAAAAAAAAAAAAAAAAAAAAAGACAGAGAGTCCTAGTTTAGCAGAATGGAATTAAACATAGAAGTGGAAGGTTAAAATTAATGGAAGTCTAATAATTTGATCCTTAAAGAAGCAAGTAGTTAGCTGGATAGGTACAGTGCTACAATCCCAGCACTTGGGAGGCTGAGACAGGAGGATCCCAAGTTCAAGGCCAGCCTGGCCTATGTACCAAGTTCAAGGCCAACTTAGGCTATATAGCAAGACCCTATCTCAAAAAAAGAAAGACAATGAAGCAAGGAGTTATCCCTAACCATACAGTCTGAGAGAGGAAAAAAAAATGATGATTTAATCAAAAATAATCTCTAGAAAAGTGATTTCATATTTCCCCTTCAGCAGTTTCAATTATTAATTCATTGTTGAACAGAGATCCTTTCTGCCTCATCCCAAATGTTATATACTGTTCTAAAACAATGAAAGAACGCTTGCGGCTAAGTATTTAATTGTGAACTATTCTATGTAACTACTGAAATGTGCCACCAAAACATGTGGAAAAGGGCACTGGAGCACAAGGTAGCACAGAAGAGAAGTGAGCACAAAGGACACCTGAGCACATGCCAGCACAGGAACGACTCTCCCACTCCAGTCAGGATGGGGAAGTGTAAGCTGTCAGAAGAGAAGGGAATTAGCTATCAGAATCATGCAAAGTCAGTGAGTTGATCAGAGCTTCAATTTCACCACTGTAAAGTAGGGCTAAAAATACCTGGTTAGGCACAAAGACCAAAGGAGAATGCTGTCTAAACTGCAATATGCTTATATGTATATATAGATACCACTACAGAAAAAGACTTGGGGGCTGGGACCTGGGAGGCTGGAAGTGAAGAATGAGGTCTCTGCTAAAATGCTCAGGACTTGGGTTAAAAGCAACACAACAAAAGCATCTCCTCAGCAAGACAATGCCGTCCTCCTGGAAGCCTGCCCCATACAGCATGCTCATCTTTAGGTCACAGCTGTCACCTCTATGCTGCTGGTGTTTTCAAGCAAGTTTCTGCTTCCTAGTCTGGTTTCAAAATGCACAACTCAAATGCCTGTTTACAAAACAACTTTCTAAATAAAGATCAGAAATTTAGGAACACACACATTGTGCTAAAAACGATGGCAGTAAGCTAGTAGGCCAGATCTATTCACGCTCAGGTGAAGGATAACTGATTTACAGGAAAAATGTTAAAGAAAGAAATACTTGAGAAGGTCCTACATTATAAAGAATGAAAGACTTGGGAAAAGTCATCTTCTACAAAAGCCAAATCAGGCAAAATGTGGACAATGAAAATTAATATACTGTAAAAATGTAAGGCTATGGTCCATATACACTTCCTTAATGTCCCTTCATTTCATAACTGTTTCACAGAGAGGTATCAAAAAGCGAGAGCACACAAGGGAGGGGTGAGGATAGGTAAGACACCTAAAAAACTAGCTAGCATTTGTTGCCCTTAACGCAGAGAAACTAAAGCAGATACCTTAAATGCAACTGAGGCCAATAGGAAAAGGGGACCAGGAACTAGAGAAAAGGTTAGATCAAAAAGAATTAACCTAGAAGGTAACACCCACGCACAGGAAATTAATGTGAGTCAACTCCCTGTATAGCTATCCTTATCTCAACCAGCAAAAACCCTTGGTCCTTCCTATTATTGCTTATACTCTCTCTTCAACAAAATTAGAGATGAGGGCAAAATAGTTTCTGCCAGGTATTGAGGGGGTGGGGGGGAGAGGGAGGGGGTGGGGTAGGTGGTAAGGGAGGGGTTGGGGGCAGGGGGGAGAAATGACCCAAGCATTGTATGTACATATGAATAATAAAACAATAAAAAAGAGGTATCAAAAAGTAAGGATTTTAAAAACTCTGATGCTACTACTCAAATTTTAGGTAATCACTACATGCTGCCTCCCTCTCCTGACAAAAAGCAGATTCTGTCAGTGTGTGCCTAATTGAGGAAGACAGTCATGCTTCCAAGGTGAGCCGTCACTCCTCATCACCCATATTTTGTGTAGTTCATCAGCTACGTAAAGATTCGTTTCCTGTGTCATCAAGGACCCTCGTCTTCCAGTGAGCTCCGAGTCGGAGCAGAAGCACTGAGCACAGGAAGAGCTTGTCAATGACTACATGGAAAGCCATAAGGAAGACCCGAGAGGAACGGCTGCCACGGGGAGCCTTTACACTCAAATCTAAGGATCTATGACTTGAACCACAGGCACTAATTCCAGGGTCAGAGATGAACAGTTATGGTCTAATGCTGCAAAACCTTGCTAAGCTACATTTGATCATTTTTATACCCCTTCTTCTCTGTATAGGATAATGTCACACACACACACAGACATGCATATATACACAAATACTGTCCCACTTGAAAATGTGACTCAAAGATTCATTTCCTCAGCATCATTTCTTATGTATCCTATATCAACTTTCCCCACGTCGAGGACTCCACAGAGCTGCAGTTCATGAAAATCTTTCTTCAAACCAGTGAGAGTGAGCAATTCTATCCACCCCACTAGCCAAAGTTGTTAGGAGTAAAATTAACTTATAACCATGATTCCCCTCTGTTCTTGTAACTCCTTCAACAGAGGTTAAAAAAAAAAACCAGAAAGTTCCCAGACCCTAAATAAGTGTCCTTTTAACAGAAACAATTAAACACCTCAAAGGCAGGCAAACAATTTCTACCCCCAAGATCATTAACACCTTTATTCAGGTGAGTATGTTACGGTAAAAAACATTCATAAACAAAACACACATCTTAGAAATTAATGAACTAATTACACAGAAAAAATTTCCTCAAGAACAAGCAAACTGGTCGGCATATAACCAAAGTATAATCCTGGAATACTGTTAGTGATATAAATTACCCTTATATTTATTCACCCAGGTTCCTTTTCCCAAGAAGCTCAAATCCTCTGAAAATAAAACTGCAATACACTCTGGTGCAATAAATTCTGACTAGCAATCCTTAAGAAGAGCAGTTAAAGATCCTAGAAACAAATTTACAGAGCCATTATCCTCACAAGTGGTAGCCATTCTTCACTGAGACTCTTCTCGCTTTGACTCACTCATTCCATCCTAAATTATATTCCTCACGATTCATAAATAAAAAGAATCATGTCAGTATTAAATGGTAACTTCTGTGTTCAGAAAGTAAGTAAATGCACACACATACCCATGAACTCACAGCATTTGAGAAGAGAGCACAGGGTGGCTCAGCTCCAGTCACCCTCTGTTCTCTAACAGCCCCGCCATACCTCAGCCAGAGTGACACAGATTCCTCTCCACCACAAGAGCAAAACAGAAACCCCATCATCTGACTCTTAGTCATCCCACACAGTTACTGGGGCTCTTATTGTAACAATGTAACAATGTCCTTTGCCTTGGCTACACCAGTCCTAAGAGCAACAGCTCCACCCTTTGGGTGTAAAAGTTGTACTATTTCAAAGAACACCACTTTGGTTAACAGTTACAGGCATTAGTTATGGGTAGAGAGAGGGATTATTCTCTATAAGCGTTTCAAAACAAGTTCAATAAACAGGATAAAGCAAGCTCCACTTTTCTAATTATTTTCTTTATTTTATTTGGGAGTTTTTTTTCACTTATATACATTGCTGAGAATTAGGATAAAAATTTGCAAATCAAGAAATTAAGAAACTTGCAAATCACATATAAACAAGTGAATTTTGGTACCTATAAATACTACGAAAGCAACTCTGACTCGATATCCCTTGTCTTATAAGCAAGCAGCCCTGTTAATGCTATAGAAGAAAGTAACTCTGTCTCAGATACTGGGGGCTTGCTTATCTCCTCCAACTACTCCCATCCCTCAAAGCATCAGCTCAGCTTCCTAGGAAAGTTGAATCTGGGGACCTCAACGCCACTCTAAACACAATTTTGTAAGGGTTTATTTATTCATTTATTTATTTTATGTGTCAGTACTGGGTTTGAACTCAGCATTCTAGGCAGGCTCTCTACCACTTGAGCCACACCTTCAGCCCCTAAAAACAATTTTTAGTCAACTGATAAACCACGTAATACACAGCACAACTATTAGGGGGGTTGTCTAACATATACAGATACACACACACATACATGTACACCTCACATAACTTTCAACACATTCAACAGAAGACTAACCCACACTGTAATAAAAAAACCAGGCCTACCCCAGTGGGCCAGTGCAAGCACTAGCAAAGAACTGACCGTCATGGTTGTACTGGTTTACTAGACTGTCAACACAATTATCACTACTTCAGTGTCAACCACACCATCAGTAGGACATACTTCACAATAATGACTAGACAATAAAAGCTAAGCACTAACAGGTGCCATAATATATTTTATTCCTCTTACATCTCCTAATCAAGCATTCCAAATTTCAGTAAAAACATTTCTCATAAACGTGAGAGTATGTCTAAAAATTAGTGACATGCCAACAGCATGCACTGTGAATTCCAAACAACCTGGAAAAGTCAAGAACCAAGTCACAAACCTTACAGTAAGATCTAAACCACTTGCCTTATTCAACTGCCAATTCAGCTTTCTTCATCATCCCATGAAAACTTTTTAAAAAGGATTTTCTTACAAAAAATGTCCTGAACACTTACACAGAGTGTTTACCCAAGACTTTTAAAGAATACCTTCTATATTCTGATTGTGAACAAGCTTCTCTAGGAATGCAAATTTTGCTCTCAACACTTACACAATGGACTACAGTGTCAGAGCACAGTTCATGCTATTCGTCATTCTGTTGAAAACTTTATTTCAAAAAATAATAAAAAGGCCTGTGGTGTGTGTATAATGCATTTGGGACACAAAAGACTCATTGTCAGAATATTTGCAAGACCTCCAAAACAGAAAAACGACGCCATCAAAACTAATTCACAGCTTTTGTTTTTTAAAATGCTATGCCAGAACCCTGTAGTTTTTAACTCAACCAATCTACAAGTTGCCGTTTATGACAAAAGACCATGACAACGGCATCCGATGCCAGAATGACAGACTGCACTTGATTCTCTTTACAGAAAGAAAGAAGGGATGTGAGCCCTAGCCACCTCTGACCTGGTGCATGTGGTACTTATTCTGCAAAACGCCAAACTATCCAGGTATCTGTGACTCAGGATACAGTACAATTTGCATCATTTTATTTTCAGGGCTATCAATTGGATTTCCCAAAGTAAAAATCAGTTCATGTTATTTGAGAATGCCACCAGCAAGCATGAACAACCAGTTTGTATAGAAAATAGTTTGTGTCTTTTTTTCTCCAGAATATTATTTCTCCAAAGTTCTTACCTAAAATTTCAAATAAGTAAAACTGGTAAAAGTCAAAGGACTCTAATCAAAATGTGTGTGTGCACAGGAAAGGGGGTGGCACTGGAGAGGAGGGACCTTTAGTCCCAAAAGCCACAGCAGTCCCTTAAAAGAGCTTCTCAAAAACAGGGTGCCAGTGGCTCAGGCCTGTAATCCTGGCTGCTTGGGAGGCTGAGATTGGGAGGCTCGAGGTTCAAGGCCAGCCAGGCAAATTGTTAGTGAGACCCCATCTCAAAACAGCCAGAGCAAATGGACTGGAGGAGTGGCTCAAGCAGCAGAGCATCTGCTTTGCAGGCAAAGTGCAGGCCTGAGTTCAAACTCCAGCTCCAAAAAAAAAAAAAAGCTCAGAATCCACTCAAAATCAGAAGTTTAAATTAAAACTTATAAGGAGCCTAGCAGGAAAATATTATTTACCTATTAGCTAATAGAAAGAAAAATCTTTCTCAACTGCCAGTTGGTCAGATTACAGCTCAAAGCATAAAACTCTAAAACAAACACTTCCATCTCAAATTGAAGTATAGGACAGAAACACTAAAAGAAGGGAATTAGTTCATTCAACAAACACTGTGACCTGGACAAGTACAGAGAGCACATGGGAATTCGTGTCTACGTAATTGACCTCTCCTGTACTTTTCTTATTCCATCATGAAAACTTCAGTTCCTTATTTCAATCAATCACATAACCATTCTTTACACTATTTAGCTTATTTTTTCCAAGACAAGCAAAACTACTATTAATGTCACTTTCTTTCAATGTGATGAGATCTAATTTTTCTGCACAAACTTCAAAGTCATCGAAGGGAACATTTTTTGTTTTGGGGGCTTTTTAGCCACTAAGTTAAAACACTCAGTAGGAAAAGAGCATTCAACATCTCTTTCTCTTTATAGCCTAGAAAAAGTTAAATTAAAAACACAAGTATTAAACAAAACTCTAAGTACAAGCATCATTCACCAATTCATGCCTGCCAAGGGCATCATCCACAATCGTCAACATTGCCCCCTGTTCACCAGATTAACTGGGTGTCAGAAATAATAAACCATGAAGTCATTATATTTTCTTGTTCTTGTCATTTTTCTTTCTTGGATGGTAAGAACATTTTTAAGCTAATAACACTTTACATTTTCATAGCCCTTTACAAATGTGCTCTCATACACCTTATCTTCCATTTAACCACCAACTCTGGGGCAAGACTGCCAGAACTGAATGCCGGTTCTAGCATGTTGTGTGACCCTGAGGAAGTTACTTAACCTCTCTGCCCCTCAATGTCCTCGTCTATGAAGTAGAGGTAACTTCTGCATCTGGAAACACTGCTATGATGATGAAGGTAATACCAGTGAGATACTTAAAACAGTGCCTAGAACATATGTGAGTACTGGCTGTTTTTAGCCACTGTCATCATCAACCACCATGTTGAGTCTCATGGCAACACTGTTGAGGCAGGACAGCTATCTTCTTGTAAGAAAACCCACTTCAGAAACAGAATCAGCAGTGAGGAACACAGAACTCAGAAAGAAAGGACCAAGACTTCCCACACCATGCTACACCACGTCATCATGCACACGGCCATGCAGTTCAAATGCTTCTCAACATTGTCACCACTCTCTTCTCTTGCAAGAGAAGTGTTCACTGAATGATTAGGCTGACTAGAGGAGATGCACCTGCCATCAACCTTCCAAAAATCAGTTTCTTTTAAACAGCAAAATGTATGCCTCTCAAACTTTCACCACTTCTTTTATAGTTTGTTGGAAGTAAAAGGAGTACGGCATTCAAATTCTACTTCTTTTATAAGCAGGCTCACTAGACAATGCTATCAATTCTCTGAGCCTCAATTATTTACCTGTCAAATTAGGACCTGCCTTGCAGGGTTGCTATGAGAAATAATGAACTATAGAGATAAAACAGGTTTGTAGCTACAAAGACTACTTCAAAATGTGCACTTTACGATTCACTACATTGATTACACTGGCAAGTAATACTGAATACTCATTCACCCTCTTCTTCTGCAGAAAACTGTGGAAAAAAGTCTTCTAACATGATGTATCTTGAGTATTTGGGTGTGAACAAATCACTGTGACTCCACAGTGAACAAGAATAGACTCTGGAATTGCACTTATTCTAGCATAACGTGCTTGAAGAAGACTCAATGAAATCTGAGCATAATAAATAAAACAGCAGAACAAGTGACACACACTTTTTTTCTTTCTGGTTTTAAATTAAACAGTAGTAAACACTTGCAACTAAACCACAAGGAAACTCTGTGGACATATTATCATTATAGTAGTAATCAATAATATTACACATGTGTGTCTCACAATTTTCAAACAAATGCAGTAAACATCATTCTGTTTGCTCACAGGCATACTTTAACTATGTAAAACTTCCACTCTTGGGTAAACTCCTTATCTTTAGTGCCTCCATTTTTTAAAAAAATGAACAAGTTAGCTACATAATAAAGAGATTCCCTTTTTTAAAGCTACTATATTTACAATTTTGAATCTATGGCTCCGAAAAAATATTGGGAAGAGTAAGTATAACTGTAAAGAATAGCAAGCTTAATAAAAAAGGATACAGTATTGAAAAATAACATTTTAGGGCTGGGGCATAGCTCAGTGGTATAGCACTTGTCTACTATGTACCAGGCTTTGGATTTGGTTCCCAGCAGCATAAAAACAAATAAAATAGCATTTTTAATATTTAATTAAAACAGATACTAAAATATTTGGAAAACTGGGTATTAGCCTTTTATGGCTTATCTTTCTAGCAATTCAAGGATTACAAAATATTTCCAAACAATTAGGCAAACTACATTTACTAATATGAGGTCATAATTCAGGGACTATTAAAACATATAATATGAAAACTAAACCATTGCTAATAGTGCACGTCACAAAATCCATGAGGAAAACAAAGTTTTAACAGTGAACTGCTCGCACGACAGTTTACCAAGAACCTACTCTCTGTAAAGCACTATGAAATCTGTAGCTAACTATTTCATTCAAAGATGAGGTTAATCCTCCATTTCAGAAAAGCCTGGGTATAAACAGTGTCATGGGAAGACAACACTACACGACTTTTACTCCACCAACATTACCATGTCGTGATTTCAAAATCAGAACCAGTCGCCTATCTGACTCATGATGGAGCAGCAGGATGTGATTCTCACTCACACAACCTGTCTGTGTTTTTAGTTATTTCCAGTTTCAGTGGTGGAGTGGATATGATTTTGTGTGCGGTGTTAAGGGGAGGGTCCTGCAGACAGGAGCACAGGAAAGCTGTCTGGCCCAACAAAAATCATGACACAACTTGGTAATGTCTAGAGTCAAGAGATCCCCTTTAGCATTAAATGCCTCTGTGATCTTGGGTGGGGGGGGAAGAACACCACCTTTTCTGTCCTTCTAACACCTATTATGCCTTTGGGTTAACTATTAAACTTCTCTGGGTCTATTCCCTCACTTGCAAACTTACAGAGCTAGACTAGACTTCAAAAAGCAGCCAATCAATGGTTCTCAAACTCTGAAGTGAAATTCTTGGGTCCACTAAAAATGATTCACCAAGCACCACAGGTGGCTGGTCCTCAGCCACACCTGAGAAATACTATTAAATGATCTTGGATGCCTTAACAATACAAAAAGGTAACTGCTATTAGCACCAAACTCTTAAAACTCAGGATCTAGCATACTGTGCAAGACACAGTAGACACTAATCAAACATTTAATAGAGGGGAAGAAAGAGGAAGGAAGCAGGTAAAGAAAGAAGGAAAGGAGAGAAGAGGCTTGCAGATTAATGGATTCATCTATGGCTAAGAAACATGGAAATGCCAGCAAAGTTACACTTCAGTAAAATACACAACCTCCATCAGCAGCAGGAAAGGAAGAGCTCCTCCACATTTGTGTCTGAGCTTTTGCCATCCTTTCCTCAAAGAGCTGAAGTAGAAAAGGAAATAGTACACAGAAGCCAAAAGGAGTTCTAATGGAAAACCACAGTGCCTAAGGTATAGTGATGGCTTTCCCAGGGGGAGAGCGCAAAGGACTTTCAGGGTGGGGACCTGGAAGAAAGTTCCACTTTGAAATTCATATGCAAGAATTCCATCTGGATAATGTAAAGATCCCAGAAATACTGCTGACAGTATTCACTTGTGTCCATTTTTTTGCATTTTCCCATTCACTTACATTATAATATTTGAGATGTTTTATCTTCACTTCTGATGATCTTCAAATGTCAATGGCTCAACACATTAACTGTAAACAAACACAAAGGAACTTAGGGGCATTCCAATATTTAATGAACTCTAGAGTTAAGCATTCTACAAACTGTGTAAAGCCAGTGGCGAGGAGCAGGGGAGGGAAAGAAGGGGCGGAGGCTTCTACTTGCTTCATAATTTATGTGATCCTCAAAATGTACAAATGTTCTTTTAAATGAAAATTATACTGCCCTCATAATCATCATTCAAAGCAAAAAAGCATTGTGCTTTGTGTCTGAAGAAAAACATATTCAGAGCTAGAGAAAATCCTCTCCAGGTAAGAACATTCCATTGGCTAATGGATTAAGTAACTTCATCCTTCTCCTACATGGCAACAGGTCAAGAGAGCTCTTGTCCCCAAAACCATCATCTAACTTTGCAGCACAGAGACCTGAAGTCAAACAGACCTGGACTCAAAGCCAAGCTACTCTCTCTAATCCTCAGTATTCTTGTATGGAAAATGGAAAAAAGTAACATTGCCTTATTTCTTCAGTTCTGAGCATTGTATGACGAAGTGAAAACAATATACTTAGTCCCATGCCCAGCAAACGGTAAGCACACGATGAACATCAAGAGCTTTTATTTACATTACGTTGGGTCTACTAATGATAATTTTTCTAATTTATTACAATAACAACTGTATCACCTGGAAAACAAAGCTTATGGGGGTTCTATTTTTAGTTATTGCCTTTGGTACAATGGAAGGATGTTTGCTAATAATAGCAGAAAACAACTACACTGTACAAAATTTTACTGTTTAATTTTATTGACATCCTGGCTAAGCTCAAGAAAACTAAGGCTTGTCATTTCTAGCCCATCACAAGTCAGTTATTTTCCTTTTTACTACTGTACAACTCCTGACAAAACTCTACTCCATCAAGGGCTCATTTGCTGCTATCAAGAAAAGCAATTCTGTTGAGATTTATTACTTATACCTATAAAGTCCTCTAAGCCTGAAGAATAAATATCCTATCAATTCAGAGGAGACTTATCTACCCCCTCTACTCATTCTCAAATAATTAAACTCCTTAGTCTGAAATTACATGCTTAAACTAGGCATTTCCACCTACTCGGAGACAGAGGCAGGAAGACTGCAAGTTACAGAACTGCCATGACAGAGATAGCACAGACCCTATCTCACAAACAAAATACAAAACAAAAGGACTAGGGGCGTGGCTCAAGTGGTAGAGTCTGCCTAGTGCGCACATTGATGCCCTGGGCTCAGTCCCTGCTACCACAAAAATAAATAAATTTTAAGAAAGAGAAAAGAAATCACATGCTTAAAATATTGATATTTAAGTTAGGTTACACAAGAATACGTACAATTTCTCTGGATTTTCAGTAAAATTCTACGTCGATGACTTAAAAACAAAATATTGGAAAAGTAGAGCCTGAGGCCATACTGTAAGAGGAGATAAAATACATGGACAGCAAACTGGAGGGAGACCCACTCCTCACTGTCACCTTCCTCGCCTCCATTCCTCCACCCGAAATGAATCAGCCTTCACTTGGGTTCTATTTGCCTGTCACTCAATGACCTAGCAATTATTAAATCTATCATTTTCATTTCATGATCCTAGATAAGGACTATAAAAATCAAGCCCAAACCAATACTAAAAAAAAGCACAGATAAACACAGGAGTTCAAAACGTTCCCAGACACAGGTTTCTTTTTTAGTCGGTTATAGTATAACATCTCAGCCTTGCAGTAATCACTGCATTTGCAAATCTAAGAATGTCTCTGGCATTAAGCCATGTGTCCTAGACTTTACTGGAGAAGGTATTTCTTAATGATTTTAAATGATTCCTTTGTACACCAGGCAGAAGCTGCTGATTGTCTCTGATATCTCAGTGACAGACCTCAAGCTTTAGCTTGGCACAGACCTGGTAAGGAAACTGCAGTTATGGGACCACATACTGGCCAAGTCGATATAAGGTTAAAGCTACACATGATTACCAAATCAGTGTCCTTTAAAGAAAGAAACCGTGTCCTTTTTCTTTCCCTCCTCCTGAAAATGCAATGGTTAGAGCTTCAACTGGAACTCATTCAGGAAGTAATATAAAATATAAAACTCAGGAATAACCAGGGTCTTTGGATACTCACATCTACCACATCAGGTCTGTACTGACTCAGTCTAGGCATTTTTGTGGGGAAATAAAAATCTTTCTTTTGTGTAAAGCAGTTAGTCTGGATTTTCTGTTATACTCTGCTAAATCCAAAACCTAACCTCAGGGAGGGATAGGGTGTGCCTCAGGGGCAGAATGTTCTCCTAACAAGCACAAGACCCTGGGCACCATCCCCAGCACCACAAAAATAAATAATAAAATGAAACCTAATGTTAAAAAATAGTAATTGTCAAGGATCAATATTTAGATTTTTTGAGACTTATACATTAAAACATTTTTGTGGTAGTAGGATTTGAACTCAGGGCCTTTCAATTGCCAGGTAGGCACTCTACCACTTGAACCACACCCCCAGCTTAAAACATACTTTTAAAGTCCATTTTTATATTTAAAACACAGTATCTTCCTTTACTTAACCTAAACTAAAAAATATTCAAAGAACCCAGGAGTTACTGATACTAAATAAGAGTCTTAAGGTGAAAAGGCATCCGTGGCTACTGGGCCAGTTCCTCTGCACCTGGGCCAGTGAAGAATCAAGGCGCTTGCTCCTTAATGGTCTATAGTGAGGATGGTGAGCAGAGAAAAGCATAATGAGGACCCTGTAACAAGGCCCTTCACAGAAGGGCACTGAAGTCATTGTTTCATTAAGGACTCTTCCATACTCCTTCCTACTCTATTAACCTTGTACCAGTCTCATCTTTCTTAGAGCTCCACTTTTAACATGGCTTCCTGTGGAAAAGTCTATGACAGAGAAAGATCCCTGTCCTTGACCATCACCCCTCAAGAGCTTTTAATACACCAGTAACTGCAGCTTGAACCTGAAGTTGTAATGGTTCAGGCCAAAATCAACACAAGAAAACCCTTTCTGATCCCTTCAATGGGAACCTTTACTTAAGGCTCACGGTCTTTTATCTGGCCCTAGATATCCTACCACTAGATTATGCATAGTAAGAAGTAAAGCAGTCAAGCAAACCTATTTGGCAGTATAGTCTACAATATACACACAAACTGAACAATGGAAAACAGACCAACAAGACAAGGCACAACCAACAGAGTAACAAATTCTGCTACATAACTTGATACAGTTCTGAAGTTTAGGTCTACCCTAACTCTCACATATGGCCTACGATAGTGTTTTATTTATATTCCATATATAAATGTGCTACTTAGATCAAGAATCAAAGCAAGACCACCGGGTGTGGTGGCTCAAAGTTGTAATCCTAGCTACTCAGCAGAAAGACTGGGAGGGTTGCAGTTCGAGGGCAGCATGGACAAAAAGTTCTCAAGACCCAATCTCAACCCACAATCGGGCACAGTGACACCTATCACCCCAGCTATTTAGGGAAGCACAAATAGGAGGATTGTGGTTCAGGCCACCAGAGCATAAAGCAAAACCCAATCTCAAAAACAACCAAACCAAAAAGGAATGGTGACCTGGCTCAAGTGGTAGAGCACTTGCCTGGCCCTGAGTTCAAACCAAATTAAAAAGGAAAAAAGTATCAAAGCAAACCCAACAAGAATAAAATTATGAAAATAGCACCAAGATTATCAATATGCTCAAATGATCTTTTTTTTTTAAATCTCTCCTTCTCTTTCTGGGGCTGGACATGTGTGAAAAACAGACAAGAGACATTCAGGAGTTGCTGAAGAGTCTGTTGAAACTGGGTATGCCAAGCAAGAATGCTGCTTGTCTTAAGAAGGGAACATGACTGACTGCAGCTGATTAGAAAACCAGTACCTGAGTATCGTGTGCAGCATGGAAGTGCTCTTTATGACCAAAGGCATCATGCCCATGATCTACAAGCAAGGCTGAAGCAACAGCAACTCTGGAACGACCAGGGTAAACCAAGACTTAACATGCGTCTTGCAGGGAAGAGCCACAGCCTCTCATTCAACCTTAACAAAGCAGCACATGGTCCTGTACCTGCGTTCACTTCAGAACAGAAGCGCTTCAACTGAGCTCACCTGAGAATTATTTAAAGAAACTGGAGATTAACACATTACCAAGTTCAGTTATGAATTTAATATTTTTATGCGTTTTTAACAGAAATAATTTTCCTTATAGCTGAACTCAGCATTTATACCAATCTATCGTGTAAAGATATTTTGTGAACACTGATTAACATCAACTATTTTGCAAAACATATGACAAATTTATGAGACAAGTTTCATTTTCTTTTTTTTCCCCTGAGGGGCAGTGCTTGGTTTGGAACTCAGGCTTTGTGTTTGCAAAGCATGTGCTCTACAGCTTTAGTCACTCTTTCAGCCCTGCAAGTCAATTTTCTAATTAAGCCTCTGTATTAAAAAAAAAGCATAAAAATAAGATACAATGGAAGGACAGTACTGCAAAAGACTGAGATGAGACAGTCTAAACATCAGTATTTATTTTGCTTGTTGACTAACAAAAGTAAACACTTAGAAATGTTGACACAACTTAGCTAGTAGAACAATCACAGTCCAGCCTGGCTTGTATTCAAATCACCTGATTGCTAGCCTAAATGAAGTTTAAAATCAAGCTAACAAGTTTGATATACATAGTGAAGCTTCTACATACTGGTGATTAAAGAGAGTGCCACAACCAGGCACGGTGATTAGTGAAATAAAAGATATTTAAAGAATTTAGCAGGGTAACTTCTATACAGTTAATATTTAATAAATGTTATTTTTCCATCTTCCAGAGGAAAGGAAGGAAAGCTGCTTTTTGTGTATGAAAAACAGTCACATTTTTTGTCCAGAGAAGAGGCTATTATTGTCAAAATTCTTTCTAGCTGTTCTTTATTTCTTTTAAATGCATTTGTGAGTAACTAAGTTTCTATTAAGAAAATATACAAATATACAAATATAAGTTAAAATATACAAACTTTAAACTTGCTGGGCTTTCTTTTTTCAAGAAATGAATGCATGAAAGTTGTACTTGAGGTATATTAGCTTTTAACAATAATGTGCTTATTTTGCATAATTTTAAAATCCAACCAAATTATTCAAAGGTAATACCTTAGTATTGGTAAGTATTGCCATTAAGAAAAAAAAAAGACTGGAGGTGTGGCTTAAGTGGTGGGCCTGCTTCACAAGCAGGAAGCCCTGAGTTCAAATCCCATCTCGTAAGAAAAAAAAAATATTTTGGCTGAAGGCATGGCTCCAGTGGTAACGTGTCTGGCTACCAAGCACAAAGCCCTGACTGCAAACCCCAGTATTGCCAAATAATAATTAAAAACAATAAAATAACATTTTTAAAAGATAAAAAATACAATTTTAGAACTCCAAGAGACTTGACACATCTTGTAGCTCAGCCCCATATTCTAAAAGATTAGAAAACTGCAAACTAGAAAGCCTGCACCATGCAGGCCAAGTAGCTGACTCTCTCTGGGCTGTCTCTCCAGCTGCACCCTGTGTTCCAGCTCCTCTCCCTTGGATGAAGGTTCTGGTGGCCTCATTTGGTTTTTTTGTTTGTTTGTTTTTCTAGGTCCTGTTCTGAACCAGAGTTGTCACTGCTAACCTTCCCATAACAGTACAACTTTTCAACTTGTTTTGTGAATGAGGGATTTTACAGCTGAATGTGTTTATTTTGATAATTCTAAACTCTCTAAATTTCAATGATAAAAAAACTTGAACTATGTACAGTATACATGATCAAACACAAAGAAAAATTCTTCTCTTGGAAAACTCAAGGTGCAAATCCAAACAACTATCTATTAGGCACTTGGGACAGGAGGGTTTTGTTAAGTGCTGGGGATATGAAGATGGGTAAGATTTGGTCTTGGCCTCAAGTGACTTATAGGCTAGTAGAGAACACAATTAAACCAGCAAGTAAGAGTGTACTTGGTTAAGAGTCTGGAAAAAAGGTGGGCAGGGACTATGTGTGTGCATTAGGTTGTGAATCTAAATTCAGCCAATGGTTCCTAAAAGGGTAGGTACTTAACACCAGTACGACAACAGGGGAACAAAGAGAAAACTCTGCTCTCACGCAGCAATTTGGTAACTAATAACTCTCTAATAAGACTATTTTCAGTGTCAAAGAATCTGATTTCATTGAGTCTGTGTAATAATCAGAACTTCTTAATAAAACTCTTTAAAAACCAAAGTAAAGACTGCATTCAAAACATACCTACTTAATATTCACAAGAGCTCTCTGCAAAGACGCGTAACTTAAAGTCTTCAAAATTGTAGGATAAAATTCCTATGTGTTACAAGGGAAATGACACCTGGAGGACCGGTAGGCCAGGAAAGAAGAAAGCTACCACTCAGCCAATTAGCGAGGAAAACGGAGGGCTACTCAGAGTCTTGACACTGACTTTCAGCTGGGAGAGTTAGAAAAGCAAACTGCAGGGGACATTTTATCTACATATTTAAGCAAACCTGGGTGTGGGAGGGTACGAGCGCAGGGGACAGCATGGCAGACATTAAGTGATGACGAGGAAAAGAAAGGGTTGGAGAAGAACGACGACGTAAGAAAGGATGGGAAAAAGACTGAAGGGTGGCGAGGAGGGGAGGGCAGGAAATGGATGGAGGGTGGAGGAAGGGCATTCCGGAGACAGCTTTCGGGGAATGAAGACAAGGACAGGATGAGCCTGGCCGCCAGGACGCCCCTGGCCCTGGCACGGATCTCTGCAGCGGCCTAAGGGAATCCGTGCCCGAGGGAGAGGGGCAGCGCCGGGGCCGCGCACCCCGAATGCCGGCTTCCCACGCGCCCGGGCCCCGCACCCGGCACCCCGGCTCCTACGGCCCGGCCTCGCGACCCGCACCCCGGCGGCCAGCGTGGCATCCCGCGTCCCAACACCGGCGGTGCCTCCGCACCCCGCTCCCTGACGGCTCGGCCCCCGCATCCCGCACTCGGCCCCAAGCACCCGGTCACCGGCGGCCCAGCCTCCCGCCGCTCGCGTCCCGGCCAACCGCACTCCGCATCCCCGACGCCAGCGGCCCCAGCACCCCGCACCCCAAGCGCCCGCAGCCAGCCCCGCGCCCCGTTACCTGGACAGCGAGTCCGCGCTGGGCGGTCGCGCCGCGGCAGGCTGGGCGCCGAGGCTCTCGCAACTCGAGCTCCGATCCATGGCGGCCGCGGCGGGAGGGGAGAGGGGAGGAGGAGAGGCGACGAGCTCCGGGCCCGGCCCGGACGGCGCTCAGGCCAGCGCCGGCCCAGGCAAGACACCGGAAGCGGCCATGTTCCCCCAGCGTGCACCGCGCCGGGCAGGGGCGGGAGACCCCGTGCCCCGCCGACGCCGCGCCGCGTCGTCCTCACGCCGGGGGCGCGGAAAGGGCGGACGGCGGCGGAGGCTGGGCGGGCAGACGGGGAGCGGGCCGCAGGGCTGCAGGAGGAGCCCCCGAAGCAAGCGGAGCCGGGATGCGGAGAGGGACAGCAGGGCGCCGAGGGCGTGGGAACGGGACGGCGGGGAGCTTGCGGGGCTGGGCGTGGAGACTCGGAGCGCCCAGAGCGCGATGGAGCGGAGCAAGGTGACGCGGGGCCCTGGAGCCGGGTGGGCAGACGCGGGTCCGCCCTGCCTGTGACCGGCACGGGATTCCCACGGTAGCCCCCGGATTGGCTGAGCGAATGCTGGGGGCGCGGCCCGGGGGCTGGAGCGCCTGCCTGGCCCTGGGTCAACCCGAATACCACCAAAAAAAAAAAATTCAAGCTTCAGCAGGGCTCAATCCTGGCATCTAGGTACTCAGATGGGTGGCGATGGGGAGGTTTGGGCCCAGGCCAGCTGGACCAATGGACAGTGTGCCTGCCATCCCATTCAGGAGGGGAGCTCAACTGGGACGGGCCTGCGATGTCCCAGGCTCCCCTGATCATCAAGCCAGACTCAATCTCAAACAGCCTAAGCGAGAGGGGCTGGAGGCATGGCTTAAGTGCTACCGCCAAAAAAAAGCTGGGCTGGTGGCTGAAGCCTGTAATCCTAGCTGACCCAGGAGGCAGGGATCCACAGAATTGCAGTCCAGGCCATCTCAGTCGGTGGTTGAACAGGACGGCATGCCTGTCATTCCAGCTACAAAAGAAGCACATACAGGACGATCCCAGTCCAGGCCTGCCTGGACATAAGAGCAATGCCCGATCTCAAAAGTAACCAAATAAAAAAAGGCTGGTGGTGTGGCTCAAGTGCTGGTGGTGTGGCTCAAGTGCTGGAGTTCCTTCCTAACAAGTGTGAGGCCCTAGTTCAAACCCCAGTACCACCACTGGAAGAAAAAAAAAAAGTCATTGTTATTAGTATGTGACTCATTCCATAAATGGGAGCTGTAATGAGGTGAACATACAGAAACAGAACCATAAGTAGTTGGTAAGGAAAGAGTTAAAAAAAATTTAATTCTGAAAATTCAAAAGCTGACTGGGAACTGCCCCTCTCCTTAGGAGGTTGCAGAAAGGACACTGGTAAAGAAGCGGAAACTGTCCCGCCCACTGTGACATGGATTTGTGGGTTTGTGTGGCTTGGAAGCATCTGTAGAGGAAAAGCACTTTGACATGAATGCATTGTTCATAAAAAGAATTCGACACATGGGTTACTGGATGCAGTGGTTTCCAATAGAGGACAAACTTTTAGCAATCCCATGCCCTTTCAAATTCCCCTGCAAAGCAGGAAGGGAGTGTGGAGAGACAGAACTGTTTAGAGAACAAAGCTGGGAAGGGGGAATACAATACCAGTAAATTTCTGTTACAAAGGACAAAGAAGGGACAACAAGGAAACTTTCTCTGAATCATCTCATGAGTGGAGTGTAAAATTATGCAAAGATTATTTCTGTAAAATTAAAAAAAACACTAAATCCTTAAAAAGGCTTCCTTGCTAGAATAAATACATTGATTTGTGTTAGATCTAATTTGTACATACAATTGATGTTTTGAAGAAAATGTTGAACTCTGGGGCCAATGGGATATTAACTTGTATGTTAGCTTTCCATCACTGTGACAAAATACCTGAGGAAATCAACTTAAAGATTTATTTTGGCTCACAGTTTGAGCGATTTCAGTCCATGGTCACTTGGCTCTGTTTTTTCTGGGCCTGTGGTGAGGCAGAACATCAGAGTGGTGGAACAAAGCTGCTTGCCTCTTGGTGGTCAGGAAGGGGAGGGAGAACAAAGGGAGGGAGGGATGGTGGGAAAGAAAAGAAAAACCTCCTAAGGTGAGGGGCAGTTCCCAGTCAGCTTTAGCACATGGCCTTTGGGGGACGCTTCAAATCTAAACCATAACACCTTGTAGGTACATTGCCCACAGAAGATCAACCTGAGCACTCCCCATATGCTAGAGAAGTGATTCATTATGTGCTTAATCACAAAAGGCTTAGCATTTTTATTCCAGCCCCTAATTTTACTCCTCTCAGAGGCAAAGAGAATAGTCCAAAGAAACACTTTAACAAGCATAAACACCACAGTGATTCATGAAATAATCTACTTTCTCCATCCCTCCCTGCCTTCCACACTGCTGACTCACCATCCATGATTGTTTGATTTACATTTCCCACACCCAGTGAGGTGAAGACGGATGAACCCTCGGATGGAAGAGATGGAAGCCCCACATGCTTTGTCCTGCCCAGTTCATTTCTAGCGCTGTGTTAATAGAGCACTTGCCTGATGATGTAATTTGTATGTGGACCTATCTGGTGATTGATAAGGAATAGTCTTAGTTGAAGTAGATTTCGCTGCAATCCTGGCTCTGTCACTAAACTTGCTCTATAATTGTGACTATTTCTCCTTTCTGAAGTGGGAATAAGAGCACCTATGTAATAGGTTCTTTTTCCCTACCCAGAGTCAGTTACACAGGAAGCTCTCAGAAAATAGATCTAGTGTTGTTATCTGCTTTTCCACTCAACTTCCTGCTTTTATCTAACCTGCGAGGTAAAATAGTATCTTCTTAGAGTGAAAATCAAAAAAGTAATCTCAGCTGAAAGTTAAATAAATCACTGGATTTCTTTTCTGTCATGTTGGGTGCTATGTCATCTACCCAAAAAAAATCAGGTTTATTAGGACTTTCTGTTCTTTGATCATCTCATCTTTTATATTTCAGCCTACCCCTAGTCATGCAGGAACTGCTGCTGTAATCAGTTTACACTCTCTAGGTAGCAGCCTTAATGGTTAACTTTAGGCCTTCCCAAAAGTTATCAAAGCCAGTGTTTCTCATACCTCTACCTGTTTTCTAATTTCCATCAACATTTTTTTAAATATAAGAAAATTACTGGAAATAAAATTTAAGAAAAGCAAAGGCATGTAAAATATAAGGCCAAATTTTTTACTAAATTTAACAAGCATAGTACTCCATAAAAATTTGTAAATGTTTCTAAATACTTACTCTCAATTCTGTCCTCTCGTCCTGGATTGACGTTTTCATGTATGAGCACTGATTGTCAGACCACAGTTTGAATAGCACTGATTGCATATATAGATTTGTTTCCATCACATTGCCACAGGCTGCTTATTAAATTATCTGAATCTGCGTAAGGAAGGAAATACTCTTGAGATAGTAAAATGGTGAGTTACAAATGGACAAGTAGAGGGATAGTTTTACTTCTCTTAAAACACCATCCCCTTAGAAACCTCAAACATGCACGACCTGTGTAGTTATCTACAGTAGTCACCCCTCATCTGTGGTATCACCTTCCGCAGTTTCAGTCAACTGTGGTCAACCACAACACGAGGATAATAAGAGGAAAATTCTATAAATAAACATGAGTTTTAAGTTGCATGCCATTCTGAATAGTATGGTGAAATCTCATGCCACCTTTCTTGTTCAGGGTGTGAATCATTTCTCTTAACTGAGAGACTTTTGTAGTATTGGTATTGCAGTCCATGTATTCAACAAACTCTTACATCATAACCCAACGCTACATCACCATGTCTACGTCATTCACTTCTCTCCATCTCATCATATGGGCATTGTATCATCACAAGAAGAAAAATGCTGTACAGCAAGATATTTTGAAAAAGATGTTTGTATAACATTATATTATGTTATTATTCCATTTTCATTCCTAATCCTTCCTGTGCCTAATTGCCTAATTTATAAATTAAACTGTCATAGGTGTGTGTGTGTGTGTGTGTGTGTGTGTGTGTGTGTGTGTGTTTGTAGGAAAAATGTAATATTGTACAATTTGATACTGTCTGTGTTTTCAAGCATCCACCAACCCTAACCCTTGGATGAAGAGGGGGAGACTATTATGTATTCAAAATTCTAATTTAGGGAGCTCCATTTTTAGTCTGGAGGAATAGGTTTCTAAGGCCTTTCCACAGATAATAAGTACAAACTGTAGACACACACACACACACACACACACACGAGTCAGGAGAATAAACAGAAGTGAGGTAGAGGAAATGACCCAACTCTCTTCAAGGATTTGACCAAGAGTACAGCACTGTTAAATGCTTTTAAAGCACTGTTGATTCTAATGATAGGCCTCTATTGTAAGCACCCCTTTAAGGTTATTTTTCCTGTAAGAAAGCTAATATGTTGGGGGCTGCAATGTTTTGATTTCTACCAAATGACAGTTATTAGACCCTTCCCTGGCGCCCAGCTGCCTGGTGTGAAGGGCTGTCAGCTAGACTGCCCTCATGGCTGCCCAGCTGTCTTAGACACTCCACAGATGCTTTGAGAAAGCCACACTGCAACCACAGCTGCTTGAGACTGAAGCTCCAGAAGGCGATACCCAAGCCATGACTATGTCAAATGGCTTGTGTCAGACTTTTTACCATCACAAGCCTTGATAAACTCTAGCAGCCATTTTTACCCAGGCCAGAGAAGGGACACTTCCCCAGGTGGCCTAGTAGAAGGATTGTGATTGATGTAAACACATCCTTCATTTGCATGAAAGACCATGCTGTGATTGGTGAAAATAGAATCCTTCATTTGCATGAATGGCTCTTCCATGATTGGTGCAACACCCTTACTACACCCACTCTGGCTATGTAAGCACACTGCTTGGGTAACTTCTGATTAAGTAGGAAGACACCATCCTATGCTGCCCCTGCTGTTGCAACATTAGAACCATTAAAAGGCTTCTCTCCAGTGGTCTTTTCTTGATTATATTTGATCTTTATTAGTAGTAGAGCAGGCTGGGCTGGTAACATGAAGAGATAGTAGAAGCAGCAACCAGAGCAGTAGCAGTAGGTGGGGAGTAGAGGCAGTGGAGATGACAAAGGCTATGAACAGCTGAGGATGAGAAACTGAGGGTCCAGATCACTGGAAAAGTTGCAGGGAGCTGCCAAGCCTTAAGGGCCAAGGAACCAGGCACCCTAGGCCTGAGATCTGTACTACTAGCTGCGGTAGGACCTGACAGCACCAACACTCAAGGCCGTTCAAGAACTGTAACGCTAGAAGTCTAGTGCCGCTTACTGCTCCTGGAAGCCAAGGACTACAATAATTCTCGAGTGCATGGAATTGGGTAGTAAAAGCCCAGAGCCTCCACCCTGAGTACCTTGAGCCAAAAGTCTCTGGCTTCTGAATCCTGAAGTAATAGGTCAGTAGCTGTCAGAGCTTGGAGTGCTAAGCCTCTGTCTCTGCCAGTCCAGCCTTAGGCCTTGGGCATTCAAGGTGCCAGCACTCATTATCTATCCAGGTGGATCAAAGGGATCCCAGTCAGTGTATTGGTAACCCAAGCAGGCAGAGTCAAAATTAGACGGAATGACTAACCCCAAAGTGAGTTCCCCATTTTTGGGTGGCTTTGGCTACTGAGCAGGTCAAAAGTGTGGTGAGTGAGAAAGCTCCATAGTAAGTGTGCTACCTCTCTGACATGGGGAACCAAGGAAAGGGAGCCCAGAGATGCTAGAAAGTGGGGGCAGGGGAAGGGAACTCCAATTCCATGTCAGCTCATACAGTCTCTGGAAAAGTCCTAATTTTATCTGAACAACATGAAGGCAGAATGCAAATGACACAGAAAAAAGAACCACAAAATAAAATATCCCTGTAATTATAAAAGGATTAAAGTGAGATTTAAGCTGTTACACACATAAGACAGATTTTGTCTAATCAAATTAATTTTTTATTAAAAAAAAAAAGCATCCACACTTTCCAGAAGAATAGAACAAAATCCAGAGAGTCCAAAAAATAATGTTCGTAATGTCTAGGACACAATCCAAAATTCCTTGACGCACAATACCAAGAAAATGGGACCCAGACTCAAAGAAAAAGATAATCAGAAGATGTTGAACTGAAGAGGATAACATTGTAATTATCAGATAGTGGTTTTAAAACAGATAATATTACTCAGAGAAGTAAAACTACACTGTTCTAAATTTAAAAACATTCTCTGCTGAGAAACAATTGATACAAAAATTATATAAATGAAAATAAAAATTTTCAGTGTATGGGCCTGTAGTTAGCATTCTCATTGTTGTGACAGAATGCCTGATAGAAACAACCTTAGGGGCGGAGTTATATAGTGTAGCTCCTGGTGGTGTCACTGAAGGACAGATGAGGAGACTTCCACTTCCCGGTGTCCACAAAAAATTGCAGGTCCTTGAGATCCACAAACATAAAAAGCATGTCCAGGTATTTTAAGAGATGCTCAAAATGCTCTTTCTGAAAAGCACTGACTCCTTCTTGGGCCCACAAATTAACTAAAAATTGAAGAACCTTGGCATCCCTGCCTCCATTTTGTCTGTCTTTGCTCTAAGCCATTCTCTCTGCAGTCACTTTGCAATCACCTTGTTTTCCAGAAAAGACAGATAACATCTTCATGACAAAGGACAGAAACTACACCCAACAGTAGACCTTCCTTTGGATGGACCACCAGCCTGGCTCCAGATAACAACTTGGGAACCGCTCCCAAAACAAAGACTAATAATGACCAACCAGACCACACCTGTGACTGGATTGTTTATGCGTATCTTTGTCACCTACCCCCAGTTCTTTGTGTCCTTAAACCTGTAACTCATGTCTGTACCCCAAAGATAGCTTACTCTGCCTCTTCCCAAGACATGTAATAAATTTTTCTCTGCCTTAGCCATGCCTCTTTATTTGGCATTTAGGGGCAGGTGACCCGACCTGGCATATGGAATCACATAAGTTTGGACCTTGGGTCCAAAAGTCCAGTTTCAGCCTTGGTGAGCTGTGCCAGGAGAAAATGTGTCCTTTAGGCACTAGCCACCTGCAGCTAGTTGACCCTGGACAGAGAAGAAAGATGGAATGTGTTCCCTGCAGCTGCTGAAATTACTTTTATTCAGGGACCTCTTATCTTTTCACTTTGGCCAGCATTGACTGCTTTTTTCTGTCATCTGGTGAAACAGAAATGAACATCTGGACTGTAGGGGCCCTGAAGTTTGACCTTGGTGAGTTCTCCCCATCATTGCACCTCAAGCCTTCACCTTCCTTTTGCCTTGTTGTCTGGAGAATCTTCTGGACCACTGGGAGTTCGTCTGAACCATTAGGGCTTTTTGCCATTTGACAAGGAATTTCAGGTCCCTTTTTTAGAGGCTTCTCTGAGCAATTGAGGTCATTTGAGAATTCTGTGCTAGCAATTGGTAGGGAAGGAATGAAAGGTAACAGAGAACTCATAGTATTTGTGTTGGAGATCTCCATTGTGAATTTCTTAATGGAAAGCACTAAGTCCATCTTGCTCCTCTAGGAGGAGTTCTGGCTGAGTAGTGTAGTAATCACAGCTGTGGGGGAGGGATAGGTAATAAGATGGGAAAAAACAGGAGACCTTATCTGAAAAATAACTAAAGCAGGAAAGGACTGGCGACGTGGCTCACGTGGCAGAATGTCTGCCTAGGAAGTGCAAGGCCGTGAGTTAAACCCCAGTACGGAAAAAAAAAAAAAAAGACAGAAAATATTGAGCAGAAAGAAAACCATGCTCTGGTATCCCCTGTTCAAACTACTGAAAACCAAAGATGATCCTCAGATCATCCAGGCCAAAAGAACCAAAGATAATCTTCAAATCATCCAGGCCATAAAACCCAAAAATGATCTTCAAATCATCCAGGCAAAAAAACAAAGATGATCCTCAAATCATCCAGGCCAAAAAACCAAAGATGATCTTCAGATCATCCAGGCCAAAAGAACCAAAAGCAAAACCCAAAACGGCACTTTCCATGTAGAGCAATCACACAATTCTAAATAGTGCAGGTTTCCCAGCACATACAATGGTGATAGAAACTCATAGAACCACATGTTTAAAGTGCTGAGAGAGGGGACTAAACACAGAAACAAATTCTGCATCTTGCAAAAAATATTCTTCAAGAGGAAGAAATAAAAAAGGAGGAGGATTTGTTACCAGAAGATAACACAACAAATACCAAGGGACAGACAGTCTTCAGGTTAAAGAGAAATTGTACCAAAGGGAACCTGGACACTCAGGAAGGAGGCTGGGAATGAGAACTACCTGGACAAATAAAGACTTTTTTTCCTAATTTCTTAAAATGTTATTTCTTAATACTATTTAAAGTAAAATATACATTCTCTTATGGAATTTATAATGCATGCGTATGCACTGAAAATTAAAGCCCTAAGGTTCTCAAGGGTTATTACAAATGGACCTATATAATTCCAAATTTCTATATTTCATGTAAAGTGGTGGAATGCGAGCTCGGAGAAACCTTACGGTTCCAGTATTGTTAGCATTCACATTTCCATATCGTAGAGACTGAAAAACAAGTCCCAAGGCGTTGTTAGTTTAAATACCCCATGGTCTCGTGAAGCAGAATAAGGACTCAAATTTAGATCTGCTTATCCAATGCCCATTCTTTTCACAAATACTTCATACATTTCTTAGAAGCCTATACTTAAATGCTCACTGGAGATGGGCAGTAAAATTTCCCTTGGTACATATACTCCTAGAAGTCTCCTAGTCAAATGCCTTTTCAGTCTGAAAATCCCCTAAAATTCACCATATACTTAATTTCACATGAACACACACAAATGCTTTCAGAAGACAATGGGATTGGCAAATTAATAAATCACTCTGAAATCCAAAATATATTGCAATAATATAATATGCCTGCAAAATTCTCATAAAAATCTCTCTGTGAGCATTCTTACTCTCTATTAAATATTACTTATAGAAAAACAGAGTATTTCATATTGATTCCCTCCATGAAGTTATGATTAGATCCTATCATGTCCAATTATTTCCACCTCTGATAGACTAATATAAAGGTCAAGACTTCCAATTAATTACTGACAATAAAAGAAATAACTTGGGTCCTGACTTCCTCCCCAACTCAACCTTTGTGATTATGTAGGAGCTGGAGGGAGATTGGTAGACCTGAGATAATTACATGTAGACCTTGAGAAGTCTTGTGCGAGACAGACGTGACTAGAGCCTAGTGCTGGGTAGTGAATAGTATTCCATATAAAAAGCGATGAAAAAAATTTACATCTTTTTTCCTTTCCTGCACATTACCATGACTACATCATCATCTTCCAGCAACTCCTACAAACAAGAAAATAAAGGTCAGCCCAGTATCCAGGAATGGCAGAGCAACGACAGGTTGGTGCTGTGTCCTGCTGGAGTGGGAGGACTCTGGAGACAATGGGAATAGGAAGACTGGCCAGCTCTTGAACCTTTCATCTCTCTAGCTTACCCTATAAAGCCAGAGGCCTCAATGGTTACAGCCAAGTGTTAGGTCCCTGGCATTCTTGGGGTGGGTGGAGGGTCCCAAGGTTAACACCAAAACCAGACCCCCTGATTTATGACTGCTTGCAAAACCCTCCTGCTTATTTCCCTGCTTGCAAAACTGCAGGAACTTCCAGTTTGTCAACCAGCTAGGCATGTGGACCCATTCCATCTGGTGATCGCATGACTGGGGACCAGCAGACCGGCTGTTCTCTGGAGGAGACACCCTCCCTCCCTTACAGCCCCTCCTATAAAGCCCACTACCCACTCCAGCCGAGCTGCTGCACTCTGAACCTGAGAGAGGCAGCCCAGCAGTCTGTGCTTCCAATAAATCTTTCTTTTCCACACGTGGCGTGGTCTTTGTCTGGCAGTTCCTTACATCTGGTGCCAAAACCCGGGAGAGGTTAACAGGATACCTCTGCCCTGGGCTGGTCCCTTGGCTTTCATGTCCTGCCCTCTCCCAGACCTAGACTGCTGAATTGACCCCATGTGTCTATGGACTGTGGATCTCAGACTTTACTGCCCTGCCAGCTCCCCATCCATGATTAGCCTCTCTTCCACTGCTCTCCACCTGATCTACTCCTCCTCTCCTTGGACTCGGTAAGTGTCACCCTTTTCAGGGCTGCCTGCTCTCTCTCTGTCTCTCTCTCTCTCTCTCTCTCTCTCTCTCTCTCTCAGTCTCGGAAGTCATAGCACTTCACCAGGCACGCCTCCTACACCCACTGGGGTGCCCCTCTACTTAACACAGGGATGCCTGGCTAACTGTTTGGGCATTCTCTACAGACAATGACCTAGGCCAGGGATGCCTGCCCTTGGGAACCTGTTCAGGTGACACTTCCCCCTCCCTCTCACTCTCTCTCTCTCTCTCTCCCTTTCTCTCTCTCTCTCTCTTGCTCTCCCTCTCTGCCTTCTTTTCCTCCACCTAGGGTGAGAGCTCAACAGCCCCTCCAGCTTACTTTGACCAAACAGTAACTGGATCGATTCTGCTCTCCTTCCCTGAGTCATGTAAGGGAGGCTGGATCTTGACCTAGATCTACATTGGCCTGATGAGTAAACTCACTGAGGCATATACCTCTCTCTCTCTCTCTCTCTCTCTCTCTCTCTCTCTCTCTTTTTCCAACTACATTATGGGGACCACTACATGATGGGGTCCATGCCCCTGGGATGCCTTCTCCACTCCCTTGGGACCTTGGTCTCCAACACTATATAAAACCTAAGCGGCTGATTTATTACTGCAGCACCTTTTAGCCTCAGTACAAGCTAGACAATCAATCCCAATGGCCTAAAAATGGTACTTTTGATTTTCACACACTTACAGATCTTGACAATTTCTGCCATCACAATGGCAAGTGGTCCGAAATTCCGTATGTCCAGGCTTTTCTCTCTCTCTGTTCTTGACCCTCTCTGCTCCAACTGTAATGCCGTTCAAATCCTCCTTGCCAAAGACAAAACCCCCTCAAAATTCAAAACTCTTCCTGACCCCTCTCCTGAAGATTCTTCCTTTGCTTGTGACCTCACAGCTCTGTCTGCCCACTCCCAACTCCTCTTCCCGCCAGTCCTCCACAGCAATCTCTTCTCCCACCCCATCCTCCCATGGTTCAGACCCCCCTTCTTCAAGCCCTGCTGGCTCTCCTAAACGTCTGCCACCCTATTCCCCTTCTACAGTGGTCACAATTGACCCTGAGCCATCGGCTCCTCAGGGACCAACACCACCAACATCACCCTCAGCCCCTGCTGCACCTCACCCTTCTCCTCCCCACCCGTGTCCCAAACCTTCTCTCATTCCTCCTCCCAAACACGCCTAGACCATCTATATCCACTCCAGGAGGTGGCAGTAGCTGACAGCATTATCAGAGTCCATGTGCCCTTTTCCACAACTGACCTCTCTCAAATTGAAAAGAGACTTGGCTCCTTCTCTAATGTCTCAGCCTCCTATGTTAAAGAATTTAAATACCTAACCCAAGCATATGATATGACTTGGCATGATATATATCTTATTCTTTCCTCCACTTTAACTTCAGATGAGAAGGAAAGAGTTTGGTTGGCAGCCCAGGCGCATGCTGATGAGGTCCACCACACTGATCTCACTCTCCTGGTGGGATCCACGGCTGTGCCACGTGAGGACCTATATTGGGACTATAAAGACCCCACCATGCTAGTCATCCAGAATTATAGGCTTACCTGCCTCCTTGTGGGGCTACAGACTGCTTCCCATAGGACAGTCGATTTTGACAAACTTAGAGAAATTATCCAACATCCAACTGAAAACCCTGCTGACTTCTTAGGGTGACTTACTGAAGCCTTAACCCACTATACTAAGCTAGACTCATCTTCCAAGGATGGAATAATTATTCTCAACTTTCACTTTATTTCCCAATCCTTCCCTGATAGTTAAATATAAAAAAAAAATCTTAAACAGGCAGAGGATGGCCCTCAAATCCCCCAAGGAGATCTTGTAAAAATGGCATTTAAGGTATTTAATAACTAAGATGAGGCTTGAGACCAGCGAAAGGCCCAGCTCTTGGCAGCTGCCTTGAGGCCACCTCTTCTGAATCTGAGATGGGCCGGACAACAGCGCACACCTCCATGGGCCTGCTTCAAATGCAACCAGACGGGACACTGGGCAAAATGCTGCCCCTCACCTTGCCCGCCACCAGGACACTGTCCACAATGTGGTCAAAATGGACGCTGGAAGATCGACTGCCCTCTTTGTCTCTGAAAGGTAGGTCAGTTTCCCATTCCCACTCTCAACAGAGTGAAGGCCTCTTGGACCTCTTAGGCCTGGTGGCAGAAGACTGATGTGGCCCTGGGACCTCAGCCCCCTTCAAGATCACTTTGGAGGTACCCAGGGTAACCATTCAAGTAGCAGGTAAGCCAATCTCATTCCTTCTGGACATAGGGGCCAGTTATTTGGTGCTACCTAACTTTTTGGGTAAGCTTTATCCCTCACAGATCTCCATTGTTGGGGTAGATGGTGTCCTCCACTGGCTAAAATCTACTGGCCCACTCTTTTGTTACTTATCAGGTGTCCCCTTTACACACTCATTCCTTATCCTGGCCTCTTGCCCCACTCCGCTGTTGGGAAAGGATCTTCTCTCCAAACTTAATTTCACCTTCTCCTTTACAACTTCACCCACTACTCAAGACCAGTCCCATGTCCTTTTCCTAATGGTGCTTACTAATTGCCCTCCCCTGTAAGCTCCAAACTCTCTCCCTCTACCTCCTAATATAGTAAATCCAATAGTCTGGGATATCTCCTCCTCATCTGTTGCTTCCCACCACTCACCAATTAAAATATATCTAAAAGACCCTAAATCTCACCCAAACAGGCCACAATATCCCATCTCCCTAAAACATAGGTAGGGACTAAAGCCCCTCATTGACAAACTCTTAGACAAGAAGATTCTTAAACCCACCCACTCCCCATGTAACACCCCCATCCTACCTGTCCTAAAACCTGATGGCTCATACAGACTGGTTCAGTACCTGAGAGTTGTGCTTCCCACCCATCCCGTGGTACTCAACCCATATACACTATTATCTCGTATTCCTTCAGATACCTCCTATTTTTCTGTCCTTGATCTTAAGGATGCTTTCTTCACTATCCCCCTTCACCCTGACTGTCACAATCTCTTTGCATTCACGTGGGAGGACCCAGCCTTGGGGCTAGCACAACTCCCCTGGACAGTCCTTCCCCAGGGCTTCAGGGATAGCCCTCACTTCTTGGCCAGGCTCTGGTGTGGGACTTATCCTCTCTTGACCTTCAACCCAGTACTCTGTTCCAATATGTTGATCTCCTTCTCTGTAGCCCCACCCTTACCCACTCTCAGGATCACACCACATTACTACTCAACTTTCTAGCACAAAAGGACTATCAAGTTTCACCTTCCACGGCTCAGCTTTCCCTGAGGGTTAAATCCCTGGGGGTCCTTCTAACACTGACCTCCAGACAGATTACAGTAGACTGGAAAGCCCACATCAGGTCATTGATGGTCCCTCTACTGAAGGGGAAGGACTTTCCTTCCTGGGACTGGCTGGTTACCTGAGGATGTGGATTCCCAACTTTGCCTTCTTGGCTCAGCCCCTACATGAGGCTGCAAGGGGCCCTCTAACTGAGCCTCTTGACCCCATCAAACCTATCAAAACTCCCTTTCTTAAACTTCAACAAGCTCTCCTCCAGGCTCCTGCTCTCTCTCTCCCTCAAACTTAGATGGCCCTTTCAAGCTATATGTCACTGAGAGAGGAGGAATGGCATTGGGAGCTTAGGACAAATGAAGGGTCCCACCTTCACCCCTGTAGCCTGTTATCCAAACAGCTTGACTCTATTATCAAGGGCTGAAAGCCTTGCCTGCATGCTTTGGCTGCAGTGGCCCTATTAACTCAGGAAGCCTCCAAACTCACTGTTGGGAAACCCACCACTGTCTTATCGCCCCACTGGCTGACTGACCTCTTGTCCCACCACTGCCTCTGCAACCTGTCTCCCCAAGATTACAACTCTTCTACCTCACTTTTATAGAGAACCCTGATGCTATTTTACAAGCCTGCCCTCCCCTAATCCCGCCACCCTACTTCCTGACGTCACACCCCTGGAACACTCTTGCCTGGAATCCTTAGAGACTCTAACTTACTCTCAACCCCACCTGTCAAGCTCACCTCTGCGCAACCCAGACATTTCTTGGTTATAGGTGGCCGTTCCTCACTGGATTCCACAGGCAGGAGACAAGCAGGCTATGCCATAGTGTCCCTCACAGATGTTATTGAATCCATTCCTCTTCCCTGAGGTACCACCTCTCAAAAGGCAGAACTGATCACCCTAACTAGAGCCCTCACCTTAGCTGAGAGTAAGACAGCCAACATCTTCACTGACTCTAAATATGCTCACCACATTATACCCATCACGCTGCTCTCTGGGAGGAAAGGGGTCTTCTTACCACAAAGGGCACACCCATCACCAATGGGCCTCTAATTCTTAAACTGCTCAAGGCCTCTTACCTTCCCACAAAAGTAGCAGTAATCCATTGTAAGGGACACCAACCAGAAACTACAGATTGCCCAGGGCAATGCCTTTGCTGACAGAGAGGCAAAAAGTGCTAGCGCTCAGACTCCCCCATGGCACTTTTCATAACTACCCCTAAGATAAACCCTATCTATACATCAGAAAAGCAAAATGGACTTATAAATCTAGGAGCCACACCAGGTTCACAAGGATGGTTCCTTTTAAATGGAAAACATGTTCTCCCCAACACACAAGCAGAGGGGGTTCTAAGGGCCATTCACAGAACCCGTCATATTGGCGCTAAGCCCCTTCTCCACTTTCTTCAACCCTTATTCTTCCATCCTTCTCTCCCATCTCTCATAAAAAAAGATTACCCAAGATGCCCCACCTGCACCCAGGTTTCCCCCTAGGGTAGCCTGAGACCACCCCCTTCTTTCTTTGCTCACCAGATCTGGGGCTCCATACCAGGGGAAGATTGGCAGATTGATTTTACCCATATGCCAGCTCATAAAAAACTTAAATATTTATTAACCTTGGTTGACACCTTTTCTGGAATGGTTGAGGCTTTTCCTACTACAGGCGAGTCAGCAGACGTAGTGTCTATCCACTTAATCAATGACATTATCCCCCACTTTGGATTGCCTTGGACTTTGTAATCTGATAATGGTCCAGCTTTCATCTCAAAAGTGACCCAAATTGTCTCCTCTATCCTGGGAGTGGCCTGGAACCTGCATATCCCTTATCACCCTCAATCATCAGGAAAAGTGGAGAGAATAAATGCAATAATAAAAAAGCTCTCCATTGAGCTCCACTTACCCTGGACTCAGCTCTTGCCCTTAGCTTTGGCCCTCATCAGAGCCACCCCCCCAAAGCCCTTCCTTCTTGAGCTCCTTTGAAATAATGTATGGCCACCCATTTCTCTTAGGAAACTTGACTCCAACAGACCCTGCTCCTCTGGTTGACTATCTACCTTATCTTAACCTTCTCAGGGAACTTCTCAGAGAGCATGCAGACCAGATCCTGCCACACCCCTCAGAAGGCCCCATAACAACTTCTGTTAAACCAGGGAATCTTGTTCTCCTAAAGGATCTTTGACCACCTCCATTGGGACCTCAGTGGACCAGACCTCATCTGGTCATCCTCACAATGCCCACCACTGTCAAGCTCAACGGGATCCCCCAGTGGCAGCGCCTCTCAAGGATAAAACATTGCCCATAAACTTCAGACTCTTCCGCTACAAGAAAGGATGAGTACTCTTGCATACCGCTGGGCCCCACAGGCTATGCCTCTCCCGCAAACTCTCTCTCTCTTCCACTCTTACATAAGCTCTTAGTCCTCATCTGGCTCTCTGTCTGGTTCCCCTTCACAGCCCTGGACTCCTCCTCCTGTGACCCATGCATGTGCACTGCATGGGCAGGAAGTATTGTTACTAAGACTTCACTGTTCCACACTTACTATTCCTGTGCAGGCTCTGTCATCGGGTCATGCACTCACAATCACACCATCTATCAAGTGTGCTCCCATGATAATCAATTTACCTGCTTCAACCCCACTTAGCGCCCTGTGGAGCAGGGGTTAGAACTCAGGAGTGGCCACCTCACTGAGAACATTGTTACTCGCACCCAGGTGTTTGATCCTGAAAAACCAGTGTCATTATTGTTTGATGTATGTGTGGCCATAGACCAAGGGTACAGGCTATGTGGAGGTACAGCCTGTGGCTGTGGGAGCCTGGGTTGGGAAAGGGCCTGTACATCAAATGAAAAATATATGTGCTGGGGAGACAGCTCCTGGCCGTGTAATAATGAGGGCTGTCACTTTTGCCCTTATTGGAGTTGGATTTCATGGGCCACAAGGCACAGGGCTCAACACTCAGCACTCCTTCAAAGGGCACTACTGCCCCTAACGCAGTCAAGGCCCCTGTAACCCTGTGAATTTCACTCTACTCAAGCCATCTGATGGGACACAGGGACAGGTAATTAGCATAAGGACAGATGGCCAAGGCCTTGACCCTGGGAGTGTGTTATACCTTAAGTTAACAACTTTTACCCATGAGAGTTCCTCATACCAAGTCTTCCACTTCTTTTATGAGGAACTGACAGATAACTTCCCCATTTCTGTTACAAGCAAAAACTTGTTCCTCGCACTGGCCAAATCTATAGCCCAGACACTAAATGACACTTCGTGCTATGTGTGCAGGGGAGCCAACATGGGAGACCACTGGCTCTGGGAGGCAAAGGAGTTAGACCCACAAGTGCCTTTCAATGAAAGTGCCTTCCCACTACACAGGACAGGCTTCTGGCTCCTTAAAACTTCCATTATTGGGAATTACTGTATCTTCCACCAAGGAAAAAAATTCTCCACATCAGTGGGGGAACTAACTTGTCTAGGACAAAAGTTTTACAATGACACAGACCAAGAGACTCAGTGGTGGGGAGCTCCAAACCATACGGAGCCCCAGCCACACCCACTGGCCAACTTTTCTAATCTCAAAAAAGCTTGGGACAATCTTGCAGATATAGATAGGCAGGCTCCCAGGGGGCTATATTGGATCTGTGAGAGGCAAGCCTATACGGTGCTGCCTAGAAGCTGATTTGGGTCTTGCATGCTGGGCTCCATCAGACCATCCTTCTTCTTGCTTCCTCAGACAAGGTGAAAACCTGGGAGTCCCCATATATGAACAAAGATTAAATAGAAAAAAATGGGAAACCTTACAAATAGGCACTTGGAAGGATGACAAATGGCCCCCTGAGCGAATCATCCAATACTATGATCCTGCCATCTGGGCAGAGGATGGGTCCTGGGGCTATTGTACCCCTATATATATGCTCAACAGCATCATCAGGCTGCAGGCTGTTGTCAAAATTATAACTAATGAAACTGCAAGAGCCCTCAATTTGCTGACAAAACAAGGCACTAAGATGCACAGTGCTATCTATCAAAACCACTTGGCTTTAGACTATTTGCTGGCTTCTGAGGGAGGAGTTTGTGGAAAATTTAATCTGAGCAACTGCTGCCTGCAGATTGATGATGAAGGAAAAGCCATAGAGGAGATCACAGATGGAATGACAAAGCTTGCCCATGTCCCCATCCAGACTTGGAAAGAATGGGATCCTAATGACTTGTTTGGAGGATGGTTTTCTGCCATAGGTGAATTTAAAACACTGGCAGAGGCAGCAGGCCTAATCCTAGGAGCATGCATATTACTTGCCTGCTTACTTCCCTTGGTTATACGACCCATTAGGTCCATTATAAAGGTTACTATAGAAAGAAACATGGCTGCGCATGTAATGATGCTATGGAAATACAAACCCTTAAACCAGGAAAATGCTCTTTAACCCTAGATGCCTCCAGGATCATTTGGGGAGCTCAGGAGACAAACTTCCCACCAGATGCTACTACAATCTTCTCTGGCCTACTAACAATTTGCCTTGTCTGAAAATGAAACCTGGGAAAAACCATCCACCTCTGTTCCTGGGGACCTCACAAATTTCAAAATTCCTGCTGAACCTCCACCCCTCTTTTAACAATGCCCCCATCCAACAGGAAGCAGCTAGATAGATCAGCGCCCATAATACCAACAAAGGCTGGAATGTTAGGCTCCTGGCATTCTTGGGACCAGCGGAGAGTCCTAAGGCTAATACCAAAACCAGACCCCTGATTTATGACTGCTTGCAAAACTGCAGGAACTTCCAGTTTCTTAACTAGCTGAGCATGTTGACCCATTCCATCTGGTGATTGCAGATAATCGGGGACCAGCAATTCTCTGGAAGAAACACCCTCCCTCCCTTACAGCCCCTCCTGTAAAGCCCACTACCCACTCCAGCCTGAGCGGCTGCACTCTGAACCCGAGAGAGGCAGCCCAGCAGTCTGTGCTTCCAATAAATCTTTCTTTTCTACACGTGCCATCGTCTTTGTTAGGCAGTTCCTTACACCAAGGAAGGCAGCTTTTACAGGAGACTTGTTCACAAGGGAATTCCTTGAGGCTCAGGGTTGTCTGATTGTTAAATGGGAAGTGGTCAGGTCCAGTTTGTAGTGCCAAGCGGCACATAGCCCCCAAGCTTTCCCTAAACTCACTAGTTCAAACACAAGCTCCACCTTCATGGGCTTCTCTAGAATACGCTAGAGTATTCAGTCAGGTAGCTGGTAGTGCAAGAAGATATGTGCCCTCAGGAAGGGTGTAAGACATGTGTGGAAAACAATGGCTATAAACATACACACACACACACACACACACACACACACACACACCCTGGCATGGGTTGGAAGAGACAACAATTTAGTAACAAGGTTATTGCTGCACAAAGCAGGAAAAACAAGCTATAAAGGACCATGAAAAAGACAGGATATAAACTATGTAATAGTTGAAATGAAGAATTCAGTGGGTTAAATGGCAGAATTGATTCAGCCAAAGCAGAATTAATGGGTTTGAAGTTCAAGTAAAGCAATACTCCAGTAAAGCTCAGAGTCATGGAAAAACACAAAAAAAAGCAATGAAGAGATGTGGAGGGTAGACACACAAAATAATACAAGACTCAATATGGAGGTGGGTGAAATATTTGAATAATTATCAAACATCCTTCCAGAAAAAAGATGAAAGACTACAGATCAAGAATGCTCACATAGTGTCAAGTTGTGTGTATAAATTCCATGTCTCCACACATTATAAGAAAACAAATAATAACTATAAAGGCAAAACTTGAAAAGTGTCTGAAAGAAAAAGTAGATCATCTAAAAATGCTATGAGGATCAAACCAACAACACACTTCGTAACAGGAACGCTAGTTGCAAAAATATGATAGGGTTCAAGACAAGCCCAAATATGTCCTGTTGGCAAAGTGACTATTTCAAGGTGAAGGAATTTGATAAAACAGCAGAAGCAGGAAGGTCACTCATGACCTCCTCCTGCCCTTCTTCCCTGAAGTAGATCACAACACCTAGGAAGGATTTCTTTGAACTCCCTGAAGCAGATTGTAAGACCTCTGTGTAATAGGGGCCCATCCTATGCCTAGAGAAAAGATGAAGTATCATAGAGAAGAATGTGAACAAACAGGTTTGGCCAAGCTTCTGCTAGTAGATACACTACCATTGCTCACACCCTTGTCCATATCATATTTCCCCACAACTGTCCAATTTTCCTTACCCTGCAATAAAAATATACAAGTTGAATCATTCCTTTGGGTCTCTATATCCTTTTGAAGTCTCCTATATCCCAAAAACCCTTACCAAATAAATGTGTTTGTTTTTCTCTTTTTAATCTGTCTTCTGTTATAGGGTCCTCAGCTATTTACCTACAATGAGTGAGGAAAAAGATGTTTTCCCTCTTCAAAGACAAATAGACATCTTCGAAGTATGAGAGAAAAGGGGTAAAGTATAATTTCTATTTAGTTAAACTCTCACTTCAAAAGATTTATCACTCTAAGCTCTCTTAAAAAGCATTCCGAAATACTCTGGCAAAAGAATGAAGTCTAGAGGTTCCCTAAAAGATAATACATGATGGGAATAAGGAGACCAGAATGAAGTTAGTGTGCTAAAGAACTTGTCTTTTTTAAGGCTATACAGAAAAATCAATCAATTCAGGAAACTGAGGAAAAATTAACATATAAGTCAGTTTTTATTATATTACACTGCAATAAGTCTCACAGACTCAGTGGGTATTCCACTGAGGAAGTTTTTCCAGAAAGTTTTATTTCTCTCTCTAATCACTTGCAAGTTGCAGATATGCCATGATTCTCTTCCTTCCAGGACTCTAATGAAGGAGTCTCCCCTGTGGGAGGCATGCAGATTTTGCTTTTCTCATGGTAAATGAAAAGCCAATAGGTCTTAAAGATCCTGCTGGGATGAAGCTTACATCACTTTACTCGTATTCTACTGGCCAAAGAAAGTAGACTGGAATTATGCTTCTCCCACAGGAAGGGATCTTATAGGAATGGGCTAATAAAGGAGCAATAAAAACTTTGCACAGGTATCCAATCTAACACTATATTCTCCATAAACCAGGAGAACAGAGATAAACTGTAAATAATTGAATGGCCCAGCCAATGGAAGAAATCAAAGACAAAAGGCAGACAAATAGCATGATTACATGAAGAAAACGGGGTTTGGGATGCTGTCAGTGGAACTGATGGAGTGGATGGGACTTACTAGATTGGCTCACATGATCAGAGGCTAAATAATCCCACAAAGGGCATTTGCAGATTGGAGAGCCAGTGAAGCCAGTGGCTTCCAGTCCAAGAAGAGAAGCCTCAGAATGACAGAGACCAATGATGTAACCCCAGTCCAACCAATGAAAAGCCTAAAAATGTTCAAAGCTCTTCATAGACACAATATTATCACATTTTATCTTTACAACAATCCTGTGAGGTAAAGAAGTAGGCATATATTATTATTCTTATTTTATAACTGAGGAAACACCCCCAGAGAAGTAATGTGTCATTTTTTTGGTATTTATTGAAAATGTAACCTTTCTTCATCATACAATAGAGGCAAATGTATTGAACTCATCATATAACTGGAGTATGTAAAAGTCATACAGAAAAGATACTTATGTGGCTATAGTCCATTTTGCAGTGAAAAAATCAACCTAACTAGTATCTAAGGATTATGATATAATCAAGTAAAATCTGAATGCATTTTATAAACCAAAATTCTATACAAATAGAAATTATTACAGTGGCCTCCTCAAGTAGTGTTGGCAATAATGGTGCCGATAGGTTTCAGTTCTTACTTCACCCTTAAGTTTCCATTTCCCAGGGTGACGGTCCTGCCTCAAGTCTAGCCTGAATCCTCCTTCTGCCCCAACCTCCAATCAGCATGAACCAGAAGATCCTAACCAATCAGATCATGCTGAGTCTCACTGAGGGGTATTTAAGCCCCTGCCCTTCTCTCTCTCTCTCTCTCTCTTGCCTCTCTCTGCTCTCTCCCTCTCCCACCTGGCAATAAAGAATCTCTTGGCCAGATCACTCCTCTCCACGTGGTCACTTTTGGGGCCTATATTTCCTTACATTTGGTGCCATGACTTGGACGGAGGCTCCCCACTAATCCTGGTGGAAACCCCCATTCCAACTCACCCCAGGACCACCCTGAGGATGTGACTGGCCAGGACTCATTCTCCCGATTGCCCTCACTTGCATCCAACACCGGACATTCTTTGGTGAGTCCACCTACCCTTCTTGGACTCCCTTTGCAGTCTCTCCCTTCGGTGTCTCTGGGTTTTAGAACACATCCCCTGCTTTGGGCTATCCCTGGGTGGCTCAGATGGTAGAGGGATCCCCTTCTCCACAGGGTTTGGATTTTACAGTGTCCAGGACGCTACAAAATCTAGGCCTAGGTAATCCAAGCTGCCGGCCTCTGGCCTGCAAACCACCTAAACTCAGTAATGGCTGATTTGTGTGCGCTTTGCATTTTCTCAGATATTCGTGCTGTGTGAAGATGCTCCACAGTACATAATATCCTCCTTTCCCATTCTGGGACTGGATCCCTCATAATGGGTGCTTCTACGTCTTCTCTGCTGACTCCCCATTGAGGTGCCTCCTCAATAATTTAGACACCTTGGGTTTGACCCCAGATATAAAACCAAAAATTTAATCCGCTTTTGGACTCAAATCTGGCCCACTTATCCTTTAGACAACCAAAATCACTGGTCTTTTAAATCCCAACCTTTTATGGAACATATAACTACTGTGAGTGATTGGGACGATGGGGAGAGATTCCATATATCCAAGCCGTTTTCATACCTCCGTCTAAATCTGGCTCTCTGATTTCAAATCCTCCCTCTGTACTTTCTGTTCCCCTGCGTAGATTCTATCAGCCTGTAAACCAGTTTCTAAATCAGCCAATTCCTCTCCAAACCTCCTCCTTCCCCATGTAAACAGACTTCTTGCACTGCTTACCATACCTATGTCCTCCTATCTTCCTGAAAAACTTTCCCCATCATGGAGTTAAACAAGACACTCCTTGCCAATTCTGACCTCAAGGTGGTTCCAACTCTGGGAGAGCTCATGCTTTATTCGGTGATCAGAGAGTGGAGGTTTTGTTTTGCTGAAAGCCTGCCAGTACCAATCAATGGGAGCAACCTGGAGACACAGGTGATGGCTAATCCCTTAAGCGTGTGTCATGCCTCCAGGCTCTGCCTTCCCCTCCCTTACCTAAGATGTGAGCTCACCTTTTCTGCCTCCTCCATCAACTCACCAAGTGCCCTTTCTCTCTGTCTGCCTTCCCCTCCCTGGGCTTACTGGGACCCTGCCTCCCATGAAAAACCTGTAGCATGGTACTTATGACTTAAGTTATTCCAACTAGTTTGCCAGGCCTCTCAGTCTAAAGTAACTTAAAATCAGTTGCTTTACAAAAGCACTTACAAAAACCTGCAGCTGCCACACTTACGCTCTAACTCCGCCCCCACAAGGGGAGGAGGGAAAGCAAACAGGTGCACCTGTGCACAGGATGCCGGCTCCTGGACACAGCAAAAACGCCTGCCATAGCTAAGAAAATCCATAGAGAGGACACAGCACATCCTGGGCTCCAGTCACACATAGTGATGGCTGTGGCCCGCCACCACTTCCCCTAGAATAAACGCACACAGAATACACAGGAAGGGGGGGAGGGGCGAGAGGCCACAGGATGAGGCCTAGGAAGTCAGGGTCATTTGTCCCAGGTGTGTATGGAGGGAGTGGCACCTTGCACAAGTCCTGCTCCTAGCCCCACCTCACACCTCAGGGCATCAGACCCTTGTAAGCCAATTGTTAGCTCAAGGTTATAGTTCCAGAAATAACTAAATAGACGTTACTGTGGTCTCTAAACTTCTCATTTAGAATTTTCTATACCTTTGGCCTCAGCACAAATTTTTCCCTCCAAGTATTAACACTAGTTGTCCCGTATGGCCCTGTTATTGGCCTGAAATGCCCTCTGAATGCCCTTCTCTAACTTTACAAATGATTTATTTGTTAAAAAGGTAGACTTTATTAAAGAGGCTGCCAGCTGTTAGCTAAAAGACAGGATCCTAACGTTTTGTTCTTTCCAGATGGGACCTGCATCTTCCAGTCTTTGGCTGGTAGATGTTGTAAGCTCTGTACTGAGGCCTGGCCTCAGTATGCCTTGGGTGACCAAGAGAAGTGGCCTTCACAGGGTTCCTTAAATTACAGTACCATACTCCAATAGACCTTTTCTATAAAAGTAAAAAAGTAAACTGAGGTTCCCTATACAAATTTCTACCTTCTAAGCCACCCCAGTACTCAGAACCTCTTAACGAGTGCTTCCCTCTCCAACAGGCAATGGTAGGAAGAGGGCAAACTGTATGTCCCCTTCCAGTTATCAGATCTAAAGGCAATTTAAAAACATCTAAACAGCTGTACTGATGCCCAGACAAATACATTCAAGCCTTTCTCTGTGATCCAAACCTTTCAACTGACATGAAAGGGTATTATGCTTCTAGATCAGACTCTTATCTCATTAGAAAAGCAATGGGTTCTGGCCCAGGCCACTCAGGTTGGAAATGATTATAAGGCTCAAACAGTAGAGTGCAGCTTTACAAGCATAAAGTCCTGAGTTCAAGCCCAGTACAGCCAAAATAAAGAGAAAAAAAAATATTGGGGGCTGTGGAAGTAGCTCAATGGGAGAATGTCTGCCCAGCATGTGCAAAGCCCTGGGTTCAATTCCCCAGTATTACTAAAAAAAAAAAAAATAAAAAATGGTAAAGAAGATAAGTGGCCTTAATGTCTCTTCAGCCATCTCATTGTGGAAAAACATAGTTTAACCTAGACCAGATCCCTCATTCTTCAAGTGAGGAAACTGAGGCCCACATAGTTTAACCTAGACCAGATCCCTCATTCTTCAAGTGAGGAAACTGAAGCCCAGAACAGTTCAGAGACTTGCTCTCCAGAGTCTCAGGTGTCAATGTAAAATAACAATTTTACTTTACAGCAATAAACAAACAAACAAACAAAATCCTCTTACCTTTCTACAGCACCTTAAGGACGCTATCAGAAAGCATACCACAGTGAACTCAGAGTCACAGGTGAGAGAGGTTCTCCTCAAAGATAAATTTCTAACAGTCAGTCCCAGATATTCGTAAAAACTCAGACTGTGGCTGAAGGGAAAAGTCACTGAACCAAGTAACACAGCTAGCCATGTCTGTATTTATGGCTATGTCTGTATGTCCAGGACCTTACTAACAGGAGAGAAAAAGATAAGAGACACCATGGCCTCATTGCTGCTCTCAGAGAGGGCCCCACCCGACTGGGGCCTGTATTCTGAACTTGCTACCATGGTGGACAGGAGGGGCACTTCTGCAGAGAATGCTTAAGGGGGGACAGCCCGGGAGACAGCCCCGACCCAACCAGGACCCTGCCCTCTGCAAGGATAACCACTGGAGGTCTAAGTGCCCCCATCACCAGATGGAAGGCGAGGTGCCACCTTCTATGGATTGATGGGTCCAAGCCTCCTGTCCACACTCCACTTCTTGGCATCAATGTTGAGGAGCCATAATGGCAGAAAAACAAAAGGTCATTTTCCTCCTAGACAGTGGAGCCTGTTTCTCTGTTTTACCTTTTTCTCCTGGTCCCCAGTCCAATGACAAAAGTTATCGTTCGGGGTAAATCTGGCTAACCCCTAGACGCTAGTTTACCTGGCCTCTGGCCTGCTCTTGGGGAGACCTCCTCTTCTGTCACTCTTTCCCCATAATACCTGAAACTTCAGTGTCCCTGCTGGGACAGGATTTACTATCTCAATTAAAGGCTCAAATTCTCCTCCCCCCAGGCAGCTCTCTCTGTTGCCCCCTCCTTCAGGAACAAAGAGATTCCACAGTGTGGACTGATGAGATGAGTGTAGGGTGAGCCAGGATGGCCCTCCCTATTCAAATAAAACTCAAAAATCCTTCACAGTTTCCATACCTAAAACAATATCCCCTCAAGCCTGAGGGACATGAGGCCTTATGCCTATTCCTTAAAACAACAAGGGCTACTAATTAGTTGCTCCAGCCCCTATAATAAATTTAAAATTCTTATAAAAGTTAATTTTAAAATACAAGTTACAAAGCAAACCACTGGAAAGGATATAGATAGGTAATAAATGTATTTTTTGGGAAGTTAAAGAGAAAAGGAATGGTTTTTTGGATGAGAAAGGATTTTGCAAAGAAGGGTTTGTCCTAAAGATTGTGTCAAATAGGAAAGATGAGGACAAACGATCAAAGGGTTTAGTATGTTGTATGAAGGTCTGAGTAAGTTTGAAAAGTGTATAATAAAAACTTCGGTGTGTGATAAAGTTAAAGTTGAATATAATCTAAGAGTTGCCTAAAAGATTTTTAGGGTCATGTCAAACTAAAATCAAATCCTCTATGTCTATGAAATAACAAGGTTATCTTAATATTGTTCTGCTCAGAGTAACATCTACAAAAAACCATTACAGAGAAAGATTTTATCAAAGAAATTATTTGTGTTTTCTGCTGATCTTGTCAAGCTTTACATATTTGCTTATGTCTTAAATGACCACCTTGTAACAATATTATCTAAATATGATACAAACATTTAAAAGGTTAATAGTGTCAATTTATATAAAATAATAAGCTAAAGCTCTCTTTTATCCAAGAGTGTTACATTTAAATCCTGAAGCCCCTGCCTCCCACAGGTCACCTACCTAGGTGTGGCCTTAAAGGGACAGACTTACTCCCAGAGTCATAAATGCATCAACCCAATCTTCTATTTCCCAACCCCCATACCATAAGACAGCTTACAGCTTTCCTGGCAGTTATAGGATTTTGCAGAATTTAGATCCCTAGCTATGTAGTCCCTGAACAGACACCTTTTTATGCTCCTCCTAATATTCCTATTTGGGTCTTAGATAATGTATGGCCACCCATTTCTCTTAGAAAAACTTGCCTCCAACAGACTCTGCTCCTCTGGCTGACTACCTGCCTTCTCAGGGAACTTCTCAGAGAGCATGCAAACCAGATCCTGCCCCACCCTATAACAATTTCTGTTAAACCAGGGCATCTTGTTCTCCAAAAAGGATCTTCTACTCTCTCCATTGGGACTTCGATGGACCAGCCCTCATCTGGTCATTCTCATGACACCCACTGCTGTCAAGCTCAATGGGTTCCCCAATGGTGGTACCTCTCAATAAACAATTAGAAAATGGAGAAGGGAGCTGGAGGACTCTTGAAATTGTCTAGGGAACAGCATTTCACAATGGTTCTCCTGGCCAATGCCCATCCTGATGCCTGTGTTCTTGCTTTCCTATTCTTAAGCCTCCTCCCTTGTATCATACTACATGTCTGCTACTGCTAATCAAAAATTTAACCAGTTGTACCTCCAGGGACACCAACCTCTCCAAAACCTGAGGATAGTTGGCTGATACCCACCATGCGGAGGTCGGAGGATTGGCCCAAGACTCTTTATGACCTGTGGCTACAAGGGACCTTCATCAACTTCAGGGAAGAGGAAATCTTCATTTTTGGAGCCTGGGTGTATGCCATCATGAGGCTCAGCACCCCAACATTGTTTGCCAACTGACCCTCCCTTCCCCTACTCCGCCCCTTGCCAGCTCGAAGAAACCAGAGCGAACACAACGTCCCCCTTCCTTAACAAAAAAAAAAGGGAGGAATGTTGGCAGTAATGGTGCCGCTAGGTTTCAGTTCTTACTGAATCCTTAAGCTCTGTTTTCCAGGGTCACGGTCCTGCCTCAAGTCTAGCTTGAATCCTCCTTCTGCCCCAACCTCCAATCAGCATGATCCATAAGATCCTAACCAGTCAGATCATGCTGAGTCCCACGGAGGGGTATTTAAGCCCCTGCTCCCCCCACCCCCTTTCTCTTGCCTCTCTCTGCTCTTTCCCTCTACCACCCGGCAATAAAGAATCTTTTGGCCAGATCAATCCTCTCCACGTGGTCACTTTTGGGCCCTACATTTCCTTACAAGTAGCAGATGGCTTACTGGAACTACAGACCCTGATCGGAATCCTCTCTTTAGTGCATCCTAGGTATGGGCTAAGAATTTAGATCACCTAACAGAATTTAGACCACGTTTACAGAAACTGAGCCTCTGTAAAATGTGGCAAAGAATCTTTCTTTTTTTGTTAAGTTTGTATCTATTTGCCTTTAGTTCAGTTAACAACTAAATTTTAATTAAGATATGTACAAGACAATAATTTCACTGTAACATTTCCGTAGCTTTCCATCCTCAGACATCATGTGCACATAACTTCATGCACATATATTTAGGAATGTAAGCATCCCGTGAGATGACACATGAAAAGTCATCTGGTACTGTGCCCAGCAAGTTATACATATTTAACAAGTGATAGTCTCTATCTAATTCACTGAAACTATTGTTTCATTAAAGGGACAAACAGTATGGGTCAAACCAAAAAAGAACAACAGCCCAAGCACTGCTGTAATTTTGGCCATAATTGAGTACCCCTATGCCTGTTTTTATTTTTTTCCTAATGATCTCAGTGATGTGTTAAATAATAGCAACAGAAAAATCCATTTAAAATACATTTAGAGAAAATCCATGTCTGTGTTTAAGTCTATTCATTTCATCTTTCCAGGTAATATTATCTCTGTGACTGATCTAATCTAGCCACTGTCACTCTTGCATTGAGTAAATTAATTTGTCCATTTGATCACAGTCCCTAAACTATATGGCTGTGGACAGGTCTCCTTCCTTCTTTGATTCATTATAATTACTTTCACATTCATGGCGTTTTCATGACTGCTTGATATATTGCTTCAAGCATTGGGAAGTAGATAAAAGATTTCTGGCATCTTGGGGAGGATGAATTTGTTCTGGAAGAGATTACATCTTGATGTATTGCTATTGAATCCTCTGGAAAGTGTTGTATGAACTGTCAAGCTTTGGTGCCTGTCTTCAGTGTCTAATGCTGGGTATCTGACGTATGTCACATTTATGTGCTCTGAGTTGCTTATAGTTTCAAGGTCATCTACTGTGTTTCTGCTCCAACTCATGACAGCTAATAGGACAATATGAGACAATCAGCCTCTCCCTGACCTTAAATGAAGTTCGTGTTTTGGGCTGAAAACTAATCAAAACCCCATGTGTCTCCACTTAGGGTTGCAGTCACTTTGCAACATTCAGAACTGAAGATAAAGATGAGTCAAAATGATCTGAAGCTGCTTTTGCTTCCTTTGCTCTTGCCATAGCCAAATGATTCTGACACGCCTTTGCTAACAACTTTTCAATCCTAATATTAATGCCTTCACACCTCCTTCATCTGCTCAGATGTCCCCTTTTCCAGGCTTACCTTTAAGACCTCATTTTAAATGTTTCATATAGCCTACACTCATTTCCTATATGCGACTGAATCTTTGCCAGTTTTGCTCACTGACATTTCCTGAATATTGAGAAGAGGACATGGCACAAAATAGGAATTCAACAAACATGTATTTGAAAGAGTGATGATAGTTCATGGGTGCGTTAAAAAATGTTCATTTTCTGATTTGGTCATGCTAATGAAAACAGCACCAAATCACAATGGGAGTGGCATTCACAGACCATGCCTTGTGTGGATGCAGTCTTACCGAAGAACATGCTCTTCTGGTAGAAAATGCTTGCACGCTCTCCCCTGCCAGGCAGTCCGTCCAGGACTAGCTTTCCTTCTAAAATGCACGTCATCTCTCTCTCATGCTTTCACATTACTTACAATGATCTTAATGCCTGAGTAATTCAAAATACAATATCTGTGTAGTAAACAAGGATTAAAAAAAGAACTAGCAAAATTCTTTTCATTACCCAAGTAGAGATCTTCGGTTTTCATGTTTAAATTTCAAAACCTGGATTCTAGAATCACAAATGCTGTGCTGTTAGATATTATTTATACACTCTTAAGACCTTACAGAAAATTAAATGCTGATTTAAAGAGAAAACTAAGAAGCAAAGTAAATTAAAAAAAGAAAAACAATGACATTCTTAGCAAAAACTTAATGATAGAAAAGAAACATCACCAAAAAAATACCCCCCTCTCACCTATTTCAGGGTTATGGTTTCAAAATATGTAGAATTCACTTTTGTGTTCTTGGATCAGCATGGTTTACAGTAAAAAAAAAAAACAACTTTCATAAGAAAAGAGAGGAAAAAGAAACAAAAGGAGGTTGATGGTCAGTGTTGCTTTGAGGAGTTACAAGGCCAAATTTGTTTTATTTAATGCTTGTAATACAATGTAAGTTTTAATAAATTAATCCCTTACTGGATGCAGAGTCACTAGAAATACCTCAACAGGCAAACACTGATGCAGGTGATGTCAAAAGAAAGAACACAAACTAACAAAGAAAAATAAGGGGTTTTGACTTAATAAGCCACATTTGCTCTGAATAACAGGAATTCTCTGGATAGCTTCCCTTTCCACCTACATTTTGTTTTTATAAAGGTTTTATTGAAACTCTTGACTTTTCCACAAATATTTAGAGGTAGCTCATATAAAAAGATACACAAAAGTAAAAATGAACATGAAAACAAAAAGGATCAAGACAAAAGATTATACAAACATGTGAACGTTACAAGAATCTTAGATTTCACACTGCGCTTCCTGGAATCCATATCTAAAACTGAATACATAACACTTATATTCTCATGATCAGAAAGAAGGAATCACTTGAGTATTTGAGAAGAAACAAAAGATTTTTATAACATTCAATTACACAGACATTTTTCATTAAAATTTTATATGAAAGACATAAAGTAATGCATAAAATAAAATTTCTCAACAGCATTTTTGTAGCAGGCACAGAAGCTTATTTTTCATGACAGCTTCTTACAATAGTATTTTCATTCCTTTTTTTTTTACAATAATTTTTGAAATAAAAATGAGCGGCACAATCAAGAATAAGTGCTGAATCCTGTGGGAACATCAGTAGGGTTAATTAGCCCCCCAGGGGGGTCTGGGGTAAACTTTCTGGAGAAGAGGATACATGGAGCTAGATGAATGAAGAAGGAAGGAAGAGCTCTGCAAGCAGAGGAAACAGAGCACTGCACTTTACTTGCATGGGAGTCAGATGCTCAAATAGCAATGGTTAAGTCAAGGAGGCTTTGGTTTCTTGTTAGTATGGGTAATTCAGTAAAAGATGCAGCCACTGGCATTCTAAGAACTTTCATTGAGTAATTCCATCTCAACCTAAATTTGGCTTGGTTCCCATGAGAAAAGGTGGACATTGGAGAAAAGCACATGTACGTAACACAATGTAACCTGTATAATGTGCTCACACCCTCTAACCCTTGCAACATTTCTAAACCACAGAAAGTATGGCATCCTGAAATGTTGGCAATAACGGCGCCATTAGGTTTCGGTTCTTACTGCACCCTTAAGCTTCTGTTTCCCAGGTCACGGTCCTGCCTCAAGTCTAGCTTGAATTCTCCTTCTGCCCCAACCTCCAATCAGCATGAACCATAAGATCCTAACCAATCAGATCATGCCAAGTCCCACTGAGGGGTATTTAAGCCCCTGCCTCTCTCTCTCTCTCTCTCTCTCTCTCTCTCTCTCTCTCTCTCGGCTCTCTCCCTCTCTCTTGGCTCTCCCCCTCTCCCACCCGGCAATAAAGAATCTCTTGGCCAGATCACTCCTCTCCATGTGGTCACTTTGGGGCCTACATTTGGTGCATGACTCAGATCAGGTTTCCCCACTAATCCTGGTGAGACCCTGATTCCAACTCACCCCATGACCACCCTGAGGACGTAACTGGCCAGGACTCATCCTCCTGATCACCCTCGCTTGCATACAACACCGGACATCCTTTTGGTGAGTCCACATACCCTTCTTGGGCTCCCTTTGCGGTCTCTCCCTTCGGTGTCTCTGGGGTTTAAACATTCCCCCTTTTCGGCTATCTCTGGGACTCAGATGGTAGAGGGGTTCCCTTCCCTCTCATCCTCAGCTTGGGTCTATTTTGTCGCGGGTCTCAGAGACACCCCCATCCAAAAAGCCCGGTGCCAGGTGACCCACAGCCTCCAGGCCCCAGGGGCCCTACAAGCCACTTGAACGCAGTGATGACTGCTTCTCGTGCGCCTTTTACCGTTCTCAGGATATTCGAGCCACGAGGGGATGCCCCGCGATTCCATATATCCTTCCAACTGGCTCCCACCATGGAGGCCACCTCCTCTTGCCATCTGACTCCCCACTAAAATGCCTCCTCAATAATTTATTATATATATATTTAAAATATATATATTTTTATATCTGGTTTGACACCAGATATAAAACCAAAAATTTGATCCACTTTTGCACTCAAATCTGGCCCACTTATCCCTTAGACAACCAAAGTCACTGGCCCCTTCTCAGGTCTTTAGATCCCAACCTTTTACAAACATATAACTACTGTGAGTGATCAGGACAATGAGGAGTGATTCCATATATTCAAGCCTTTTCATACCTCCATTTAAATCCGGTTCTCTGACTTCAAGCCCTCCCTCTGTCCTTTCTGTTCCCCTGCGCAGATTCTATCAGCCTGTAAACCAGTTTCTAAATCAGCCAATTCCTCTCCAAACCTCCTCCTTCCCAATGTAAACAGACTTCTTGCACTGCTTACCATACCTATCTCCTCCTATCTTCCTGAATAACTTTCCCCATCATGGAGATGGAGCTAAGTAAGCCACTCCTTTCCAATTCTGGCCTCAAGGTGGTTCCAGCTCTGGAGAGCTCATGCTCCCTTCCTGTGGGCTAAGACCAAGCCCCAGATTTATTCGGTGATCAGAGAGTGCAGGTTTCATTTTGCTGAAAGCCTGCCAGTACCGTCAAAAGGGCAACCTGGAAACACAGGTGATGGCTAATCCCATAGGTGTGTGTCATGCCTCCAGGCTCTGCCTTCCCCTCCCTTACCTAAGATGTCAGCACACCTTTCTGCCTCCACCATGGTCTCACCACATGTCCTTTGTCTCTGTCTGCCTTCCCCTCCTTGGGCCTACTGGGACCCTGCCTCCCATGAAAAACCTGTAGCATGGTACTTATGACTTAAGTTATTCCAAATAGTTTGCCAGGCCTCTCAGTCTAAAGTAACTTAAAATCAGCTGCTTTACAAAAGCACTTACAAAAACCTGCAGCTGCCACACTTACGCTCTAACTCCGCCCCCGCAAGGGGAGGAGGGAAAGCAAACAGGCGCACCTGTGCACAGGATGCCGGCTTCTGGACACAGCAAAAATGCCTGCCATAGCTAAGAAAATCCATAGAGAGAGGACCCAGCACATCCTGGGCCCCCAGCCACGCATGGCGATGGCTGTGGCCCGTCACCACTTCCCCTAGAATAAACGCACACAGAGTACACAGGAAGGGGGGAGGGGCGAGAGGCCACAGGATGAGGCCTAGGCAGTCAGGGTCATTTGTCCCAGGTGTGTATGGAGGGAGTGGCACCTTGCACAAGTCCTGCTCCTAGCCCCACCTCACACCTCAGGGCATCAGACCCTTGTAAGCCAATTGTTAGCTCAAGGTTATAGTTCCAGAAATAACTAAATAGACATTACTGTGGTCTCTAAACTTCTCATTTAGAATTTTCTATACCTTCGGCCTCAGCATAAATTGTTCCCTCCAAGTATTAACACTAGTTGTCCCGTATGGCCCTGTTATTGGCCTGAAATGCCCTCTGAATGCCCTTCTCTAACTTTACAAATGATTTCTTTGTTAAAAAGTAGCCTTTATTAAAGAGGCTGCCTGCTGTTAGCTAAAAGACAGGATCCTAACGTTTTGTTCTTTCCAGATGGGACCTGCATCTTCCAGTCTTTGGCTGGTAGATGTTGGAAGCTCTGTACTGAGGCCTGGCCTCTGTATGCCTTGGGTGACCAAGAGAAGTGGCCTTCACAGGGTTCCTTAAATTACAATACCATACTCCAATTAGACCTTTTCTATAAAAGTAAAAAAGTAAACTGAGGTCCCCCATACAAATTTCTACCTTCTAAGCCACCCCAGTACTCAGAACCTCTTAACGAGTGCTTCCCTCTCCAACAGGTTATGGTAGAAAGAGGGGAGTCAGTCCCCTTCCAGTTATCAGATCTAAGGGAAATTTAAAAACATCTAAACAGCTGCACTGATGCCCAGACAAATACATTCAAGCCTTTAACTCTGTGATCCAAACCTTTCAACTGACATGAAAGGATATTATGCTTCTAGATCAGACTCTTATCTCATTAGAAAAACAATGGGTTCTGGCCCAGGCCACTCAGGTTGGAAATGATTATAAGGCTCAAACAGTAGAGTGACGCTTTACAAGCATAAAGTCCTGAGTTCAAGCCCAGTACAGCCAAAATAAAGAGAAAAAAAAATATTGGAGGCTGTGGAAGTAGCTCAATGGGAGAATGTCTGCCCAGCATGTGCAAAGCCCTGGGTTCAATTCCCCAGTATTACTAAAAAAAAATAAAAAATGGTAAAGAAGATAAGTGGCCTTAATGTCTCTTCAGCCATCTCATTGTGGAAAAACATAGTTTAACCTAGACCAGATCCCTCATTCTTCAAGTGAGGAAACTGAGGCCCAGAACAGTTCAGAGACTTGCTCTCCAGAGTCTCAGGTGTCAATGTAAAATAACAATTTTACTTTACAGCAATAAACAAACAAACAAACAAAATCCTCTTACCTTTCTACAGCACCTTAAGGACGCTATCAGAAAGCATACCACAGTGAACTCAGAGTCACAGGTGAGAGAGGTTCTCCTCAAAGATAAATTTCTAACAGTCAGTCGCAGATATTTGTGAAAACTCAGACTGTGGCTGAAGGGAAAAGTCACTGAACCAAGTAACACAGCTAGCCATGTCTGTATTTATGGCTATGTCTGTATGTCCAGGACCTTACTAACAGGAGAGAAAAAGATAAGAGACACCATGGCCTCATTGCTGCTCTCAGAGAGGGCCCCACCCGACTGGGGCCTTTATCCTGAACTTGCTACCATGGTGGACAGGAGGGGCACTTCTGCAGAGAATGCTTAAGGGGGGACAGCCCGGGAGACAGCCCCGACCCAACCAGGACCCTGCCCTCTGCAAGGATAACCACTGGAGGTCTAAGTGCCCCCATCACCAGATGGAAGGCGAAGTGCCACCTTCTATGGATTGATGGGTCCAAGCCTCCTGTCCACACTCCACTTCTTGGCATCAATGTTGAGGAGCCATAATGGCAGAAAAACAAAAGGTCATTTTCCTCCTAGACAGTGGAGCCTGTTTCTCTGTTTTACCTTTTTCTCCTGGTCCCCAGTCCAATGACAAAAGTTATCGTTCGGGGCAAATCTGGCTAACCCCTAGACGCTAGTTTACCTGGCCTCTGGCCTGCTCTTGGGGAGACCTCCTCTTCTGTCACTCTTTCCCCATAATACCTGAAACTCCAGTGTCCCTGCTGGGACAGGATTTACTATCTCAATTAAAGGCTCAAATTCTCCTCCCCCCAGGCAGCTCTCTCTGCTGCCCCCTCCTTCAGGAACAAAGAGATCCCACAGTGTGGACTGATGAGATGAGTGTAGGGTGAGCCAGGTCGGCCCTCCCTATAAAATAAAACTCAAAGATCCCTCACCATTTCCACACCCAAAAACAATATCCCCTCAAGCATGAGGGACATGAGGCCTTATGCCTATTCCTTGAAACAACAAGGGCAACTAATTAGTTGCTCCAGCCCCTATAATAAATTTAAAATTCTTATAAAAGTTAATTTTAAAATACAAGTTACAAAGCAAACAACTGGAAAGGATATAGATAGGTAATAAATGTATTTTTTGGGAAGTTAAAGAGAAAAGGAATGGTTTTTTGGATGAGAAGGGATTTTGCAAAGAAGGGTTTGTCCTAAAGATTGTGTCAAATAGGAAAGATGAGGACAAACGATCAAAGGGTTTAGTATGTTGTATGAAGGTCTGAGTAAGTTTGAAAAGTGTATAATAAAAACTTCGGTGTGTGATAAAGTTAAAGTTGAATATAATCTAAGAGTTGCCTAAAAGATTTTTAGGGTCATGTCAAACTAAAATCAAATCCTCTATGTCTATGAAATAACAAGGTTATCTTAATATTGTTCTGCTCAGAATAACATCTACAAAAACCATTACAGAGAAAGATTTTATCAAAGAAATTATTTGTGTTTTCTGCTGATCTTGTCAAGCTTTACATATTTGCTTATGTCTTAAATGACCACCTTGTAACAATGTTATCTAAATATGGTACATATATTTAAAAGGTTAAAAGTGTCAATTTATATAAAATAATGAGCTAAAGATCTCTTTTATCCAAGAGTGTTACATTTAAATCCTGAAGCCCCTGCCTCCCACAGGTCACCTACCTAGGTGTGGCCTTAAAGGGACAGACTTACTCCCAGAGTCATAAATGCATCAACCCAATCTTCCGTTTCCCAATCCCCATACCATAAGCTTACAGTTTACAGCTTTCCTGGCAGTTATAGGATTTTGCAGAATTTAGATCCCTAGCTATGTAGTCCCTGAACAGACACCTTTTTATGCTCCTCGTAATATTCCTATTTGGGTCTTAGATAATGTATGGCCACCCATTTCTCTTAGAAAAACTTGCCTCCAACAGACTCTGCTCCTCTGGCTGACTACCTGCCTTCTCAGGGAACTTCTCAGAGAGCATGCAAACCAGATCCTGCCCCACCCTATAACAATTTCTGTTAAACCAGGGCATCTTGTTCTCCAAAAAGGATCTTCTACTCTCTCCATTGGGACTTCGATGGACCAGCCCTCATCTGGTCATTCTCATGACACCCACTGCTGTCAAGCTCAATGGGTTCTCCCAAGGGCGGCACCTCTCAAGAAACAATTAGAAAATGGAGAAGGGAGCTGGAGGACTCTTGAAATTGTCTAGGGAACAGCATTTCACAATGGTTCTGGCCAATGCCCATCCTGATGCCTATGGTTCTTGCTCTCCTATTCTTAAGCTTCCTCTCTTGTATCATACCACATGTCTGCTACTGCTAATCAAAAATTTAACCAGTTGTACCTCCAGGGACACCAACCTCTCCAAAACCTGAGGATAGTTGGCTGATACCCACCATGCGGAGGTCGGAGGATTGGCCCAAGACTCTTTATGACCTGTGGCTACAAGGGACCTTCATCAACTTCAGGGAAGAGGAAATCTTCATTTTTGGAGCCTGGGTGTATGCCATCATGAGGCTCAGCACCCCAACATTGTTTGCCAACTGACCCTCCCTTCCCCTACTCCGCCCCTTGCCAGCTCGAAGAAACCAGAGCGAACACAACGTCCCCCTTCCTTAACAAAAAAAAAAAGGGAGGAATGTTGGCAGTAATGGCGCCGATAGGTTTCAGTTCTTACTGAATCCTTAAGCTCTGTTTTCCAGGGTCACGGTCTTGCCTCAAGTCTAGCTTGAATCCTCCTTCCGCCCCAACCTCCAATCAGCATGAACCATAAGATCCTAACCAGTCAGATCATGCTGAGTCCCACAGAGGGGTATTTAAGCACCTGCCCCTCTCTCTCCCTCTCTCTCTCTCTAGCCTCTCTCTCTCTCTCTCTCCCTCTCTCTCTCATCTCTCTCTCTCTCTCTCTCTTTCTCTCTCGGCTCTCTCCCTCTCCCACCCGGTAATAAAGAATCTCTTGGCCAGATCACTCCTCTCCACGTGGTCACTTTTGGGGCCTACATTAAAAGTGTATAAATTGGGTCTTTCATTATTGGGAAGGTTCCAGGTGCAAGAAATATGGGGGTTGTAGATGATTGGAGTCCGTGTGCTCTTTTTATCTTCCATTTTGTGACTCAAGAGATACAACTTCTGGTGCAATCCTGATCTTTGGAGGCCAACTGTAAGCAAGATGATTTAAGGAAAGCATGAATGTGTGTTGTAGGGCTGCCTCCAGTTCAAGCCTATGAAGGAGTGCGAAGGATCAGATAAAGCCAGCATATTTTCAAGTCTGATCCAACAGAGTAGATGATGAGATGGAGAGTTGATGCTGACACTCCAGCCTTAAGAATATCTGTCTTCATGATTGTCATCCAGAGGCCTTAATAAACTTGTATAATGGCTGTGGATAGCAGGGCGACACATAGAAAGTAGGAGTCATGAATGTATTCAGGACTAAGAATTACCTGTTTAAATAATCCTCTTTAATATCTTGATCTCAGAAAATCAAAGGTCACATATTTTGTCTTGTATGTGGAAGCTAGACCGATAAGTTAAGTGTATATACAGACACATATATAACCATATATATGTATCTCTCTATGTGTATTTATATAGTGACAGAGAGAACAAAATTGCATTAGTGAGTCTGTCCGCGGGGACTACAGGAGGTGGCAGAGAGAAAGCAAATGTTAGAGAATGAAAAATATTGAGATAATCCATCCATATACAAATATATAATGTGCTGGACAGTAAACTAATTAGGGGAGCACGGTGACAGAAAATGAGTAAGTAATGGAGAGGAGGAAGTTAATTTGATAAAAACACAATACGTCCAGGCCACAAGTACCAAAGCAACCTCCCTGGGACTATCAATATACACTTAGTTTTAAAAAATGAAGAGCAGGAGGGAAAAATAAATCTTTTCTGGGGATCGGTATGAGTGGGGGGGGTGAGCACAAGGACAGGGGAGTGAGGCTGTATATGGTGGATGTGTTTTGTATTCATATATGCAAACAGAAGAACGAAACCTGTTGAAATTGTTCTAAGTGGGGAATGATGGAGGAGGTAAATCTAAGATAACTGTGAGCACATATGTAAATATCATATTGTATCTCCCTGAACAACTATTATTTGCTAATAAAATCATGAAAAATAATACCTCAATGAACCAATGTGAATTAAGTACATATTTGGATGCACAAAAGATAAACAGATACAAGATTTTTAAAGTCTACTTTGAACATTTCCTGCCTTAATTTAAATGTTTAAAAGTGTTTAAAAATCATATAGTAGTTACTTGCTGAAATTAACTCTGCAGAGTTAACTAGCTGTATGAACCTACGAAAAGTATTTAATCTCTCTTAATTTCAATGTCTGCTTCTACACAAAAGTGATAATATCTGTATCGCAGATAGTTTTTTAAAAAAATGATTGAATGACTTAGGGCATGTTTAAATGCTTGTCACGGTGTTCATCAGATAGAAAGAACACAAACGTTCATTGTTGCTGAGTTGTGGTTGCCATGTAGAGCGACTCTGTGAACATAGACCCTGTCACTCCACTCCTCCCTAAGAATAAATGTTGATTGGACAGATGACCGAATGTTTAGTTATGTGTCAACTTACCACAAAAATAACACTTTTTCACTGCTCAAATGGATTTTCCACAGGCAAATATTACCCTCCAGTTTATAGACTTAAAGAATTTAGCACTAAACAGCGTCGGTAAAGACAAAAGTGTTCCGATGGAAGATGGAGGAGTTACACAGTGACTAGACAGCACATCCACCCAGCTTGTGACTTTGGGAGTGGACGACTCTCACAGCTTTCTCTTGTATAAGCTGTGTGGCATTTAACATGCTTCTCGAGCAGAAAGAAGTGATAAATAAATACGCTACACTGTGAATGAAAAGATAATGTAGGCAAAAATTATTTTTAGAATTTTGTTAACTAGTATAAAGGAAAACTCAAGAGACTATAAGACTAGATGATAAAAATGGGATACAGGAAATAAAGTGAAAAGAAAAAAGAAAGATTTTAAATTGTTGATATAGGGCCGGAGGTGTGGCTCAAGCAATAGAACGCCTGCTTTGCAATGCAAAGTGCTGAGTTCAAACCCCAGTCTCACCAAAAAAAAAAAATTACTGATACAGAACAAAGTAAAAACAGCCAGAAGACTAGAAGATGAAAGTTAACAAAATAGTCATCAGATAAAAATGGTATGATCGCTTATTTCCATATAAGTGAAAAGAGAGAAATAAATTCACACTAACAGAAAGTCAGAGATTTCCAATAAAAGTGGGTATTTGTAGAAAATCTTACCTACTTCTGTAGGCTTACACCCTTATAATACAGAGCAACATTCCCTCGCTCTGTTTATGCCCTGAGCCTCCAGCATGGCGTTTTAAACTCCAGCCATTAAGGCATCCTGCTCTAAATTCTTTCTTCCAAACAGCAAGTTAGGTGATTTCACCACTCCGCCCTCTCATTTTAAGACTTTAGTTTCTCGATGTTATTCTTATCTGAAAAGTATCTCGTGTGCCTCTCGGGTTACTTTAATCTCTGTGTCACTTTTCCATAAAGCAAACAAAGTAATCTCTGGAAAGACTGGTGTTGGTCTTGAAGAAAAATCAGTAAAATTTTACTTTTTTCATTATTTTGTGCAAAGTATTGGTTCACCATAAACACAGATACATCAATGTGTTCATTTTATAGAAATCAATATTCTGGTAATGATCATCCAGAATACACTCTTAAATTAAATTACATAAGACAACCTCTGCCTGACTATAGCCATAGATCCTTAAATAAGGCTATGTGAGAATGGTCAAATACATTTTGGAAATCCCAGTTTTAAAATAGTTTTAAACAGTTTTGTTTGCTAGAGAGAATTTCCAAAACACGAGTCTCCTCTGTCTCTAAGAATGGGCTCCAGTGCGTTACCTGCTAATTTAACAGAGGAATCTCTGAGTGTGTGCTGCAGAGTGTGGAGAGAATATTTATAAAACCCACATTGGGAAGCAGGTCCAAGAGTGAGAACTGCACAGAGAAGTAGAAAGCTCTGTCACCAAAGCTCAATCCTGTCTGCATCCACCTGTGCTACGAGACGGCTAATAGTAAGATTCATGAGGCTATCTCCTGTGTTTGAAGAAATGAACTTTCTTTTTAAAATCTGGACTTTCTGAATAGGGCACCACATGTTTTAATTTCAAAACCTCTCAGGTGAAATATGCCTGGTTCACAGTGTTTTGAATTTTTCAAATAGAAGAAAATAAATACATTTTCAATGCTGTATTTGTTTAATAATTCACTTCCAGGATCAAATTTGGAGATCCAAGCCTTTACCCACTTTTTGAGGTTAGTTTTATGCTACTCAAAGAGCTCATGTTACTACATAAGTGCAAATAACTACTTTAGGAAAGAAAAACCCTGAACAAGGCCAGCATTTCATGTCCCCAGACATCTGTGCACACAACTGACATTCAGAATAGCCTGGTATACATTATTTTATACACATTTGCATATTTAGCTTTCACACCCTATGATTCTTTTCAAAAGAAGTGAAGCTTCTCTTTCAAATATTATCTACTACCTTTGAAATGCTAAAGTGAGAGCCTTTCAAATGAATTTTGGGAAAATCTTGAATAAGCCTCATCATCCCAGCCACACAGCCCTCAGCTAAGTTCACTGTTTCTGCCCTTCGCCAGCTGTGTGTCTCCTTTAACCTTTGGTTTGAGCGCTTGCAATTGAATTATAATGTAGCCACAGTGCATCCTGTGTTAATACACTTTCTGGATTAGATACAGGACATAGAGCATTTTTCCATAATAAAAAAGTAGTTTTCTGAATTTAATTGTCAAAATCTAATCCTCACAACACCACTTTCATTTGGTTTTGTGAAATGAACAAAGACATGTACTTTGATACACTCAGAGCAGGATTAAGACATCCTCTGAACCTTCTGACCATTGCAAAGATTAAGAAAAAAATGCCCTACTAACTTTAACCAAAAGACCAGATGTAGAATAATCTTCTATTTTTCCAGTAAGTGATGAAAGGCAGAATTATACAAAAGGAGACACACGTCATACATAACTGGGTGTCATTTCTCTCACTTCTTTCTCTCACTATTCATGTATACTTAACTTATTCTCCAGTGCTCTGTAGTAACATATTGCTTTCAGGTTAGTATATGAATGAGTAATGAACAAAAGCAACTTTGAAGATTATTTAATGTTATATTAATTCATATTGGAGATAATCTTTCTTAATATATCATTTTTTATTTTTCAGAAATTAATGTTAGGGACCAACTTTATATAGAACTTCTGCGCCATTCTATCTTGGTCACCCATGAGTTCCCAAATAAAGATCTACACAAACTTTAGCTTATGCTTAACGTTTAAAGCACTGAGACTTGATTAATTCAAGAAACAAAATTAAGCATAGAATTACTTATATGTACATTATATACGAATAAATTTTCATAAATGTTTTAACTCAACCATGTAACTTAAAATTTTATTTTTAATTTATAGATAATAAAATGCCACCATTCATAAATCTTTGCATGGTAGGGCTGAGGTTTTTCTTCTTTGTATGGTTTTATGCCCTCCAGTCTTTCTTACCTGGGTCACATACACAATGCATTTTCTACTATTTCAATTTTTGGTTTTATTAAAATGGAATAAAAGCTTAAAGACACGTGGAAAGCAATCCGAGTGAAAAATATTTGTATTTAATGTTTGTTTGACTAGTGATTCCAATCCCCCACTCACTTTTCTCATATTTACTTTGGTAACATTTAAGCATTAGGTAATATGTCAATTACACAAAGCATAAATAAATAAATGTATAACTTAAAGACTAGAACAGGTGTTGGTGTGCACACAACCAGGTTAAAGAAATAGAACTTTACCAACACCTTTAAAATCTCCTTTTTAAAAAAATCATAGTTTTATTTAATTTGTTTTTATTTTTAAATTTTTTTTAACTTATACATAAAAAAATAAAAGTTGTACCATGACAACCTAATGCCTCTCTCTCCTGGCTTGTAAGGCCTCTTTTGAGAAGTCTGCTGTCAGGTGAGTTGGGACACTGCTGTGTTGTCTGTTCTTCTTCATCTTTCTTATTTGACAGCTTGATTATAAGATATGTTGGGGTGGATTTCTCTGAATTAAAGCTGGTAAGTTTTGATCTCCTTGAACCTGGATATTTGTATCCTTCTGTCTAGGCTTCTGTTATTTCCTGGAGTGAACTTCTCTACCCTCTTGGAATTCTCAAGTCCTTCTTGATCCCCAATAACCCAAATATTTTCTCTTTTAATATTGGCCCAAAGTTCTCATAAGTTTTCTTAGTACCTTTGGGGGGGGGTGTGTGTGTGTGGTGCTAAGGTTTGAACTCAGGGCCTATGCTTTGAGCCACTCCACCAGCCCTTTTTTGTGGAGATTTTTTTTGAGGTAAGGTCAAGGGAACTATTTGCCTGGGCTGACTTCAAACCAAGATCCTTCTGATCTCTGCCTGCTAAGTAGCTAGAATTACAGGTGTGAGCTATTCTGTTTTTCTTATTTCTCCTTTAACTGGGCATTTTCAAACAGGCTGTCTTGAACTCATTAACTCTTTTCTGTTTGATCTGTCCTGCTGCCGTATTTTAAGTTTGGCTGAGTGTATTTTTTTAGTTCAAGAATGTTCGATTGTTAAAACTTGTTTCCATCTCTTTGATAAACTTCCTGTTAGAGTACTGAAACATTTCTGTTTTCTTAGAACTCATTGAGTTTCCCTAAAACTTACTTTAAATTCTCCCAGAGTTCTCTGAAACAGCTTACAATCTGGTCAGTTTCTGACACTTTATCTGAGTATAAGGTGAGGTCATGGTTTTCTGAAACCTCTTGTTGTTTGGTGTGTGATGTCTGGGCATCTAAGAATTGGGTATTTTTTCCATCCAGTCTTCCTAATCTGGGTTTGCTTGTGCCTGTCTTTCCAGAAATGCTAAGCAGCCTGTGTATTTTCTCAGGGCTGTGGTCACTTCCACTGTTTTGGCCTTGGGTGGCACCTAGGCCCAGATCTGCTGGTCATCTGCTGTAGTGTGTTGCCACTGTTTCAGTTCTAGAGGGCACTCCAATTCAAGGTTTGTCCCCAGTACACTGTTGGTGTGTTGTTCAGAAAAAAACAAGAGAGGATCTTGAATGACTAATCAAGCCTCTCTCTGGGCCCCTGGGAGGAACAAATCCCCCATCCACTGTTATTGGCTTATGGTGAAGCACTGTGATTCTGCCTGGCTCTGGGCAGAGTCACTATGAAGGGACCAACTTCAAGCTCTTATGTTATACCTATGGCCACCAACACAACTAAGTTGTGTCAAATCCTGAGCTAGTTGCGACTAGCGCAACAGGACTACAATGCTATAGAATGCCTATTGCTGAGGTGGACTTGTGGTCCAACACCACTCCAACATGTCACGGGTGGTGCTAGCTGGGGGACTGGGCTATTACAGAGGATCCATTTGCAGGCAAGGCCAGTAGGACCTATCCAGTATGAGTTTCACCAGCCCAGCACTAAGATCCAGTACTACCTTGTCCCATCCACAGTAAGTAGGGTCTTGTACCACAGAATGCTGCCTAAAGCATATGAAGTTAATGATAACTTGGATCTCACCTGAGTCTCACAGTGGCAAAGGCCTGGACACTCTTTGGGGTGCACCAAGGCCCATGCTGCAGCTGGCAGTAATGCATGCTGACATATGAGTATGTCTCACAAGGGTGCAGGTGTCTGCCTGCGGCTGAGGCAGTTCTGGAGTCCTGTCTGTGAGCACTGTCCTCACAGTGCTTGACCCTAGCTGAGCACTGGAACAGCTCCATGGCCAGGAAAAGACACATGTCCCCAGTCCATCAGACTTCAGTTCCATTTAGCATCACCTGTGGTTTCACCAGTCTTGGGCTAAAAGTCCACCTCAGCAATAGGAAGCCCATAAGTCTTGTTGGGCTTAGTTCTATCCCAGTGTTGGGCTGGTCCTATTGTGCAGTGGGCTTAAGGTGTGACCCAGCTTGGTTGTATTGGTGGGTGTGCCATGGTTGTGTTGGGAGACAGGTATTGGTCAAGCATTTGCTTGACCACCAATGCTGAGACTAAGCTGGGATATACTTGAGTTTCACAGCTGCACCGTCAGGAGCAGGGTATGTGTGCCTTAGGTCCACTCCAAGGCTGGCAATGGTGCAGTCTGCACCAGAAACTGCAGTCTGTCCTATTAGCACATAGGCTCTGCTGGATCCTGGGGCCAGTCTGCAGGCTCTGTCTGTGACCTGTGACCTGCATATGGGGCCTTTGCTTGCTGCTCTGCTGCCCGAGGTTGGAGGAGGGGTGTTGGAAGCAGTCAGCCACCTGGCCTCAGGCAGCTCTGTTAGCTGGTAAGTGAAGCCAGTGCCTTAAGGAGCAAACTCCTGAATTAACACAACTTCAGAGTGTTCTTTCCTTTGGCCTCAGTTAATGCCTTCAGGAGAAAATAAGCTAAGTCTGCCTAGAAGTGTTTCTGTCCTCTATCTTTCTTTAATATAAAATAAGGCTGTATTTCAAATTTTTTCAGATAAATTCCATGGCAAGAAACCGATTAAAGTGTTTTAACCTGTACACAAGAGAATTACATTCTGTGAATATAACATATTTTGCAATTATTAATGTTGAGATAATTAATAGATTTAATTTTGCACTAAAGAATATGAATATATTTTTTAATTTTTAGAAAGAATTTTTGAAAAAACTTAGAGATATAGTTGATAGACCTACTAATAAAACAAAGAGACATGGTCAATAAATGAATATCTTAAAGGTATATGAATACATAATTTAGTTATACTTTAATGACACTTTAACTCTCAGCCATACCCTATTTGGACAAGATGTATGACAGACATCCTACCCATGAGCAATGTATACAATTGTTTTGGATTTTATATTTGAAAATTTGCACAAATCATATCTCACTGGACGTTCCTTTGCTTTGCAATTCACAGCCTTTTAAAAATCTTAACATTGTGACCTGCAGATTAGTTAATAATGACACATGTAGATCCAGGTCATTTGTTTAACTATGGAATTATCATGGCTTAATCATAATCTATTATGACCATAAAATGAAAATTTTCCATTGCCCTACTTAAGGACCACTGTGTTGTTTCTATTTTTCATAACTTGGAACATTGCTGCTTTGATCAGATACATAGACGCTGCAGTATAAGCATGCTTGAATTTCACTAGTCACTGCTCTCTACACTGGCTGAATCGACTCTCTGTCCACCATCTTTACAACAGAATTTGGGTTCAGAAGCGTTCTGGTCAGCCGTCTTGGACTGTGACCTTAAACTGAGGACTCTCGGTTACTCACACCTTGAACTGAGCACAAATGCGCCTGTCTCCAAGGTGCTTTCCAAGTTCTTTGTTCAAGGAGGGCTTTGCTTTGGAAATAACTCCTGCTCTCCTTACCTGCTGCAGGTGATAGCTCTTTCAACACGCTTACCGTTGGGTGTGCTACTTTTGGCTTTGTACTCACCGAGGTGTAAACCCGCTGCATTTGGTTCCATTCTACCGAAGCTGAGTTGTACCTGAGTCTCAGCCGCAGGGACCTGTGCAGTCTTGGGAGGAGACCAGTGTGCCCCAGGCTCAGTCCGGGGCTGGGAACAGTGCAGGCAGTGGAAGGATGGTCAGGAGCTTTGTCCAACGCTGGTTTCCATCCCTAGGGCCTGCACTTTAGTGTCTTTTCCCAAAGTGGGGTGTCTCTGCACCGGGTTGCTTGGCGTCGGGGGAGCAGTGGTGTGAGAAACGCTTTCTGTCTTCTTTAGTAAGTTTTTCGTTTTGTTATACTAAAAGCAGACATTATGCTGTCTCACCTGGTTTCCTGACCTCTTGTGAAGGCAGTTTGGTGAGTGAGTAGCTGTTCAACTTGTGCCAGCCGGGAGACACTCACCGAGGATCTGAGTTGGCATCTTGTTCCATCTCCTCAGGAGACCTTTATGGTCCACATCTGAGAGGAAACCATTCAACTGACTTTATGATGGTCATCTTCTTTTTTTTCTTTGGAGTTTTGCCATCCTGTATGTAGCCTTAAATAGTGTTTTGGCTGGTTTTCTCTTTTTAAACACTTTAATTAAATGGAATTAAGCTGTCTGTATTTTTCTTTCACTCAGCATTGTGTTGATGATTTAACCCGTTCCCTTTTGCTGCAGCATAACTTCTCATTTTATGGTAATTATCCATCGACTGCACATTTGGACTCATCCCTGAAGTATATCCTAAGACAAAGATCTGGGCACATGGAGTTTATTTGGGAAGTGATCGAGGGAAGCACTGTGAAGGGGTAAGGAGGGGACAAGGAGAAAAGTCCTACCCTGTGTGTTTTGAGCAGATTACCTTCAGCAGCACCTGGGGCTCCTTCCTACCGAGGAGTGTGAAAGTGTGAAGGACAGGAGGCTTACGCACTGAAGGAAGAGGAACTGGGCTATTTGTCCCCCGGCTTCTGTCATAAACTGGCTGAAGGACATTCCTGGGGACAGCAAGTCCCTCCCGGTCAAGGTTGTCCTAAGTTTGCTGCTCTGAAGGATGCCTCTAGGCAGAGACGTGCAGGAAGCAGCCCTCTTGTACAGGAGCTGTCCAGGATAGGTAAAGAGGGGATGGGCGGAGACTTTTTAAATCCCTTGGACCACTCAGAACCACTCAAGCCTCACACTGGACTTACTCTCTCGCATTCCTGGTTCTTCAAGGTTTAAAGTGCATTACCTGAAAAACAGAAAAAGAATAAAAGGTTAGTGGCAATGAGTTGAGTACAGTCCTTGCTGTAGTAATTGGTCACGAGGCCATGACTTAATACCATCTCTGTTCTCTACCACTGTTTGTAGATTTTCTTTGGTCAGATCTTCTCTTGGAATCTTCCCTTGGTGGGGAAATCTTGACCTTCATTTTTGAGGGAAATAAAGCCCGGGTTACATTTCCCTATCCAAGACTCGGATTGTTGATGTGGTGGTGTTATCAGGTACGGAGGCACTAAGAGGTAACCACGGTGAGCTTTTCCTGAGTCACACAAAACTGATGATTTTCTAATATAGAATGTTCCTGTCAAAAAACATGGTATAAGTTTCTATTAATTTTGTCGTTTTTAAAAAGCTTTTTATTAGAATTGGTAATTATTTGTATGTAGAACTAGATATACACATATAAGTACATAGTCTACACATGTAAGTATATATGTATACTCTGTTTATTTACATATTTGTTATTTTTATTGATTCACAAATTATCTAGGTATTGTTAATCAGTTTTCATGAATATTCCATACTTAGAAAGCACAGACATGGCATGTATATCTCATGCTTTAAAGGAGTGTTTTTTCTCTTCCCCTGGGAAGGGCAGTATTCAAGTCAGGCTGTTATCTTCAAGCTCCCACTTTATTTCTTTAAAGAGATTAAGCATTGAGTTTTACATCTGTGTCCCTTGTATTATCTGGAGCTCCTTCGTGTCTTCTTTTGCTATCTGTTGGTTGTTCTGGTGGTCACTCACAATGCTCTGTTTGCATACGGGTTTTATAATTATTGATAAAGGATCTGATGCTTGTTTTCTTTGCAACTTTGTAGGAGTTTTTGGAAGCCTCTTAAGAGGATTTGCATTTGTTTCTAGCTCCTGAGAGAACACTTCAAATAAGATTTTTCATTCAGGTATATTTTGACACATAAAGTTTATGAATGCAAACTCACACTCATGTGAATAGTATCTTATGGTTGTATGTTTTCAAGGCAGGAATTTGCCCTTTCAGGGCACTGCCGGCTTTCATTTTTATTCTTCCTCTATGGTTGAAATCCTATGTAGTTCCAGCTTTTCTTTTAAAAATGATAACAGCACTAATTTTCTGCAAGGGATCTTTTTATTATAATTTTTATCATGAGCACTGTATATCCTGTTCCCTATACCTTGTTCTGTTGTCAGAATGGAAGTTCAAGGTCTCCTAAGGTAAATCAAAATTATCAGGGAAAAGCCATCATTAACATTTGCTTATCAGTTCATTTCTGGACTTGGTATATATGTTACTTTGGTGGTAGCCCAGTGATTTATTTTAAAATGTTTTTTTTTTCTTTTAAAAACAGCTTTATTGAGATATAAATCACAGACCATGAAATTTACCTCTTTTAAGTATACAATTCAGTGGGGTTTAGTATTTTCAGAGTTGTGCAACCATTATCACAATACAATTTTAGGTCATTTTCTTCACCCCATTAGCCATCCCTCTCCACCACCAGCCCTGGCCAATTGCTAATTTAGTTTCTGGGTCTATGGATTTTCCTGTTCTGTACATTTCCTACAAATACATCCATTTGACAAGTGGTGTCTTGCGATCGTGGGCTTTCACTATGATTTCAAAGTTCCTCCATGTTACAGCAAGTATCGGTGCTTCATTTTTTTGTTGCAAATTATACTCATCTATAGAAATAAACCACAATGTGTCCATTCCTCAGCAGATGGACATTGGAGGGTCTCTACTTTTGGCTACTATGAATAACACTGCATTTAGGTACATGTTTCTGAGTGCACTTAGGTTTCCATCTTGTGAGCTTACACTTCGCAAGAATCCATCTTTTTTGTTTTGCAGCACTGGGGCGGGCCACAGGACCTTTAACTTTCCGGGCCAGTGAGCTACACTGAGCTACACCCCAGACCGCTCTTGGGAATGTACTTCAGAACAGAATTGCTGGTTATGGGCCTCTGTATTGAACTTTTTGAGGAACTTTCAGACCCTTTTTCAAGAGTTTTACATTCCTGCCAGCAGGTGGCGACGCACAAGTTTCTGCAGATTTTTAACACACTTGCTGCAGTCTGTCCTTTGAGTGTACCCGTGCTCCTGGATGTGACGTAGAGCCTCTGTGTGGTTTTGACTAGCAGTTTCCTGACGACCTGACGCCGAGCACATGTGCATTCTTACTGACCATTTGTATGTCTTCTTTGGCAAAAACTGCATTTAAAGTTATGTGTTATGGATTTTAGATAAAAGCACCTTCTCAGATGTTAGATTTATAAATATTTCCTCCCCTTCTACAGGTTATTGTTTTAATTTTTGATAGTGGCTTTGAAGCACAAAAGTTTTTATTTTAAGTCCAACTTACCTATTTTTACTTTGCTGCCTTTGTTTTTGGTGTCACAGATGAGAAACTGTTGTCTAACCCAGGGTTGTGAAGATTTACATCTGTTTTCCTCAGTGCATTATTATTTTAGTTTTTAATTTAGGTCTATGACTCATTTTGATTTGACCTTTGTGTATGGAATGAGGTAGGGGTCCAACTGCACTCTTTTGCATGTGGCTGTCATCCGAACTCTGTTTTACAAGACTGTTTTCCTTCCCTTAAATTGTCTTGCTACCCTGTCACAAGCATAAGTTTATTTTCAGACTTTCAATTCTACCCGTGGGCCATATGTCTAAACTTACGCCAGTACCATATGTGTTTTTTATTACTGTAGTTTTTTAGTAAGTTTTGAAACTCTTCTTTTGCTTTTAAATCTAACATTTTCAAATTAGAAGGGCCTTTTGGTGTATCTCATCTGCACACTCCCTTAAATCAAATCAATTACCATTTATTTGCAGGAGAATACCATCAGTAAGAATTCAGAGTAATTTAGCTCAGCTTTCTTTTCACTCCTAGTATCATACAAAGACATACAAAACAATGCAACAACCATGTAGCCGTCATTCAATTTAGAAAATAACACAATGAAGTTATAAATAAGCCCTGTGTGGGTACTTTCTCAGTCATATTTCTCGATATTCTTGCAAAGATGATATTTGGAATTTGTATTTGTCACTCATATGCATGCCTTTATACCTTTACTTACTGCCATTTCCAGCCACCTCCATTCTTGTAATTTACTTTAGAGGCTGTAACTCCTGAAGGTCCAGAAAGCCATGAAACAGTCCTGAGTAAAGAGGTACACTTACAGAAGTCTCTAGGTACCTTACCTGTCCCAAATGAGAAGGGAGAGACATTTTTTGCCCTTCATGTTTTTTTCCTTTTCATTTTTCTAAGTTGGAACATATGTGTCACCACAGAGTGACAAGAATGGGTCCTCAATGGCAGAGGTGAAAGGTAAAAGTACCTATGAATCTGATATGACCCCTGTGTCAGGTGAGGCCTCCCACACAAGCTCCTTGCTGCATGAGGCAGATTCAGCGTTTCATCAAATCTAAGATGCTGTTGATGTAAGACCCAGGGTCATTCCACCTCCGAGTAAGAATGAAAACAATGCTGACCACTACACAAACATGTAACGCGTTCTCTTTGTATCATAGATTGTAAATGGTGACCTAATTTTACAGGTAACTGCAAACGAAAGACATTTAGCTCTCAGAGTCAGTGAAATGTAAGCTAGCCCACACTATCTAGACCATCTTTAGTTGGGTTTCATGTACTTGAACTGAAGTTTCCTACTTGATAGCATTCTACAATAAATAGATTTAGATGAACACGTCTGAAAGTGAGAAGGAGAACATCAGGCGTGGCTAAGAAAGCTGCCCATGTGTAGGTCTGCAAGATCCAGAGATTGGCGCGTTTGTGATGCCGGACCTGGCTTTGCTTGTTGGCAGGCTTACCCTTGCCCTTTTCTGCTCTGGTCTGTAATGCACTCCTTCAGACTGTGTTCCAACTGCGATCAGCAAATAAACATGAATTAACCGGCGAGTGGCAGCAAACAAGGTGTGTGGCGTGAGGGGAGTGGGGAAGTCCTTCTCTTCCCTGTCACTAGTGCCTCCTCTGTCAGCAGCTGAGCCTCCTCACTGGAGCTGCCTCCTACCAGATAGGGCAGATAATAGTGCAGGATCTGCTTAGTGACCCTGGGCTCTTGACTGTCTTGGCCTTTCACCTGGGGAGTGGTAATGGCACCCTCCCTTGGTCATCTCTGAATGGCCCTTATGGTCTTTGCCTCTTAACTTGTCAGTCCCCAGTTTAACCAAGTCCTTGCATTAAGTTCTCTCTTGTTTTTGGACTAGTCCAGGTGTTTTATTGTTTCCCTGAGTAGAAGTCAGTTTATACTTTTAAGAGTTGGCTTCTTTGTCTTCAGCAATGTTCTTGCACACTTAAATCAGAGAGCTGGGCTTTCTAGTAGGAGATATGGTGAGACCTGAGAGAAATCTGATTCCCTGGCCACTCCTCAGCAGAGGAAGGGGACAGAAATTCCCACTGGAAAACGTTGCTGCTATCCATTGCTGCCAATGAAATCGATCCTGGGGCACTACCTGTACTTTGTCTTTTATAGAAACTTGGAAATGACACTTACAGGATGTTACACAGTCATTTACAACTCACAAATGTTCATTAACACATACTCAGTGGAGTTTACTGCTCAGACTGTGAGAGTAAGTACTAATTGTCAACTTGGCTGGATTGAGATGGTTCTAGGAGATTAGTACAACACTCCTCTGGGTGTGCCTGTGGGGGGATTTCTGGAGATTATTAGCTAAGGGGGAAAGACCAGCTCAGCTGCAATAAAAGGGGCAAAAGGAAAAAGCAGAGGGTAGGCACTTTCTTGCTGTCTCTGCTTCCTGGCCGCCATGATGTGAGCTGCTCTGCTCTGTGACACCCTCCCTCCCAGGATGGACCGAAACTATGAGCGAAGTGAATCTTTCCTCCCTTAAGTTTTGTCACAGTGATTGAAAGTATGACTAGTGCAAAAGTAATGGTTTTTCTCCTCCCTCGTAGATAAATGCTTTCTTTGTGAGAGTCTATGACTTCACAGGAAAACGAGCGTCTTATACCACACGTCTGTTTGTTGACCTTCAGGGCTGGGTTAGTGGTCAGCAGGGTTGACACTGCCTTTCTATTTGTCAACAGTCTATTTCTGGCCTGGGTATTCTGAAATCTTGCTCATGGTTTAATTTTAAAGGAGATGGCTGCTTTGTTAAATAAAGATGCCTGACAACCTGAGAATTTTCTAAATGTTGAGTGACCAATAATTTACTTTCAAAAGAATGCTATTGAACCTTTTGGTAATTTTTTTACTAAGTTTTGAAAAAAAAATTATCACAGAGTCAGAGTCCAGAGTTGGAAAGGAGTGGACATATATTTCAGCTTCAAACTTTCTGTTTTGGACTATGAAACATATTTACATAAAATATAAAATGGAAATAAACTGTGGATAAAGTGGTTAAGATTTTGACTGCTGTCAGCCACCATAGCCTGGGAAGAGTCTGAGCTGTTCTCTCATCTGCACTCAGTTTACTCTCGAGTTCCTCTTTCAACTCTCCTGCCATGGCTACCTCCTAGGGCTCATGAAATTACTTATTTCTTTCTCTTAATTTATGTGCATATTATTCATTCTTATTGATGTTTACTATCCAATCTTTGAGACAAGAGCCACAAAAATATTAATTTTTATCATTGTTCCCTTTATAATGGTAATAAAAAAGATGTCACATAGTTTCTTTTGTCAGAGGGAGGGAGCAATGGAGCCTAACGATACTCTTAGACCAGTGGGCAGGAGAATTTGCAATGGTTCCTCTGCCTCCTACAAAGGCCCATCTTTCTCAAGAAGGGCTGTGTAAATATGCCCGGCCAGGTGGTATCTACTGAGCCCTGGGTTCTCTGTGCCTGGTCTCCAGTGTCACACGGCAGGCTAGGCAAATGCCCTCAGTACCTGAGCATTAGGCAGTGTTTCTCCAGAATTTAGCAGATGTTATGTACATAAAATTTTAATACAAGCTAAGTGAACTAAACACATTGAAAAGACACAAGTTAGCATTTTACTAGTATTACAATCTTCCTACAAAATAAATCTGCCTTTGTGTACCAATTATTAATGAGTTTTCAGAGCTCTGTAATGTAGCAATAATGCTGTTGGTGACTGAAAGTATGACTTCATACAAGAAAACCACTTCTGAATTTTTAAATTGTTTTTTTACACATGGACTTACACACAATACAAAGTACTTGTTTTACAAGTGGAAATCTTTACAGTTCTGGGTAGAGTTACAGCGATGCAGGTCACATTAGTGATTTCATGTAGAGCGGTTATTTCTCTTCTTTGCGCCTTACACAAAGCCAAAGATGAATCATTTGCTTACATTGCTTTCTCGTCTCTGAATTAAAAAAAGAAAGAAAAATGACTTCTACCTCCTTTATAATATGTCCAGATGATAAACAATGCCAACAATTAAGGAGTCTGGTGTTTCTATAGTATAAATGGAGATTATATTCCAATAGCTCTTAAGTCATAAATCCTAAGGTTCTGGCTAGATATGTCTATCAAATTGTCATTACTTCAGCTTTCAGGAAAATTATGTCACCTTTGGTAATAGGATACCAACAAACAGAAGCTATAGATTACACCATTTTTCCAAAGAATCCTGTATTTTAATGAATAGCTGAATAAATAGACATTAATTATGAAATTCACATTAAGATAGAAGAAAATCCAAAATTCTGATTGTTTTATCTCTTAAATTTGATAGCTACTACAAACGCACTATTTATGTTAGGGTAAAAATAGAATGAATTACAGGAGTGTCCAGGGAAGTGCTGGCAGATATATACAGTTACATGGAGGAGGCAGAAAATAAAAGTGTTTATATGTACATTACTTTTCTCTCTTTTTGCATGGAGAAACACTGTTTTATAAAATGAGAGACACACAGCAGACCACATGCAACAAGGACTAACACAATGTGTACAGCAGAATAATCAAATAAGATATAAAACTACAGGCTTCATAAAGAACTCAGGAGTGGGGAAAAAAGGGAAGGATTGAAACCTGGAATGCTTTCTTACTGAAGTTTCAGAATATAAATTTGTCTAACAAGCCTCTTGATAGCTTTCAAAAGTTCCCACTTGATCGCCTGTGGTTTAAGCATGGTGCTAAAAATAAACCATCCTATTATACAAAACTTTGTATATTAGCATACAAAAGGTAACAATTTACTTTTTGTATAAAATATAACCTTTTGAAAGTATATTTATTTCACATATGTATAAATATAACCCAAAGAATATGTTTTAAGTATTTCTACCAAAATATTCTTTACAAAAGTTTACAAAACACGTAATTCATGTATATTTACAAATTAGCACAGAAAGAATCTGGGCCAGTGATGTTGGTGCTGTCAGTGCCTCTGGGTATTTTAAAGAGTGGAAGTGGGCTTTGCAAAACTTTCAAATGTGTTCTCTTTGAATAGGTATTGCTTCAGTCCCAAATTTGGCTTTTCCGTAACTTCACCTAAATTACATTTGCTATTTGAATATGGGAGTGTGTAACTCAGAGGTCGAGGATGACCTTTGCTTCTTGTAATCAGGAAACGACAGTGATAAATTTGCATCTCCCCCAAATCTCCACATCTTCCCCATTTTCTACCCAGCTGTTTGTGGGGACTGAGGTCAAATGGCTTAACAAAAATTCTGTCTTGGACACAGTGCTCAGCCCTGAGGGAGAAAACCCAGATACAGCCCGTGGAGCACACGGCAAGGACTCTTTGCATCAGGAACTGAAGCTGCTCACTCAAGCCGAATGACACTGCCAAAGAAGAGTCAATCATGTTTGTCTTCCATCTAAGCTCCTCTAACCTCCGTGAGACAGAGCAATGTCTCCCATGCCCACCACTCCTGATTCTCATCTCCAGTCAAAACATGACACTTTCCAATCTCAGTTTTGGTCTCCAAACTTTCTTTTCCTGCAAACCCCTTTCTGGTCATCAGAATACATGAGGGAAGGTTCAAGTTCACTGACTTGGGCACCACATGGGCATTGGGCACCATGAGTAAAACCTCTGGTTCTTTGTGGACAGCATTTCCTCTATGGAAATGTCTTAAGTTTTTAGGTGAAATCTGATGCAGACAAGCGTGTCTAGTATTTGAAGATGATCAGGACAGGCCTTAGTCATATCTAAAACTAGGCAGGGAACAGATCGAGAAATTGATTATAGAAGCCAAAATCCAATCACACAACCCTACACCCTGCTGATGCATGGGATGTGTGGGGAAAGTGTGGAAGTGAAGCATGAAGCTAGGGAAGAAAGTCTCCAATTCACTGATTTTCCCTCACTTAGGACACTGCTCCATCACTCCAGGCAAACTCTAACATTTCAATCTGTCCTGCAAACTTTAGGAAGATTAAATGAAAAGACAGTGGAAAAATTAAGCCACATATATCTATTAGACTATATTAAGGAATTTGTTGCTTGGACCTAGTACCTCCTCATGATATGGGTTAAATGATCTACAAGTTCTATGGTAAGGGAGCCAATTAATTACACAACAGCACAGTTCTATGTGGGTAAATTGTCCTGAAGTTCAGATAGGGAAAACTGATCCCAGTGTTTTACTTTCAGGTTTGAGAGTTTTAAACAAGAATTTGGACCAAAATGTTGACCACTGCAATGTTACTTTCTGCTTTCCATTTCTAAGCCACGGTATCTTTGTGTAGTCCATCTGGAAGTCAACAGTTTGACCTTGACATTGTCCTTGTGAAATACTGCCTTTTAGTGCTTGGAGTTTAGAAATGACTCCCCTTTCTCCTTCAGGAGTTGCTCCCCAAGATTTCATCAAGATTGATGTCTTTCATCCAGTCATCATTGCCAGGTTCTGTCTTCAACAAAGAATCAATGAAGTCAGCATCACTGTTCAGGCTTGGGCCCATGTTGTCAGTCTGCGGGCTGAGGAAGTCAAAAGCCAAGTCACTGCCCTGGTCAGCTCCTTGAAAAGCCCTGGAACCTTGGGTGGATGAAGGAAAATTGTTGGGAGTCAGGGATGTTGTTTGGCTAATACCCGTCCTTGATTGACTCAACCCTGCTCCTGATGGGTTCAAATTAGACAACATCTGTGTGCTTATCTGATTGGGCCTGAGATTCAGACCCCTGAGGGGTCCCATGGTCTGCCCATTCAAAGTTTGGTTCATTTGGTTCATGGGTCTCATTTGTACTGCTGGTGTTAGCTGGTTAGGAGGTGCTGCTGCCCTTTGGGAAAATTGCTGGCTTCCTACTGTCTGCTGCAAGGGCTGGTTTGGGGTATAGGCTGCAGGTGCACCTGTGGGGAAGCGGACTCCTGTGGACTTCAGGGCTTCCTGCTGTTTGGTTGTCACCTCTTGAGAAGCCCAGTTTGGTGCTATTGTGTTGGATGTGATCATTATATTTGGTGTTCTCTGAGCTGGCACGCCTGCCATATTGTGGGTTAAATTTGGTCTCAGTTGTGGTGAACTACCAATAGCCCCGGCTCCAAAAGTGGTGACGTTGTTGTTGTTATTTGGCCCTAAGGTGGGTGGCCGTGGCATCAGAGGGCTGTTTTGATTTGTTATCAGTTGACTTGGGTTTCTCTGTCGTGTCAGTTGATTCATCCCTGAAGTGACGTTGAACGTGCCAGGCTGATTACAGGGCAGATTTCCATACATCCCAATGTTCTGAACTGCTGTGGATAATGATGGCATTTTTGTCCCCTGGGAAGTAGACATGAGGCTGGAATTTGAAGTCAAAATGGTGTGTGTTGAAACTGGGTTTGTCAAAGCCTGGTTGGAGTTTAAACTCACTGTCGATGGGCCACCTAAGGGAGAGAAGAGAATTATATTCATTCATAACAGCAGATAATAGCTGTGTTACAGTAATTTGCAATGCATGAACAGTTTGAGAGAAATAACTACCAAACATACTATATAGCAGGGTTACAACAACTGGGGTGGGGGCAAGTATCAGCCTAGGCCACTCCTCAAGAGTTCCCGCATTACAGAAGGAAGACTAAAATGGAATGGTTGTGTTTAGTAGGTTTTACTTTTGTCGTCTTCTGGAGTCTTTTGAGGCGGCAGTCAATCCTGCCTTTTGAATTAGCTCTGCTGCGTTCCAAGTCCAGCTACAACTCTGGTGAGCCAGCTGGAAGGAAATCCATGCTACCGTTTTCCCCCAGCATTCAGATAAGAAAGCGTGTGTAAATCCCACACATGGCTACTGGGTTAACAGTTCTACCCCACGGCCCTGAGATCACACCTCATTCTTCATCTGCCATCTCTCATTCAAGGACCTACCACCAGTGGCTCCCCAGTGTCCAGCGGATAAAGCGACCACCTGAGCATCTGGAATTTGCTGTAATCCAGGCTCTGGTGACTGTTTCCTCGTGGAAAGCCATCTGCCCCAGGACGACTAGTTACTATGACACTGCTATGAGTACACAGCAAGCACATTTGCTGCTTCTCTCTCATATGACGCCCCTCCCTCACCGAGCCCTAGCTTTTGCTCCAGCCTCAGGCCAAGGCTCCAATGCCTCTTTAAGCTTCCCCTTATTATCCAGCCTCGGCTCTCCAGCAGCATTTTCTCTTTGAATCTTTCCTGTAGCACTTAGGCAGTTTAATGGGGAATGCCTGTTAAACTGATGTCTGTCATGAAGTGACAGGATGGGGGACAGTGCCTAAATCACAGCTGCCAAGTAGGAAGACTCCAGGTATAGATGGTGACCAACCAACACACTGAACTATTCCTATCACTGTGGGATGACGTCGTGAGATGCAGCAATGGAGGGCCCGGAAGGGGAAAATAGTGCCTGTTAGATAGCAGGCTCTACCAGGAAAGGCATTTCTTCCTGTTTTGTTTACTGTCTCATTCCCTGAGTCTAGTGGATGCCACAAAATTGGTATCCAACTGATACGCTTTGAATGAATGAATGAATGAGAGATTGAAGTGAAGACAAAACCCAGAGAACGATGCTTTTATGAAGTACTCATCCTGAAGAATGAGAAACAGCGAGAAGCAGAGAGCTCCACACTGAGAACAGCACAGTGGCAGTTATGAGAAGGGCTTGTCTGCAACTGTAACCTCAGGCATGAGGAGGCTCAGTGATGATGCTACCTATAAGGCCAGCTTGTTTCAAAACAAACCTCTTTCCAGGCAGGAACAGTCTCTTGTACCCTGTACCTCTAGTCCCGACCCAGGGCCCTGCATGGTACAGTGGGCAGTGTTTGACGAAGGGCCCAGGGCCAGGTAGAAGCTTCTCAGACGATGCTGAGTGTATACCATGCACACCGATGACAGAAGCAATACCATCATTCTATCTGAGGGTTTCACGGGAAGGGAATTTGTACTATGCAAATGCCATAGGGAAAAATTCAGATGTTCAGGAAATTATCCCTGTAAGGGCTGGATTTTGAAAACCTTGAGAAGGCTTACAGGAAAGCAGTGTTTGTTTTTTGAAACAGGGTCTCCCTATGTAGCACAAATTGGCCTCGAACTTGGGATCTTCCTTTCTCAGCCTCCTGAGCACTGGGATTACAGGTGTGAGTCACCATGGCCCACTCTGTGGTATTTTTAAGCAATGAGAATAGAAAGAATTTCCACAAAGATCACAAGATAATAATAACAATTCACATTAGAGGTTCCAATATGTGACAGAAAATTTTACAGGTTCTTTTTGGATTTCCTTCTAATATTAACATCTGGGGAAGATGGTTATTATTGTACCAACAAAACACAAAGAAACCATTTGAGAATAATCAAAGAGAGAATGCTGTTTTTCCACTGAGGCTAAACAGTCTTTGAGAGTGGACTACATACACTAACTCCTAATTTTAGTGGCGAGAGACCATCTGGTGCATTTGAAGAATTATAAAATATTAGGGCAACTTATTTACATTACACTTAACAGGACTAGGAAGCAGTAACACATACCAGTGTTCACAGCCTTTCCTTCTTTAGACAATTTTCTTTATGACTTCCTGGACAGATGGGGAGCAGGACAAAGGGAAGCTGGGAAACCCAAGAAGATGGCTTGGTGTGCATGAAAAAGTGCGGAAAATTTTGGGCAGAAGAGGCTTGAACAGATGCTAAACAGAAGGCAGGAGCAGAGCAGGCTGGGTTTGGGGAGGTTCTTTTGGAGTCCAGTGAATAGCAGGAGAGACATTTGGGGAGTGTTTGCCACCTATTTTATATTGAGAGACATAGTCAAATGTTTTGTTTTGTTTTGTGACTGAAGAGACGTAGTCAAGTGTCTTTTGGTTTTTGGGGTTGGCTTTATAAGGACACAATTTGCTTTTCAAGCATTCCTTGGTAGCAGGATGATTTGTCCTTGACAAGGAAGCCTTGGGGGATGGGCTCAAAGGTGGAGAGAAAAAGCCTGGTTACACAAGCGTGGTTAGGAAAATACACTATAGAGAGGAGAATGCATGGGCTCAGCAGGACAAGAATGGCAAGAGCTGGAGAAAGGACCAAGTGTGGCCTTGATCTGAAAGTGACCCTGGAGTCAGAGAGAGTCAGGGACCAGGGAAGGTGTCACGGTCAATACGAAAGGAAAGGTTGAGCACTGGATAGTTTTCCTTTTTCACAGTTATGATTTTTATTAGTTTTTAAAAACTTACCAGAATACTGGGCCGCTGGCTGTAGGCTGCCCACATTTCTTCTTTGGTCTTTGTAGTCTGGGGGCAGCCTTGTCAAATGTCGGTTTATCTGATCTTGTGGTGCAATTTTCTCCTTGAAAGCACAAAGGAGAACATATTAAAATTATATCATTACTTTTTCACTTATAAAAATTTATGTGCTAGTTTAAAAAGTAAGACTATAACCACAGTTTTGCAGTCATGGGTTACAAATCTTCATGACCTTATTTAGTAGGGCTGATTCAGAGGCACGCCTTTTAATTTCAATAAACTTCCTGTGTGGAAGTCCTTTCTACTTCTCCGTAACACTGAACATGTGTCCTGGGAACTGCTCTCACAGCTTTTACTCTGCAACTAGATTCCGGTAAGCACCAAGTTCCCTGCGTGTTTCTAGTTTGTGTTTGCATCGGTGTATGGAAAGCCTACGTGTAGGGTTGCCAGATAACACAGGAACACCTGGGTGTTCTGCAAGGCTAAATCTGGCAGACCCAGGTAGGAAGAGGATGAGGAGAGGAGGTGGCCTGTCAGGTCCTGGTAAAGCACTGGATGCATGCTGCCTGTTTTTAACCCCCTCATAATTAATCCTCCAAGGTTGGTATGATTATTTTCATAAAAGAAGAGGAAGTAGTAGCTTCCTTGGGCTAAGTAACATGGTCAAGGGCACACAAGGGCACCCAGCAATAGACAGGAGACTAGCTGGGTGACAGTGGCTCACGCCTATTATCCTAGTTACTCAGGAGGCAGAGATCAGGAGGATTGCAGTTCGAAGCCATCCAGACAAATAGTTTGAGAGACCCTATCTTGAAAAACCCCTTCACATAAAAGGGCTAGGGCTGATGGAGTGGCTCAAGGGGTAGGCCCTGAGTTCAAACCCCAGTACCGCAAAAGAAAAAAAAAAAGAGACTAAAGCCTGAGCCGAAAACTCAGGCCTTTCCTACTGCCTCCGGACTCAAGGGCCCTTCGTTACTGTATGGTTTCTTGGTGTGCTAAATTCCCCAGGCTCCCTCGTTTTCTTTCTTCGGGAGTCAGCCACCATTAGATCCTTTCCACAGGAGCGTTTGGGAGATTAGGAAAGACATAGGGACATCTTTTAATATCATCAAAGCCCTCAGCCAAGGACCGCCAGGAGCAGACCCTCTGGGGGTATTACTCATTGCAGCCAGGGTGTGCCTTCTCTGGGGCCCTGGGGTGTCTCAGCAGGAACAAGCAGCATTAGGATTTTGACTTTGGGTGATTGAAGGAAGGGAAGATTTTTTTCCCTAGACTGGAAGCTGTTGGAAAGTGAGGTGGATTGTATTACGATTCTGTAAAGAAGTAGTTATCCATTTAGTGAGATAGGGTGATGTTTGGTATTTCGGGGGGTTACACGGTGACCTTGTTTATATCTGACTTTAGACAAAATTAGGAAGTGGCCTTATTTTTGTCTCAGTTTACACTGGTGTCAGAGTAACCCTCTGAAGTTGAGAGTTTGTGAGACTGCTTATGTTCCGCACAGCAGAACGACTTGGCTCTGGATGTCCTATCAGTCGTGCACATCAAGGGCTGCTGTTTTTCTTTCTCCGCACGGATCAGGTACTTTTTGGAACTGCGATTTGTCTGCACTGTATAAACCTCCGCTTTCAAAGATAAAAACAATTGCCATAGGGAGAGAGACGCTGTAATTCTAGGAAAGTGTCTAGAAAAGAAAGCTTTATAACAGACGATGAGTCAATCACTTAGAACTCACTTAAAGCGGTGTGTCTCAGTTTCCAATCAAATCAGAATAAGTCTACCGTACAGGGGGACAGAGCTTTAAAACAACAACAAACAAAGTTCATTTCTGTGTCTAAGAAAAAAAACTTCATCGACTCAGTTTTTTGGTCTTCAAGTAATTCATATAAAACACAACTGTGACAAGTTAAGTGTAAATGAATCAGAAACATATGGATTACATTTTTTTTAAACACTGGTTTACAAATGGAGGGAAAGTGGTTGGTGAAACTCCTTCTTTGGTTTTGCCCAAACCCAAAATGTTTAAGAAACAGCTTGAGATGTTCCATTGAACCCAAATGTGGCAATGTGGAAGAAGCCCTTGGAAACCCTTGTGTAAACTGACATTTTTGATTTTTAAGCTTTTCCAAAGAAGCATGTTTCCTATATAATTAGGTGTTTCTACCATTTATGTTGAAAATGATGTGTGTGTGTGTGTGTGTGTGTGTGTGTGGTAATTAGACCCTTGATTTCCAATCCTAGATTTCAGCTCTGGATTTGTTTTTACGTATCTTCAAGCTATTGTCGTTTTAGCTTTCAGAGAGCTCGATTGCTGTAGTTCAGAGGGTTAATATATACATGTCTGGAAACTTGAGTTTCTTAGACTAGAACTCCTTAAATAAGTTAGATTGGGGGTCTATAGCATAGAAGTGCCAAACTACTACTTTATGTGAAGAGTAGCAAAACCTACACCCCAGTATCGAATGGAAACAGTTTTCAAGGGAATGACGCACAGGCCATCTCTGAAATTACTTCTGAGCAATATAAAATATAATTAATCAATTAACTTTTCATGATAACCCAATCTTTTGCACCTGCAAGCCTAAAAGTCATTTGCTACAGTCTCCCCGTCTGTGAAAATGTGAGACGTGGGTAATTACAGAACCTCCTTCCCTCAGACTCCTGCTGTAAGGGTGAATCCTTTAATTCTGTAAAAACAGCCATGGTGCTTGGCATACAGAAGGTGCATACTACATGTTGGCAACAATGATCTTTGCAGTAAGTACTGCTCATTTCTCTTGTTTGCGCTTCACTGGCGGGAGAATTATAGAGAATAAGGGTAGAAAACGTTCATGAGCAATCTCTCACTTGAGGCGCCTATCTGGTCTGGCCAATGACGAAGTCATCACACAGCTTATGCTGATGTAAAAAGGGGCCTCAAGACGCCCTCCGCGGTGCCCAGGTGAAGAAGAATGTGAGTGGTTTATAAAATCAAAGAGGCAGCCTCATCTTCCTTCCTCTCTCACAGTGCCCCTCTGCCCATCGCACCCGTCCCAGTGAGAAGCCGCAAACCCGGATCCTCATGGAATGTGGGATTTCTGGAGGCCCACAAATCCAACCTCTGCATGCCACAGTTGATCAAATTAGTAGTGTCAATGGGAAGAGTAAAAATACACCAGGTAAGTCGGTTTTAGATGCATGTGTTTCTCTTCCGCTGTCCTTGTTTCTAAGCTATTTGCTTTCATAAGATAAAAGAAAAGGAGGAGGGTGAACAGGTGGAAGCACTGGTGTTTTCAAAACTGTGATTTGCAGAAGAAACCAGTGGAGTTGCTTGTGATCCAGTCCTGGCTCCCCTACACCTTGTGCCCCAGGACAGTACTCAGGTCACCTGAAAATTTAGCTCTTACTGTCTCCTACTCAAGATCAGGTAAATTTGCTTCTCACTATTTCTCCTTTTGATGCTCCATTTGTCACTCCTATAAAATACGTGATTGTTGTTATTTATACTATTTAGCATGCATTAAATATTTCATAATATAATCTCAAACTAACCGATAAATACACGGCCAGACTGTATCTTTGCGTCTTTGGTTCACTTTCCACCTAAAATGGCAGACCCTACTGTTCCCTCAGAACCCTACAGCCAATTTACAACATTGGCTTTACAACACTGTCCAATTTACAACATCCAAGGATGGAGACCACCGTCTATTTTTCCAGGCTAAATTTAATCTTTCTCTCCATTATGTTTTTTTTTTATGTCTGTGTCATTACTATAATGCAAGTCTGAATATAGTACTTCTTGTTTTAAATCCTTAAAATCCTCTCCATTGCTTTTCAGACAGTGTGCATCCTGGTTATCAAGTCCTGCCCTTCTCTGGCCTCCATGACTGCTTCTCTATCCTTGAACACATTCTATGCCTTGGAAAATTAATATTTGTTGAATAATGATATCACATTTAAAACCCCACACTTCTGACTCGTTCTGCAAAGCTCCTTGAGCCTAAAATGATTTGATTCTATTTTTCTCTTTCTGTGGTACTGGGGATCAAACCCAGGCAAGAACTCCATGCAAGGGAAGTGCTCTACCCTGGACTAGATTCGCAGCCCTGAGTTTTCTCTTTTCTTTGTACCTTGGCTCTGTTAACCTGGGAAACTTAAACTTAGACTCTTTCTTACTTCATTTGACCAAATAGAAGGAGAATGAAAACTACTGGAGATGGAGCTGTGGTCTTAGGAGGACACAGGGCTCGGCTCCCATGAGTGTGTGTGAGAATCCAGAGGGACAAGCAGGTAAGTACTGAAGTGGGGCTTACCACCAGGGTAGTGTTTCCCAAACATGACCTTGCTTTCTTAAAAACCCACACAAATATGGTGAAAATGAGAAATACAGTTTCAATTGTCTTTAAAAAGATCTTTCATTCTGAGATGTTTTGTTTTGGAAGGCAAATGTTCCAAGCTCCATGTAGTTTTAAATGAGTTTGGATTTGAGTTACCCGGGTGTCTGTAAGTGCTGGTTTCTCTCACTTATTTCAAATGCCCATGTCTGTCGTTCTAGACTTTCCTGAGCTGGGCAGGGCAGGGCAGGGCAGTGGAGGCACTGTGTATTCCAAGGCCCTGTAAATCACAACTGTTGAAATAAATGTATGGAGCTGGCCTCTCCTGCAGACAGGGCACCCTGCTGCTGTCACAGAAGTAGGCACATAGGAAAGGACAGGATAGAAGTGGAAGGAATGCCCTCACTCTGCGGGACCATGGGCAGTAAAAGCCAGGACCCAGTCTTACCGTGTCAGCCAGTCTCTGCTGCTGAAGGAGGAGCTGCTGCTTCCGCTCCGTGGCCTGCCTCTGCAGGGTCTGCTTCTTCCCCATCAGCTGCTGATTCAGCAGCGATTGCTGGGAGTTCAGGAAGCCAACTCCAGGGTTCGGGTTTGAGCAGGAGTTGGGACTTGGACTGGGGCCTGGGTTCTGGGCCCCCCCAGACTGTTGATCCTAAGGAAGAGAAGGGAGGGGGGAGGCTACTGTGAATAAAAGAAGGTAAACACAGTGCACAGACTGGAACCTCATGCTCCAAACGTCCTCCATGGTGTCAAACGTCCAACATGGTTAGTGGGTTGGTCATCAGAGAATTGCGTTTGGATGTAGAAGCTACAGTCGAGTATCACGGCTCGTAACGACAGGAGGATCCTGGAAAAGCACGCACAGGACTCTGATGGTGGAGCCTCCATGTTCTAGAGATGTTGATGGAACCTCAAAGAAAACTACCATAAAAACTCAGGCAACCTCTCAGTTTTGCGGGAACACACATGATAAGCAAGAAGTCTTCGTACCCCTAAAGGTTACTGCCGATCCTGCCATGAAAATGTGCTGCAGTTCGTGGTGGGAGAGGTGAATGACTGTTCTGGAGGGAAGGCGAATGTTATTCTCTATGGAGACTCTTCAATCTCCAAGTGTGAGGCAGCAGAAGAACACCCACCCCACTGATATCAAGACAGGGTCGATTAAAACCTCGCTCTGCACATCAGACAAAATCAGGTATGATGAGGGCACTGACCCATCAGGCCTCTGCAGGGCAGAGAGCCATGCTCGGTCAAGTCTCATTACTCCCCAGCGAGGTACCGAGGAGCGAGCCGCACACCTGCTTTCGGGTGACACCATGGTCCTCGCCTGGGAGAATTTGTCATCTAACTAAGGGAGAAAACATGCTATATGTCTAAACCCTAGAAATGATAAAGATCAAATTTTAGATGACGCAATATAAACACCGAGCTGACTATCCACACCCCCAGTCCTCACGCCTGTCACCTGGAAGGCAGATTCCGAGCTCCGGAGTAAATGATTCTATGCTCACTGATCCCAGGAGTGCATGTTGAGACTCGAGATCTATGGGAGCAAGACGTCCAACCTTCCACTCCACCTGCACTGTGTGACTTCAGAGAAGATGAAAAGATAAAGCAACTGTCAGGATGCCTGAGAAGTAGAAGGGAAGGCATACCATCTGTGCAAATTCTCTTCCCTTTCATCCTCCATTCTTTAGTTAGGTCCTGAGCTGTTCAAAGTTAAAAAAAGAAGAAGAAGAAGAAGCTTGTTGGGAGTGGTGGTGCACGCCTGTAATCCTAGCACTTGGAAGACTGACAAGTTCAAGGCCAATCTGTACTGCACAGTAAAACCCTGTCTCAAAAACAAAACAAAAACAAAGCCACCAGTCCAAAGCCTCGTACCCTTCGAAGCTTGGTGTTGTTTTTCTTGTCCCTGGGGCTACAGAACTCATGAGCAGAGTGACCCAATAATCCTAAAGTGACCGTCCCTGAGGCTTACCGTGGACCAGCCACTGCGCTCTGCACTTTCCAGGATTTGACTCATTTTCTCCTTCCAGCAAAATAACAAGAAGCACTTGTGTGTCATCCCAGGTTTGCAAGTGAGACCTCTGAACTCAGAGGGATTGCAGATCTACAGATGTGTCATCACAGAGGATTTGAAGAGGTCTGTGACTCGGAACCTACTTCCCAACCCCTCTCCTCTGTGCTCTCAGTGGAGACTGGAACCACAGGGGAGACAGACATTTACATCTTAAACCTGGGCCGACAGTCAGGGCTGAGCAGGTAGAAGGGAGTGGCCGGGAAGAACAGAAGAGGAGGGCAGGACTGAGAAAGCCCCTCACCAAACAGTCAGAGCCATCTCGGGGGCACATCCTCGCGGCAGCTTAAAGAGCCAGCCCCCGCACTCTGTGCCCGGTGACAGACAGCTCTCTCCACTGTGAATCCAATGGGCCTTGGGAGGAGGTTTCACCCCATGTGTCCTGCAAACCAGTAGGACTGTGGACCTGGGGACAGACACACCAGAGTCACTAACAGGTGAAGATCTTGTGGGCGAGAAGCCATGGTGGATGGTGGTTGAGCCTCTGGGCCCAACCAGGGGAAGGAGAGGGAGGCAGAGGCTGTGACAGGGAGAGAGGCAGGGTCGGAGAGGGCGGAGACCCTGAGGTGGAGGCTGAGAGACTGCGCATTGGAGGGCCTGTCAGCCTCCACTCTCTCCTTTAACTGGAAGAGAAACAACCTGCTTGTTTCTACAGTTTGGAATTTTAGGAAGACCATGAAAAGAACTTTTTATGTTTTTGGAAAACGGTTGGCAAACAGCTAGAAAAATTGGTGGGATGCATGCTTTACTCAAAGTGCCAGCCCCATCAAATGGAGTTTGAGGGTGCAGTTTCACCGTTCTCGGCTGCACACAGTAGGTCTGCCCTGAGTGAAGCCCACTTTTGAATGCCTGCCCTCTTTCTAAGGCACAGGCCCCTCACCAGTGTGACACTGCTCTGCCCTACACCACTGCCAGAGGCTGGCTGTCCCATTCTGCTCTTTCAGTCAGAGAGTATCTTCAGGTTATCCCAAAGCAGCTGTGAAGATCTCACAATAAATTCCCATATGTGTATCTTTAAAGTCTCCTCTGGCCATTTCAGCAGAGGCTAGATATTCTGATGAAGTCACCACACTTCAAGGGACGTTGGACTTAAGCTCCACATAGACACAAGACTCTATCCAACAAGCCTCTAGCTGTCCATCGGCCTGTCCACCCATGTCTGTCTATCTATCTATCTATCTATCTATCTATCTATCTATCTATCTTTCTTTCTAAACTATCTACTCTATAAATAAATCTATCTATATCTCTATCTAACTAAATATCTTTCTAAATTAGCTAAATATCTCTCATCTATCTATCATCTGTCTATATATTATCTATCTATCTATCATCTATCAGGCATGTATCAGTCATGTAACAAATGACCGACCATTCACCATCTGCTGAAATCACAAAAACGCTCTTGGTGTGTCATTTGAAATGCTCTTCAGATTTCAAGCTGTTGTTTTTAACAGTATCTGAAGAAGCAAATGCTAAGTACAGACCTGTACACGTGATGGGTTCCATTCACTTGTTCATTTTCTAAAAAGACAGAGAGTGATTATAACCTAGTGCCAGGCACTAGGGAACCACGATGACTCGGACACAGCTCTTTCTCACCAGGCTTTTGCCTCCAAGGAGAGGAGAAAAGTCGCAGCCTGGACTGTGGGCAGTGCTGCGTCAGGGCAGCAATCAGCTTGCATGCCTGCTGGGAAATCCTGCTGACTGCTGCCCCTCTGAGTTCCAGAGCTGTGCTACTGATGGGTAATTTACTGCCACAATGGTTGTAAGGATTTACGTCCTCCATGGGTGGACTGGCTTTTCAGCTGGAGATAGTCACACAGGCTCACGAGGAGGTGGCATGTGTGTGGTTGGTTCACATTGAATAGAAGCTGGGTGCCTGTGTTAGCGTAGGGAAAAATCTGGCAAAAGAGGCCTTTTCCAAGTTGGAGTTGGTTGCTCTGTTGCTTTGATATCTTGCCCATGGACTGCCGGTGGAAGTACTAACTGCATGAGGGTGGAAGTCTGTCTTTGACCTGCTAGAAAGTGAAGAGAGCACTTGAACTCTTTTAAATGGCACTCCTTCTGTTGAGACAACAAATTACCTTCCTGTTACTAACAGTGGTTTCCCCAAAGGCAATTGGAAGTACTTTTGAAAGAAACGTCGAAATTTAAAAATTTAGAATGAACTCCCTCTCCCAGCCCCTATCAGCTAGTTCAGCTAATTGAAAATTTCTAGGATAAATATTTAAAGAAACAGCTTGTATGTAGAAAGTCTCGTAGATATGACCAAGAAACGGTACAGAAGAGGCTTGGCTAGTGGGTCTCACAGCAAGAAGTATCTTCTTAAATCATAGCGAATATGTGAGAGCTCTTTTAAAAAGATGCTAACTAGTTAAGATGCTGGAATTACCTCGATTTTTTTTCATGTTAATGCAATGCAAGGGGTCTGTCAGGCAGGACTTATTTCAGCAAAAGATAGAATGAAGTCCAGTAAGACATGTCCTAAGCAGCAAAAAAAAATCCCATTTCATCGAAATAGTAAGACTTATTGAGCTGAGTCAGTTGTAGTGTTAAAGCAAGTGACACACTGATTTCTGCAAAGGAGTCAAAGTTTGGGGCAGGTATTATGCTCCCGTTACTAAAAAAAATTCTAGAAAATATTTGTGTTATTCTAGGCATCTGAGTAAAATGGTTGTTTCTGTTAACTTATTTGGAAAGGAGCTACTGAATGATTCCGCCCGACACACACACACAAAATGAAGTAATGTGTGTTTCTTGAGGTCCATGAGAGCGCTTTGCCATGGGATGACTGTCCTTTCTTTTCCTTGGCTTGCAGAGTGAGGCATCTGTCATTTGCAAAACAAATTCAAGATAAAGTGCCCAGCTGGGCAGGTCTGTACAGTAGAGCTTACAGACTGGTTTGCTATTCAATCAGTCTCACTGTTTTCCTCCCTTGTTTTTCTCCTTCTTTCCTTGTCTCAGTGAACTAACTCAACTGTTGCTGCAGGCTATTCACTTTTGGAGCTTTCTGCTGATAGTGCTATTTGCTTATCTCTCTGCCTGAGAAACAGGCTGCCTTAACTTTCCCCTTCCCTACAGGTTGGAGGGCCACTAACTTCCAGCCATTTATTTGGTATGTAAACAGTGAGGTAGCTGTGGGTGGCTGAAACAGCCAAACAGTCCTTGTTTGACAGACCAACAATGATAATGACAGCAAACAATTCATCAGGAAATCATCCAGGAGACATCTTATAAACATACTGGAGGGAGAAAGCAGTGTCACAGGTCACCAAGTCTCTTGGGCTCTGTTACAAGGGTCACCAGACAATGACACGGTGTGTCAAATCCTGCCTGCCACCTTTATGGCAGACAAAATTGTTTTGGAACACAGCCAGACACACCTACTTGCATATTGTCTGTGATAGTTTTCAAGTTACAGCAGAGTTGAGTACTTGTGGCAGGGAGCCTAAAATATTTACTACCTGACCATTTACAGAAAAAGTTTGTTGACCCTTGCTCCAGTTAGTTACACTGGCCAAGTAATGCTACATACTTTGGTCTTTCACATTAAATTGAAAAAAAAAAATGCCTTAGAGGAAGTACCCAGAAGTTTTTGGAAGTAATTGGCAAGTTGGGAATAAGAGATATTTATCACGAGGTCAGTTCACACTAGCACTCCTCTCCAGCAACCATGACAGTAGTGGGAACCAAAAAGCAACTACAGCTCCTTCACCAGCTTCATGAACTGATGAAGATGGTGTCCTAAAGGTTAAGGAATTGATTTGAACCAGGTCATATACCTAATGAAAGAGGAAGAACACACATCCAAACCCAGGAAATCTTATTAAGGAGAAATCAGCAAAAACAAACTAAGAAAAACCAATCATCCATTTGTTGGAAAGAACTGTGGCTCGTCTGACAGAGTTGGCTGGGGTGCTGGATGTGCACAGAAGAAAGTGGATAGCTGGACCCTTTGTCCTCTGCAGTAGCTGCTTTTTTCTTCTGCTTCCTATGGTCTTTGTTTTCCCTGGCTCAGCAGGAAAACCCTGATCAGATGATCATTATCTGTTTGGTTTGAAGGATTAGAATGAGTTTTGTGGTCAGTGTACAGCTCTAATGTTCAGATGTTACCTCATTTTCAAGTCACCAGGGCACTGTGTCTATTCTTAGCCTCTGGAGTTGGACACTTATGGGTTGCCACAGAAATCAGTTCCATGAGCGAGGACGCAGCACTGGGGTGGAGGGTGGCCAGGAACACGACGTCAGTGGGGTGGAGTGGGAAGAGTTTGGTAACTCAGGGGAAGGAATGAGAAATTCTTCTTAAAAGAGAAATTCTTGAACTTTAGAAGGGCTCTTTGTGGCAGGCCTGAAAATTCGGCTTGGTAAGTTGGCTTTTAGCTTTCTACCTCTGGAGCAGGGGTTTCAAACTTTCCTTTGTATACAGTGCCTAGTGAGGATGTTAGGAAGCTGGGAATTCCGCTTCTCCTTTATGCCCACAAATACATGCACAGCTAAGAATTTTGTCTACAACTTCAGGGAGTTTACGAATTCTGTAAGCACTGCCGACCACCCATGGGCACTGAGGGTCCCCCACTCATCAAAGGTTAGTGTTTGTGAAGGAGTGAAATTATTTTCTCTTGGATACATCCTCAATACTGCACTCAGCTCACAGCCATCCACGGCGCCTCACTGCCTTAGCGATCAGGTCCTAGCACCTGAGAGTGGTGTGTGACACTCTTGACGGTCTGACCTTGCATCTATGTCTGGCATCATCTCCAACACATCCCTTGCTCGTTCTGTACCAGGGTGATGTGAAAAGACCTCCACAATCTCGCAGCTCTTTCTCTTCTCCAAGTTACTATACAGTGCATCCCCCCTTCCTCCTCCCTGCTGGGCGAACACTCATTCTTTCCTGGCTCAGCTCGGATGTCCCTTTGTGAGGACATCTTTACCTCCAAGGCTGAGTTAGGTGCACCTCTTCTGTGCTCCCATTACACCTTGTCACCCTGTATCAAGATTGTGTGTTTGCATGTGTCTGTCTCCTAGTGTACGTGCGTGGAGGGCTGGGGCCCACTTGCTGTGATTTTTCCCAGGTTATGGTGGATTCGCCATGGAAAGTTTTAAAGTTTGAAAATATATGAATGAATGAAGAAGTAGCATGAAGCAGAAAATGGGACCGAGACCTTCCTGTCCTGAAGCTCACGAACCTCAAAGATAGCCGGAAAACCAAAGTGGAGGGAAAGGCAAGACTGAGCAACCCTGGGGAGTCCAGTGTTCTGTCATGGGGGTGCCACCTGGGAGGCCCTTGGCACAAAGAGCGTCTTGGGAAGGAGGGGTTAGAGGTGAGGGATGAGGGAGGTCATGAGATCAGTGTTGACAACAGCAAGGATGACAATAGTGTGTATGAGCTGGAAGGCAGGAGAAGGCACACGGAACAGCGTCATTTCCACCAGTACCATGCTTTGAAAGCTATGCATAGAATGAGGACTGGCTGTTACCTTGTTTAATGCCACAGTAATTCCATTTGTTTCCTTAACGCATATGTCCCTAAAAGGCAATTGGGTTTAATAAAGCAAGGTAATGGGCCACATATTTCAAAGTATCCCCGAGTTCTCAATGCGATGGGAGTTGGTCGGCAGTGTAAAGGAACGTGAGCCCTTGGCCAGGTGCAGTGGCTCCTGTCTGTAATCCCAGCTCCTCCAGAGGTGGAGACCGGGGGCATTGTGATTTCAGGCTAGACTGGGCAAGAAGTTAGCAAGACCCCAACTCAGCCAATAAGCCAGGTGTGGTGGCATATATCTGTGGTCTCAGCAGTGAGGGAGGCATAGGCAGGAGGACTGAAGGTCAAGGTTGGCCTGGGCAAAAATCCAAACCCTCTCTGAAAAATAACTCATGGGAAGAAGGGCTGGGGGTGTGGCTCAGGGGTAGCTTAGTAAGCCCAAGGCCCTGAGTTCAAACCCCACTGCTGAAAAACAAGTGAGTTCTAAGATCAGACACAGCCGTGTTGAAATCCCAACTGCACTTTTTCCAAGTAGTCTGGGTAATAACCCACCCAACGGTGGTTTTTAAGCACAGGCGCACAGTGAGTGCTTAGTATCGTGGTGTCCCTGCTTGCGCTAGTCTCACACTCACTGAACGTCGTCTACGAGTGGCCCCGGACTGCATCATCGTGCACTGAGGGTAAGATGGGGTTCGCAGTACTGCCAGCAACGAACCAACACTGAGCAAACAGCAACCACCCAGAGATTTCGCAGGATCTGAGCTTAGCCACCGCAAGCATCACCACCACTGCTTCCAACAGCAAAAACGGCGGGGGCGTTGTTTTAAGGGTAGTTTTATCTTTTGTTGCGTTTATTCCATAGATTGCGTTTATATTGGTCCCTTATTTCTTCCTGGGCAGACTAGAACTCTACAGAAGCCTGTGTTTCAAATGAATACATTAGTAAAAGGAAAAGATTTATAGAATCTTTTACATAAACCAGACTATGGAACTACATTAAGGAACCAGTTTTATACCCTAAAATTGTCTGTTCCTCTAGAGGTGTTTGGAGGGTGTTATGGTTTGGATGGGCTAAGTTATCAATATTTTCTGTTCTCATTAAGTGAAGGCCACTCAGTAAGCTCACAAGGGTGGAGAAGGAAGAAGGGAGACATGACAAATTTCCTTCAAAAGGAAGGAAAGCCTTTTTCAAGGGTTAGATCCTAAATCGAAACAATGGCCAAAATCATACGTGAAACAAACCTGAAATTTTAAAGAGCTGGTTTCCAAAGGTGACTTCTTATACCTTGGAAAGAGCATAAGATTTTTACTTTAGGAATTAAAAAAACCCAATATGTAGCTTTGACTTTGGAATTTCACTTCAACTGTATGGAGTATGTCTAGCTTCTTATTGCCGTTTTGTCTTAGTTTCTCATGGAAAAAGGGCTAAATCATACAGTTGCTGCATAACCTAAACATGATCGGGAAGTAAATATGAACCTGGGGTTCATGGGTGCTGTTTACTGTGGGTTGAGTCATGGGTTCCCTCCAAAATTCATGTTGAAACTTAATCTGCTGGGACTCTTGAGGGATGAGCGGGCCACAAGGCCCACCTTTGTGAGTGGGATTGGACGTCCTGATAAAAGGGCTGGAGGGAATCGCTTCCATCCCTTTTTGCCTTCTGCCTTCCATCATGTGAGGACATCTCTGGCCTCACCAGACACCTGTGCCAACACCTTGATCTTGGACTTGCTGGGCCCCAGAAATACAAGAGACAAATTTGATGCTCTTTATAGACGACCAGCGCCGTGGTGTTTTCACAAATACGCTTCATGTTCAAGGAAAGTTAGCATTTATGCTTAACTCTTGCTGGTTCTCACGGTTTTTATACTCTTCGACACGAAGGCATTTTTCTAGGAGTGGGTTCCTTGCGACCTGTGAGCCTGGTTAACTTTGCAGTCTTCTTTCTAAGCTCCCTTGGCCCTAGGCTCTCCAACGTTAAGACTGGAATTTACATAAAAGTCACTAAATTCCATTCTAGTAGTAGAATAGTTAAAATTCCATTTTTAATCAAGTACACAATAAATACACTGCGATGAAGTAGCTCAGTTTCTTTTTTTCCCATTGAGTACAGTACAATCTAATGATCTGACATGCAAAAGTATTTCTGTAAAATAAACACACCACAGATTGATCCAGGAGGGTGTGTGTAGGGGGGTCAAACAGGTTCTCTTGCTCTGAAGTGACTGAAAGAAATGAACTGGGGCTTGGGATGGGAAGGCTTAGGAAATCTCTGAGACTGAATTTTGGACACGCTCACATATAGACATGTAGGAGGCACAGTGTAGAACTGTAGCTGTGCAATAGCATCTGTCTGTCTTCCAGGGATTCTGTAAAGATAGCTGCATTCTCCTTGGTTCTGGAAATGAAAAATAAAACAGAAATTCTTTTTCTAGAGACATTTTAGGTTTTGAATCTCCATTGTGCATTGAAATGTACAATATCTACTCACGCACACAGTATATAGTCCGCCACTCTGATCTCCTCTTTCTGACCTGTTTTCTCCTCTGAGAAATGAACGGGTGTCTTGGTTAGTGCAGGTCGCCTAACAGACGTGAAAATGCAGAGACTGTGGTTCAGTCTGTACTCATCCACTCTGCCATGACATGCTTAACTGTTTTGAATGTGTTATTATAACAACCACAAAGGACATTAGAAAGGAACCATCTGTCCTCTGAAGTCCCTGGATTAGGGGAGCGGGCCACAGAATACTTCAGTGGGTTTCAGGACAGCCAAGTTCTCCAAAGGATCACGAAAGAATGAACTTCAAAAGGGAAGAGGTTTCACTTGGATCAACTCCCGGAAAATCAGGTTATTTACCAAGTCTTATTTATGCAAAGTGTACAAACACATTTTGACCTGCGTGGTAGCAAAATAATGTTTTAGAAAAACGATAACCTTAGGTGAAAAATCTACCGTAGCAAAGAATGAGGAAGGTCTTTTGTTGTCGTTGTATCTTTTCTATTGACATTGATCAAATTAGCTCTATAAACTATGGCCAGGTCTGCTTGTGTCTATGGCTATGAATCTAGAAAAGAGAAATTTTTTTTGAAGGATTTTTTGAGCTAGGATCTTGAGAATTGTTTGGCTGGGCTGGCTTTGAACCATGATCCTCCTGATCTCTGCCTCTTCAGTAGGATTACAGGCATGAACCACCAGCACCTGGTGAGGATTTGTATTAATTACGTTGAGTAATAAGATCAGGAATGTCTTACACACACACACAGTATTTAACCTTGTTTCTCTCTGTTTGGAATGATCAGGTAGAGAGCCTAAGTTATTTTCAGGTACCAACCACTTCTAGGCATTTTTCATCTACAGGAGTCTCTAGTGTATCTCTGAGCTCACAAGCTGCCTCCTCTTCATCAGTTCACCCAAGTAGAGAACTCGGAATAAGGCAGGTATGTCTTGGCACCTTGCCCACGAAAGTGGCTATCATCACTTGGGTCCCAGGCATATCTTGTATTTATCCGTCTCTATTATACAATATGTCAATTATTTGTTTGCCTGTGTATTTTCTCTTACTATTCTATGGTTAGTTCAAGAACACGAACAGTATTATTCATCTCTGTATTACCACTAGCACACACAGCCTAACACATAAAAGTAGGTATTTGGTATTACTTGTTGCCAAATAAGTAACAAATAACTAAGTACTTAAAAATCAGTTGGACCCAGTTGTTGCACAATTTACAATTATGTAGGTATAATTAAAAAAGTAATGTGAATATTAAAATTTTTCAGTGAAATGACAAATATCAACATTAGATATAAAATGTCTTCTCTGGGAGTGTTTATTATTGCTTGTCAGTGCAGGTCTTTTTGCTTACGATTACAGTTTTGAACATAAATTCAGCAACATAGATGTATGTGAACTTTTAACCTTGTTTTCTCAGCAATTTGGGCAGGGTAGTTGTACTGGATTCTGTTACTTGTAACTGGAAACAGGTCCTTGCTGTCCGGTGATTTTTGGATTTGGTAAACACTTGTGGCTTGCTGCCGATCTGGGACAGATCAGGGGAACACTCTGATACACCCTGCACTCTGCGGTGTTTGCACTGCTTTGGGCTTCCCGGCTCCATGTGGTGCTTTTTAAAAAAGAATATATATATATATATATATTTGGGACTGCAGCAACTCTTTAGTGGCTGGCTGGATCCAAATAACAGCTCATTTAGTATATATGTAAGCATTTCTGAATATTTAAATCAAAACTGTGACTAAATTTGAGCCAACTGGATCCCCTTTAGAATTTTAAAATACTGCTGTTCAGCTATCCTGAGAGGAAAACAAAAGAAAAATTTAAAAAATTGCTAGCTTTGCCATAAACTTAGCAGAACTTGAGCCAAGCATGTAAAATGCCATACCACGGAATGTCACGGAAACTTGAAGTCAGTCAAATGTTTACTTTGCACACATATTGCCAAGTAATTGGCTTGAAAAAAATAAGAAAATCAAGTGCTGTAGCTGCTCAGTGTGAGCGGGACACAGCTTGAACATGTCAACCAAGGGTCTGATTGGCTTGGTAGATTCTTAGCTGAATTTCATCATATTTATTTGATTTTTCCAGGCTACTCCCTGCAGGCTCCCAGTAGGAACAGCTGAGATTGTGGCATCATTTTAATGTGCTGCTGTCTTTAGGGCACCAGGCAAGCATGAGCGTTCCGTTTTGGAAAGGGTTGTGTAAATAAATATTTTGAGGGTCAATTGAGCTAAAGTCTTTTGAGCTTTTTGAGACAAAGTAGGTGAGAGTGAGATACAGTGCAAATGTGCAGTTGCCTGGCCTCGTACGTCTAATGCAAGGAAAGCAGTTAAAGCAATTCTGTGGCTTTAAAGTCACTGGATGCGAGTAGGAAACCACAATCACTTATGGCAGAAGCCGGCCCTTCCCAGGTGCGGCAGGCTTTGAGTCTCAGAGCTGCAGCCTCTCTGACACATTCTCTTCCCTCTGCCCTAACAGCTTTTCTGGCAGCTGGGCTCATGGTTTTCTCCCAGGTAATTAATATGCAGTTCATCTATATACCCCATTCTAGCTTTCAGGACCAATGAGGCATTAATCTTTGGGTTTTATCTGATCCTGCTCCAGGAGAAAGTGGACTAGCCATGTTTTAATGGGAGAAGCACTACAGAGCTGCATAATTTAGCTGATTTCATGAATTTAGCTATATCATTCATTAAAAAAAATCAAAGAACAGATATTGGCACATGGGAACTGTCAGTCAAATTTAGCAGCAACAAAACCAACTGGTGTCCTTACTACTACTGGTCTTCGGAGGGGAGAGGCAAACAGCATGGAGATAAACGTATATGTCTCACTTCCAGGGAAGGCAAGAGGAGTTTGGTAATTTACCTGTGAGCATTTGCTGTAGTGATGGGAGGCTGCAGTGTTTCTATTTAAATGGAAATGATAACTCATAGTCTTGTGTGCAGAGTGATTTATTTTGATGTTTCCCCCAGGATTTTCGGTGTTCTGCTTAGAAATACTGCCCAAGGACATATGCTTACAAAATGGTCAAGCACTCCTTAACATAAATACCTTTGGTCAAGGATGAAAAACCAATCAGGCCTACCAAGATTTATAAAGCTTGAGCTATTGAGAGATGGTCTTTAGAGGGTCACAGCTGAACTGAATCAGGAATAACTGGTAACCTTGGGCCGATCTACTCACTGCAAGCTGTAATTGTCTTAAATAACCAAACCAGTCACAGTTCTCATTATCACTGCAAACCTCCTGCGCGCTTTCTTACTTCTAGTATCCACTGTAACAGCAACAGAAAGATGACTGTGGTCAGAGGAAACTTACATTCTATATCTTTAATTATATGTGGATACATATTTAAACATGGTAGTAAGGCAATAAAAAACTGAAATGCTTACAGATATAGATTGTGACTATTTTCCCAAGAAAACGGTATTTAAATGAAAATCTCATTTTTCCTGTTTGGGAGGATTTAGAGCAAATGTATTGAGAGATGTTGGGACAGATCAACTGGGTTTTCCTGATCCCTGTAGGGACCTAGAAGAGGCAGCTGGTCACTCGGTTAGTCAGTCAGGTTCACCTCTGATATTAAGTGGAACATTTCTAGTTACCTGAAGACTAGGTAGGACCCAGGGTGCTGAGCGAAGCCACATTTTGGTCTATGTGAGGTTGAAACAGTCCCTACTCAACTTCTATGGTGTACTGCAGGTGAATTAAAAGGAATAGGGAAGAAAAAAGAGAATAAGAACACATGATATTCTGAACCTAACAGTTATATTCAGGTGTAAAGCACAGGGAAAGTTGCACCTTACAGACATACAAAAAAAAAAAAAAAACCAAAACAATCCCGCATACTTTATCTGGAGGGGGAGAGAGAGAGAGAGAGAGAGAGAGATTGAAGAAAAGAGAAGACAGGGAGAAGGAGAGAGAGGGAGGAAGATGGAAAGAAGGGGGAGGGAGAGGGGAAGAGATAGGGGAGAGGGAGAGAAGGGGGAGAGAGAGAATGAACGTGACAATTTTTGGCTAGGGAATTACAAGAGTAATCTAAGAACATCACTATGTTTTAGGTATTTTCACATAAGTATGTATTTTTAAAAGTAATTTCATGATGATGATACAATAATGTTTACAAGAATTTCATACCTTTATAACGCAAATTCCACCAGAAGAATAATTTTTTTTAATACTTTAAAATTCTGGGTTTTTTTCTCCCTTAAAATGTTCCATTGATCTTTTACTGCAGTGAAATGAAGATTCACAGACGTCTCTGGAAAAGCGCCAACTCGTCAGTCACAACACATGGGTTGTTTTTTCTGTCCTTTAGGAAAATGTCACAACACACTCCACCCTCTTCCATGAGTTGGTGATTAAGACTTTGGTTTGAAAAGCCGGTTCACTATTTTATTTACAGAAGGCAAGAGAGACGGTGACACAGGTGTGTTTGCCAAAAAGGAAGCGGCATGTGCGTGCACGTGTATTGGGAGATGTCTCCAACCATCACTCTCAGAAAACCCACTTCTCCCTGCCTCTTTTATTATCATCAAACGTTCAAAAAAAAATGGCCAAAATTCTGTGTGCCACACTTCGGCGGTGCTGTCCAGCCGCCGCTAGCGGGCGCTGTTTGGGCATTTCCACGCGGTCCCCGGGCCTGGACGACAGAGGACAGCGCGCAGCTCGGCCGCCAGAACGGCCGCAGGTTACGGCCCGGGCGCACAGCCGCGTCCTCACGGAGGACGGAGGCTGCCCGTGATCAACCGCCCAGGGCGCCCGGTTCCCGGCGGCCTCCCACAGAGCCCGTCGGGCAGGTCTCCTGTGTCGGTGCCCTCGGCGGGGACCGCAGGACGCCCAGGCAGCCTTCTCACCCTTTCAACTTGCAATGCACAGACAGCTACGGAGCTCCTACGTCTTGACTGTGACTCGGGGCCCGGCAGCCTCGGAATGCGTGCAGGCAGTGACCACAACGGCTGCAAACTGCACGTCTGCTGCTGGCCCATTACTCAAAGGCTGAGAAAGCCACTGCGCAGCGCCTTCTGGAACAAACCGGGGAGCCGACTGCTTCCTCAGGCTCCGCAGTGACGGATACAATGTAACTGTGCGGCGAGCGTTCGATACCTTTGTGACTCTTTCTCTCTGAAAAACAGCTTCCGGGCTGACCGAGCCCCACGCTTTGAAAAGCAGTCCTCTCACGCAATTCTCTTCCCGTGCATGTTGAACCACCTGCCCAGGCACTATTCCTCTCAGTCGGTCACACAATGACATGTGGATTGATCTCCATACACTGACTTTTGGGTTCCTTTCTCCCCTCACTTTCAAGATGTAAATATCACCGATGACGACTGTGAACTAGGAGGTTGGGTGAAGTGGGAAGGCTCATTTGGAGACACGGATTTCTGGTAGGCAAAGGGCAAGGGGTTAACCGAAATAGCAAAAACCAATCAAGGGACACCTTCTGTTTTTCCAACAGAAAACACTGCATTTAACAACAGCAAAAGGATATGAGCCTAAGGATTCATTGTATCTATTAGCTTCTCTTTTCAAACTAACCAGAACTAAGTAAAGTCCAGTTTCCAGCAGTCCAAGGAATAGATTTTACCAACCTATCTACAAGATAAAAGCTAAACCAGGAAGTCCAATCACCAATTATAAAGTGTGTACTGAGCACTTGAGCATGGTCACTTCTTTAAACTGAGTTCCATTCACTGAGGGGGCAGAAATGACAAGGCTTTCTTCAAACCAACAGTCCACCTTGAGCTCTTCACACAGAGACTCAGGTGACCATCCGGGCAGCTGCGTGGGCAACCCCGCTCAGGAAGCGAAAATCTCTAACCAGAGCCTCCTGGGATCCACACTTAAAGCTAACATCAGTGAACTCTGAACTGGGAAGGAAAACAGTGGTGAACAGTGGGAAGAAATGATCACAGAGCCAACCAGTCTGATTATTTTGACTCATTGAGCCTGTAGCGATGTTCTGAGGGTTCTGTGTGTCTCTGTAGGGATGGAAAGTTGACTTTACCTCGTATAAATATACCTTTTGTTTGAGCTGATCTGTTTATGCTCACCTTTTTTTCAGTTAGAAGCTAAGATTGTAGTATTTGGTGACTTACATCAAAGTCTTAGAACAAAGACCTACATGAATTACAAGTTGAAACTCTGAAACTATACACTGATGGCCCAGAACACAGAGCAATTTATACATCACAGGCAAGCAAACCTCAAAGAAATTAAAATCAGATTTCAATTTCATCTGAGTCGCCAGTTCATTAATGTCAATAATAGTTGTCATCCGGTGGGAATTTCCAAACATCGGTCACTATAATGATGCTTTCTGACAATGACATTCATAACTTAATAGAAGTCTGTGAGAGGCCCCACTACATCCCCATCTTACAGATGACAGAATGGACAGAGAAATTGTGTAACTCACCTAGTCTGTACAAGATGGACCCAAAACTCTTAACCCAGGCAGCCTGACTCCAGAGCTCACTATAAAGTCAGGAAAGGAATAATACAGCACCAACCCAGCCAAAGTCCTTGTAACACATCAGCACCATAGGCACCTCATCTGGAAATAGGAAGTGATGTGACCTGCCACACAAGGACCCCACTTATTGACATAGGGCCTGCATTTGCTGTGACTCACCTGACACCAGTCATTTCATTTTTCTGAAGTCCAGTTTCCTCATCTGTGAGTGATAAAAATTAACATGCTACCAAGGAATTCTACCACTGCACTACACTCTCAGCCCAAGTAGTGGGGTTTAATTGAGATCTGTAAAAAATTTTTTTTTTTCCAGTGGGGCACCCATGGCTCATGCCTGAAATCTGAGCTATTTGGGAGGCTGAGATTGGAAGGATCGTATTTCAATACCAGTCCAGGTAAAAAATTACTGAGACTCCATTTCAACCATGTGGTGACTTGTACTTGTTTTCCAAACAATGGCAAGAAGCCTAAAATAGGAGGCCTGCCTGGGTACACAAGTGAGATCCTATCTCCAAAACAACCAGAGCAAAAAGGGTTGGAGGTGTAGCTCAGGCAGTAGAGTGCTTGCTAAGCCATGGGTTCAAACCCCACTACCACACACGCACACAAAACTGGATGCTAGTGGACACCTCTAATACTAACAACTAGGGAGGCAGAGATCAGGAGGATTGTAGTTTGAAGACAGCCCCAGCAAAAAGTTCTAGACAGCCCTCTCTACAGAAAAATCTTGGGCAAGTCCGAAGAACATTGAAAGCAGAGAACAAACTAGAACCGCTGACAGGCAGAGAGGCCAGTCACTGGACGTAATGACCCTTGCACATGCAAAGCCAGGAGAAGGCGGGTTATGCCTTAGGAAACACGTGTACCATAGTGGCCCCTAAATAAGTGAACTGTCTGCAGCCGTTGGTACAGTAATGAAGAATGTAGATCTGCCCTGAAACCTGGATTCAAATTCTGAAATTCACTCAGTCTTAAGGTCTCTGAGTTTCTCATTAGTGAAAATGAGGCCATGAATGTAGAGTTTAAATAAAATAGGACATGCTAGGTGCTTCCTGTTGGTAAGGCTCAGTTAATAGGGTGACACGATTGATTGCTATTGTTTAACTTCTGAGACCATGACAGTTTGACGGAAGAGATACAATTTCAGGAGAAGTATGCATCAGAGACTCTCATAGGTGGCTTTCAGAGTCTGTTCAAAACTTAATCTTCACTGAAACTGCCTGGCCTCAAAGCCGGGCTCACATCAGTGCTGGAGATTGAGTCTCCGTGTCTACATAGGTAGATATTGTTTTATTCAATGAAATTACACAAATTGCCTTCTGATGGGGCTGGACGTGCCCTGCGTGAGTCCTGGTGGGGAGGTGGGTGGCCACTTTGTGTTGGGATGAAGGGCAGAGGAGGGACGACTAGAGGTGAAAGCTGGGACCCTGTTCCTGCAGCTGCAGGAGGGCTCTCTGCTGACCAGATCACAGACTGCCGTGCAGCAGATCCACAGGCTCTGACCCTCTTATGGTTATAAGCCCCCCACCCATGTGTGAAGACAGCATGCACCACTGTGCCTAGCAGGCATGCTCAGTTTCTAGGGGGAACACATCACCGTGAGATAAAGTTAACTAGCACAGTATTTTATAAGAGCCTTGGGAAATAAACAGAAGCTCCTCGGAATGCCCTCCTCCATTGCACCTGCTTTGGGCACACAGAGAAAAAGGGCCACAGGCACCAATCTGGTTGAGATGGAGTCTTGTTAACTTTTTTCCTGGGCTGGCCTCAAACTGCAATTCTTCCAATCTCAGCCTCCCATGTAGCTAGGATTACAGAGGTGAACCACTGGTACCTGGCTCCTGTCAGCGGATTTTGAGCAGAGGTGAGATGATTTGGTTAGGTCAGCTCTGCAGAGAAGAGTCTACGGTTGAAAAAACCAGTAAAGAAAGCTACGGGATGGGAGGGGGAGGTGGCCCAACCAATGTATATACATGTGAGTAAATGTAAAAACAAACAAACAAAGCTACAGAATAATCCAGAGAGAGATGGTCAGGATCTGATAGGAACGACGGGAAGAGGCTGGATTCCTCACAGACCCAGAAGGCAGAGCCACTCGTGTTAGCCAGTGCGCTAGGTATGGGGTAGGAGAGAAAGAAACACTCACAGGCAGCTACGAGGTTTCTGGCCTGCAAATTGGGACATACGGAGTTGTTGTTTTCTGAGATGGGGAAGTCTGTGAGCAAAAGCGTTTTGCATTGCTTTTTTTTTTTTGGAGGGGTGGGGATAAGTTCAGACACGTGGAGCTTAACCTGGGATAGGTCAAGGTTGAGATGCTTCTCACACATCCACGTGGAGATGTTAGGTGGTCAACTTGATACATGAGTGTGGAGTCAGGAGAGAAATCCTGGCTAGAAATATAAACCTGGGAGCTATGTTAAAGAGCTATGAATTTAAAGTTACAAATCTGCAGGGTATCCTATAGGAAGTGGGTGTAGATGGTGGAGAGAAAAGGCTCAAGGACTGACCTCTGGGCACCACGTTGTTTAAAAGTCTGGTTCATGAAGAAGAAACCAGCACACGGGGCACAGTGGCTGATAGGCCAGGTAAATGAGAACCAAGAGTGGCTACTGCATACACAACACACACATCACCAGCGGCGTTGGCAGGAGCTGTGTCATGGAGATCTGGGGACAAAAGCATGATGGGAATGGGCTGGGGATAAGTCGAGAAGGGAGGACGTGTGTGGGGTTGTAGGATTTTTGGATGACTTTTTCAATGCTGCTGAAAAGCAAAGCAGAAAACTGGAGGGGAGGGGAAAAGGAATGTCAGGTTTTGAGTTTGTTTTTAAGATGTGAGACGAGTATGCTAATCAGAATAATTTAAAGGAAAAGTGGAAAATGCCTATGGGGGAATATTATTAAGGGTGAACTATTACCTTCATTTGATGTGCTTTATAATATTGTATGATGCAGTATGTTGGGTTTTACTTATGTATGTTTTATAACACAGTAAATAATATTACTAATGAGTATGACTAGTGAAGTTATAATGGTCTCTGGCTTTCCTCCCGATCACAGAATACTTTGAATATAGTACCTGTAGGGTTTCCTCTCTCTCTAGGGTTCCCTCTCTAATACTTAGCAACAGGGAGCTAAACCACAGACACGTTTTCTAGAAGTACAGTTAGAACTACCTTGCCGAAAAATGTCATGGAAGGAATTAGTCATGCACTCGCACTTCAGATTTTCTTTGGGTTAAGGTGACACAGCGTTCTGAGTTATGTAAATATAAACTTAATTAATTGCACATTACACTTCCTATGGCAGACAGAGGTTAACGATATCTACGTAGACCCAGACACCTGGTAGTGAATTGTGGCTAGATAAGAACTGGACACGGTCTAGCTGCAGGCAGAGGTCAGATGCAGAAGACCCTAATTCTGTGCACGATAGATCATTTTAAGTAATAAAACAGTTGTTCAGAGAACAAATCCAGCTGCTAGTTTATTAATTTCTCTCCATACTTGTGACTCAGAAGCACAGACTTCCTTTGTCCCTCTTGGTCCGGTTCTGGAACTTACGCCATTTGGTTGTCAGGTGCCATGTCAGAGGTGGGGAGAGCGTTCCAGCGTGTAGATCCACACTGCGCACATGGCGGTGCTGGGGCCGCCTCAGTGATGGGGAGGGCATAGGAAGTCCAGCTTCACACTCACAGGTTGGTAGGGAGAAAGGCAGGGTCTGTACCTCACACTTCTAAACCCTGCGAAGGCCACATAAGTCCCCAAGCCATCTCTAGGCAGACGTAGGACGAAGGCAAAACATGCCACAGACTCTCCTTTCCTGCCCTATCCCCAGTCAACCCCACACCCGTTATCACACGCCCATTTCTCCTGAGCGGATCTCTCTGCCCAGAACCCTGCAGTCTTCTGCACGCTTACTCCTACTTGTCTTTGCCGTCAGGACTGCGTGACTCAGATTTATGAAGGTCTCCTTTTCGATATTCAAAATGATCTGTCTTGGAGTCAATTTCTCTTGTTCTCAGCTGGGTCAGTACTTTGCAAACATTAATGTTCATATGAGTCACTTTTGGATCTTGTTCTAAGGCAGAGTCTTATTCCATGGGTGTCGGGTGGGGGTGCGGCTGGGGCTCTGGGTTTGTTTCAGAATTTGTGATTCAGATGCTGCTGGTCTCGGACCACACTCAGAGTGATGGGGGCCAGGAGACCAAAGGTAAATGTCGGAGTTTTGAGGATGGGCACAGGGAGGGGTTGTGAGCACACACAGTAACTGGTACACGTTAACCAGCAATGCAAAGAAAGCAGAGTCCTAGGTGTCAGAGTTTCAAGGAGAAAATTTCTGTCAGAACCGGGGAGGGAGAAGGAGGAGAGAGAGACAGAAAGAGAGAGAGACAGAGAAGGGGAGGAGAGAGAGAAAGAGACAAAAAGAGAGATAGAGAGAGATGGAAAGAGGGAAGGAGAAAGGGATGTGGAGATGAAGGGAAAGAGAGAGAGAGAGAGAGAGAGAGAGAGAGAGAGAATGAGCAAGAGACAGAGAGAAAGACTACTACTCTTTTTCAAATAAAATCACCTTCAAGTCTTCAGACGTGTAGATAACACATACACTCCTCTTTGAGGTTTGGCCTCAAAAGAAAAGGGACAGCTATGCTACTTGGTTGGAGATAGAGAAGAAGGAATGAACTCTGCTAGAGATTCTTGATTTACTCCCATTTTCTTGTGTGTTTGTATGTGTGTGTGTGTGTGTGTGAGAGAGAGAGAGAGAGAGAGAGAGAGAGAGAGAGAGGAGAGAGAGAGAGAGAGAGAGAGAGAGAGAGAGAGAGAGAGAGAGAGAGGAGAGAGAGAGAAGGAGAGAAGGAGAGAAAGAGAGAAGGAGAGAGGGAAAGAGAGCCTTCATTAAGCCCTCTCCTGATCCCTCAGTGTCTCTCAAACATGTGTGCCCCCATTGAACCCAGGATGACTCCCCAGTGAAGGTCTGGTCACACTCCACGTCTGCCCTCTTCTGTATTAGACTGGAAACTCTTGGAAGGAGGACTGAATCTGGTCACCACTGTAGATGACTATCACCCTAGCCTCATGCAGAGTGGCACCCCACAAACATTTGCTAAGTGAATGGAAAATCTGTGTTCTCCGGTTTCTGTAACTGATGCTTCTAGTTTGTTACCTAGGGTTGAAGATAGTAATTCATCAGGAGCTCAGTGCATAAAAGCCTCAGGGTTTTTACATGAGACCTGAGAGTCCCTTTATTTCTATGGCACAGCAGCTGGCAGAGCTCTGAGTGGTGCGTGTTCCCCACCTCATGCACGAGTGACTGTGGTAAGTGGAACCTCCTGCCCCATTGGGGACAAATAATGTAAGAAATAAAGCTGAATGGTTTTGGTGCTAAGTGTGGCTGCTGCACACCTCGCCAGCTCTGTTGAATATAGGTTAGGAGAATGACACTGAGATCTGAGGGGTGTGAGGTCACATCTGTTCCCAGGCCCGCAGCTCCTCGTCCCTTTCAAGTGTGTCCTTGGACCAAGTCTGTAGCTCTGAAAACAAGGCTTTGCCTGTGACCCAGAAATAAAGTCCCCACCTCAAGCCTGGTTATGGCTAGAAGGAGCCTTGTCACATGCCCCTGACCAAGTCCCAGGTAGGACAGGAGAAGCTGCCCGACTGTCACCAACCCAGGCAGTTGTGACAGTGCTTCAGAGCCCAAGCCTTTGGCTTGGCAGCTTGTGAGGCCAGTGCCCTGTCTGTGTGCCTGGACTTTGATTCATCTGTGCCATCCGTCCATGACTTGGATTTCCTGCAGAAACTGCTGGCTTCCATTTTCCTTATCGCCTATCTTCCCACTGGTATCTGTCCTGCTATTCTGCCTGCCACAACGATCACCACTGTGGGTCCTGTCCTGAGTCTGTGTGAAACCCCACTGTCTGCCCCATTACAACCAGGATCAGTCCTAGTTCCTGCCTTTCCCTTCTTCCCCGAATCACGGTGGTTAAATGGGCCATGTGAGTCTGTGTTCAGAGACAGAACAGATGGGATTTTGGAGATTAAGGTAGCAGAGAGCAGAGGGCTTTCAGAAGGATTAGTCTTTGGCCTCGTGGGGAGGGTAGAGATGGATGCTGGGGAGCTGATTTTAAAAGGGTCACTTGGCCCTGTAAGCCTGTATGACAGTTGTTGGGCTTAGCTGGCCTTCATGATCCCTATCTGTCTGTTCCCATGAATATCTGTGGAGGAACGAGATCTAGAGAGAGCTGAGTGCCAGCCCTGCTAACTGTGTGCGCTCAGGCCAGTCAGCCTCTGAGTCTTTCTGCTCAGTATAAAATGAAACCCGTCCTATGTGCCCAATGGTGCCTTCAATGAATGAAGCTGACCAGGGTCCCCCGTGGCTCAGAAAGAAAGTTTGAGGAGGAACTCAGCCTACAAGGAAGGTTTTGTTGGTGTGAGGTCGCATAACACCAGTGAAGACCTTCGGAATGGCTCAGACCAGTAGGCGTTACGATTGACATGAAAGAGATGACGATGGAATCTTTGTGTTCAAACAGAACCTGGCAATTGGCACCTTACGGGAAAGGGAAGGTGAACTCTCTGTGCTGAAGAAGGCAAGGATGTAGGAGCTCCCCGAGGCAGGGTGGGCAGAGCTGAGCTCAGCTGGGTGAGGAAGAGAGTTCAGGAACCTGGAACCAGGTAGACGAGGACTTGCCTCCCTGCAGAGGGCAGGCCAGAGTGGACGATACCCAGGGACACCCAGCAAATTATGCTATGACTGAAAACTCTGGCCCAGACCTCTCAGGGGAGATTAGCTGCACAGCTTCCTCCTGATCTGCAGGGCAGCTGGGCAGCTGGGCCAGTTGCCCAGTGACCAGGCGAGAGCAGGTGGTCAGACTCCTCATTATGGAGCCTGAACACCCAGCCTGGCAGGTGTCTTATCTGGAAGGTGGGACCATGTTTTGCCGTGCAGAGCCCACGCTGTTACATAGGAGGGCCCATCTGCAGGAGCAGAATCTCTGGGGCCATGGGGGGAATGCAGACAGACTCTGCATGTCCTCACATGAGGCCCTAGAAACACGGGTGGCCTCATCACCACAAGGCCTTTCCACCCGGTGGCACAAGGCCTTTCCACCCGGTGGCACAAGTCCTTCAAATCGCAAACGTTTCAGGCTTCGAGCAAATAGAGCCGGGCTGATACGATGAACAGGCAGAAGGGGAGGAAGACGGGGAGAACCATGCAGGACGGGGAAAATCAGGCTGCTGGATGAGGCGCGCCTATCAAGAGAGAGGTTTTGCTGACCGAGGCCAGAGCCACCTTTAAAACAGATGCATCTCCCGCAGAAAAGTGACAGATTAATGAAACTGCAAACTCTTAGTTGTCGAGGACTGGAGAAAGTGAAGATATAGGACGATCATAAAAATGGGAAGCCCAAGAAACAAAGGAACCAAACAGCCGAGGTGAAGACTAGGGAAGGCTGGTTAAAGGAGCCTTGGGCGGAATTTTAGGGAAATAAAATGGTGAGGAGGAAGATAGATTTTTTAATAGATGGTTAAGTATTTCCTCCTAGGGAAAATTATTTTAGGTTGACAACAGAGGACGCATGATGGTTGACAAGGTTGTTTCTGCAAAGTGCCTGAGTCCTGGCACCCTAAGATGGATTTATGGCCCCAATGTCAATTCCTTCCTACTGTGTCATCTTGTAGAAGTTGCTTAACCGCTCTGTGCCTCAGTTTCCCTCTATACAAACTGGAGATTTTAGTAATGCCAAGTTACAGGATATTATCAATTTTAAAATAGATCTTATTTGTAATCAGTGAAGTTGCAAACAAACTCCAGCTGTCATCTTGCACTGCGTTCTCCATCTTCCAGATACACACACCCTCGTCTGTGATGCTAAGAGCTGTGTCTGTCCATCCAGTGAGTTGGTGGAAGGTAAAGTGAGAAGGAGCAATTAGTGTCTGCCTACCTCCTCTGGCTTTCTGTTGACGATGAAGTGAGTCCAATCATTTCCTGTGGCAGCTGTGTCTCTCCAGCCCTGTGGGTAAGGATAATTTTGGGGTCGCACACTCTCATCTTACAGAACCTCCTGTGGCATGTCCCTGGTCCTGTTCCTCTGCTTCTCCTTCTGCTCCTCCCTGGCCCTTCACACCCAGCTCTGGTGCCTCCTGGGAAGCCTTTCCTAGGTCAATCTGGTCACGTGCTCTCAGTATTCCCATAGCAGTGTGTGCAAGACCCTGTTACAGCTTCTATCCTGATAATAATCACCACAAAAACAAAGAACGAAGAAACCCTGGCTGGCGTTTACTGGGGGCTCACAATGTACCAGACACCAGATGAACTCCTCGAATCTTCACCAGAGTTTGGCTAAGGTAAGGCTGCTGTAATGCCCCCTCTACAGATGAGGACACTGAGGCTCTGAGGGTGAAGCAACTGGCCCTAGGTAGATTGCAAACATAGCTACAATTGATCAGGGCATGTAAAGACATGTATTTTTATTCCTAGTTGGGGGTTAATGTAGAAGCATGGTAGGTGCAGCTTGAGGTAGGGCTGAGATGGTCCCAGGGTGGTCATGGGGAAAAGACACCATATACAATGCATTTCTTTAGCATCCTGGTGAGCAAATACATAAAGTCTCCAATGTATCACCAATAGCCATCACAGTCCCTGGCACACAGGAGGTAGTTAATAAATGCTTTGTGTATCCATGGGAAAATAAATGAGCAAATGCACAGGCAGCACTGGAGAAAGCCTGCCTCTTACCTACAGGAAGTACCAGAGGCAAATCCTGGATTTGCAGATGGCATGGGGCAGAGTGGAGCTGACCTTCAGGTCACAGTGGACGCTGTTGTGATCGGTCCCTGCGAAGGGTTTTTGTGCCTCTGGGGTTCCTGACTAAGGTCAGTACTGGGACTAAGGTGCTAGGTCTTTGGTTACTGAATGGCTGCTGCCTGAAGGGAGCTCTGGACAGACAGTCCTCTTACAAAGCATGTTTTCTCTCAGTCATCTATATTCATCCACTCCTTTGCTTACTCATTCGAGTAATTTGTACGGAGTAGGAATAGGATCTAGCCCTGTGCTGAGCACCTTGCACCTGTTACTACTCAAAACAACTCCAGGAAGTGCAGCCGGCATTTCCCCATTTTGCAGATGAGGAGGCTGAGTCTCTGTAAAGTTCTCAAGACCATGGGGCCGAGCTATGATTTTGCCTGAGACCTCTCTGCTCTGAAACCCTCCTACTGTCTCCCCCAGGCTCATCTCCGAAGTCAGGGACTCAGACTTGAGCAGAGGCATCCCCAAATGTCACTCCAGTGTGACAAGTGCCACTGCCGAGAAGGCATCTAACTCGGGTCTGGAGAAGAAGGTGGGGAGGACTGCCTCAGAATGACATCCGAGTCCCAGAGGAGGCGCAAAGGTCAGATTCACTGTTCTTTCCACATGAACAGACCACGTATAAACAAGGCCCCAATAAAATCTAGTCTTCTGATCTTGAATTTATCATCTGACTGAACTCAGAGGGGACTCTCCCACAGACAGAGGACACGTTGAGGTAAGTGTTGGATACTTTGCTCTGGCTGTGACCATTTTTTTTTTTGGCAGTACTGGGGTTTTGAACTCAGAGCCTACACCTTGAGTCACTCCACCAGCCCTTTTTTTGTGATGGGTTTTCTCAAGATAAGGTCTCAAGTGCTTTTTGACCGGGCTGGCTTTGAACTGTGATCCTCCTGATCTCTGCCTCCTGAGTAGCTAGGGTTACAGAGGTGAGCCCCTGGACATGACCCTTTTAACCGTAGTGTTCTGCTGGCATATCTGCCCCCTCCTGCACAGCACCACCACACGTGCTCCTGTCCCTTCCAAGAGGCTCTTCCTTCTCTTGTAAACAGTCTACAACATTTTCCTCTTCTGCGTCTGGCTAATTTCCACTTACCCTTCAAGGTTTAGTTTAAACACCACTTCCTCTGGTAAGCCTTCCTAACCAGAGTGAGGTTGGGTCCCCTGATACTACATGCCTCTGATCATGACAGTCACCCCAAGCTCCCCATCATTTCCCTCCCTGTCTATCACCCCCTTTAACTGTCAAACTCCATGAAAGCCTATGGCTATCCTTTTCCTCCTACATCCTCAGTGGGCAGTAAAGTATTTGGAACATAATAGTCACTCAATAAATATTTATAGCGTGAATAAATGAGTAGGCATGTATTTGATTAGGTTTTTCCTTCTAGAAGAGAACAGAAGTTACTCAGTCAAGCCTCTTCTCTAGGCAACAGGGTTAGGATGGAGAAAGGAGGCATTCAGAAAGAGCTTACGGCCATTTCGGTTTTTTAAGAAAAGGTTGTAAAAATGTGACATGCTTCACTTTCAGGGCAGTGCTGGCCAGATTTACGACATCTGAATAATACAGACAGGAAGTTCTCGAGGTCAGCACTCTGTTCCTTCCAGGTTCTGCTTGTTGTATTTTAAATGTTTTGTACTGAGTTTTACATTTGTAAGTGGATCAATTTTTCATTTCGCTCAATAGGTCTGTGTCTGTTTCTGAAATTTGCAACATCTGGTAGGGAAGCAAGCGTGGAACAATTTTAAAAGATCAAGTAATGAAAAAAGAAAAAAACTTTGTTGAAGGACTGTGGATTTTCAATTTGTTCCACAAGAGACTATTTGGGAAATTACCTTTTAACTGCTCTCATCTTGTTTGTGCAGAATTATTCCCCTGATAGGATGGCTCGTGATCTAAGGGATTTTTACAGTGTACACATTCTACTAGTCTGTCTTCCATGGACAAGATCCAAGTTTCTATTTGTTTGTTATCTCTGAGGAATTTTCTACCTACATGGGAGACCAAGTTTTCTCCATTTTCTAAACTGGACCATAATTAAGACAAAACTATCCTCTCCTGTGAATGCACTAGAGAGAATTACTTAGATAATGTAGTTTTCCAGTTGTGGGACATAGGTTGAGGATGGCACGAGTGAAAAACTCTTAAGAAAGGGCTGGCTAGCGTGTATCACCGGATCTGGTCTCCCATCTCCTTCCCGGATCCTGTTTTCTGTATGGGCTGGAAACCCCCGCCATTACTCATCTCCTGGCTTAACGCGTGTGCCTCTGATGTTCAGTGCAGCCTTCTAACATGGTGGTGGGGCTTTGGGGAACAAAAGAAAAGGTCATGTCCGGAGACCCCATGTCACGTCTTTTTATTTTGCGTGCTGGCTGGACGACAAAATAATTTTTGGAAAAAGCGTTGTGCTACTAATTTTTTAAAGCACTGACTCTAAAATTCAGAGAAGGATGTAAGTTCAAAAATAGTTAATGTATTTCTGTAAAAAAGGTAAGGGGGGGAGTTACGTCACCAGATTTGGACAGTGTGAGCTGATGCACTGGCTTTGGGAGAAATAAAGAATCTAATTTGTCATATGAGAGCACAGAGGCACACGAGGAAAAAATGGACTATCTAAAATGCTGCTGCCAACCGTCCATCCAAGTGGGAAAAACAACCATGTTTCTACCTCGGGCAACCCGTGCATCGGAGTGCAGGCAGATTTCCATCAGAACCCTGGGAGAACGGTTCAGGCACAAGCTCTGCAACTGGTAGATGTCACTCAGGTTTTACCGAGGGCTCCTCGGTGGCCATTTCTGGATGAAGGTGAGGACAGCTTACTGACAGAACTTCTAGGACACCACTTCCATCAGCCAAACAGGCAGAAAACTCCCAAAGGCTGTCTCCCTGCACTGGAGTGCTGATACAAGGCTGAGAACCCAAGGGTGCATCAAGACCCCAACGCAATGGTGGGGACAGGAGACTCTATCTCAGTCTGGGCGACCCCCAAGTCCCCACTCTTGTCATCATAAAGGTGAAGAAAGAAGGACTCACAGATCCTCTCCTTCCTGCTTCTGAACCCCCAGAACACCCCTAGTCTGGGGAGAGGAAACAAAAAGGTCAAGAATCATCCAGATCCAGGTTTAATTCTGGATCAACCCTTACTTTCTACATGACTTGGGGACAAGGGCTGAACCCACGTTCTCAGGGTTAGGGTTAGGCAAGGTCTGGGTGAGGAGCGTGCACAGAGCCTCACATAAGTAAATGCTGTGCTAACGAGCTGTTATCGTGGGACTTTTCTGCTATGTTACCTCTCGAGATGTTCCTTGTCCCTCTCTTAGATTTACTTGTCTCATGAACACGCTGTATGCCTGGCCTTGCAAAGGTGCTTCTCTACGCTTCCTCTCAGTGACTCCTCGTGAGACTCTGAGAGGTAGGTGTTATTATTTCCCCTCTTACAGGAGAAAACAGTTTGACCATTTCCTATGACATTACATACACATGACCCAACGGCACCCCTCCTCGGTATCTACCCAAGTGACATAAAAGTCAGGGTGGAAACAACCACGGTGTCCTTCAGTGTGAGTGACAGACACACTGCGAGCTATGCATGTGATTTCATGACCCTGGACGCTGAAAAGATCCGAAGGACTGACATGTGCAGCCACGGTGCCGTCTAACTGACAGCAGCCCGATGTAACGGGCTACGCACCATCTCATCCATTGCTACAAAACTGTACAGTGACACCATGGGGACAGAAACTACACTGGTGGCTGCCGGCACTGCCGGCGGGGGAAGAGGATGATTCCAAATTTGTCAGGGAGATGAAAGTACTCTATAACTAGTTAAATAAACAGCTGCACATTTAACAAAATTTGAGAATCTACCTACACGAAAGGCGAGCTTCACAGAATGTCAATTACAACTAAATTTTAAATTACCTACAAGTCTATTTTACTTCTAATGACAAAAATATGTTACTTAAACGCTTTTTTAAATGGCAAGAAATAAACCAGTGCAAAATAAACCAGTGTTCATTATTCACTCCAGTTCCTCTCCCTGCACTGCCTGGCTTCACTATGTATACAGCAGTTTACAAATCATTGCCTGTCCTGAGGACCACTACATCAACTGCCACTTCTGCAACACCCCCTGTATGACTTGTCATTCTTCCTTCATGGCCTATTGTCACAGACAGTAAAGAACCACGCCAACTGTGTGCACCATATCTCCCATTAGAGAGCCTGGCAGGAGTGACATAAAGAATGGTTTAATAAATAAATTTGGCTGTGCTCAGGTAACAGCTTCAAGTCTGTGAGGCTTCCAAAGACCTTGAACGCCTTGAAGACAGGGCTGGTGTGTACACAATCTCCAAGTGGTTCCACACGCTAGGAAATGCTCAAGAAAACTTTTGAGTGAATTTTGAAAAGATGGACTCCAGGGGAGCATGACTGTGATTATTTTGTGTTGGATGGTGCATGGGTGGAGAATGGAGAACGACTCTTGGGGACAGAGCTCTGGTCTGGTGAGCGAGCTCACCAGCTCGGAGTGGATACACTGGGTGTATCTTGGAAATCCTGGTGGCCCAGGGTACGTGCACAGCCCTCCAGGTTGCCTTGGCTGGGTGTCTCCTCTTATCCCGAGCCTTTCTCAGACCGTTTGGGAAGGGAGAGCCTCCATTTGGATCCAGTTAGAATTGCTAACAGGGCTGGGCTACAGTGCAGCAGGTCTCCAGTTGTGCTTTGCAGACTTGAAACTGTTCCCAGAAGCAAGGATGATGAAGGGTTCATTTGTTAAGACTGGAAATAAAAAACACTTCACAAAGCCTCCTAAGGCAAAGCTTTTGTTCCCTATTATTCTGCCCTTGCCGCCCCCTACTGTCACCCAATCCTTGACTTCTAATCTCTTTTGGGAAAGACCAGTGTTCCATATAACTATTTTTCTTAAACCAGACTAAGTGGCAGCACTGAATCTATTTTACGAGGTGCATTTATAAGGTTTTAGTTGTAATCATTACAGTTAAATAGTTTAACATCCTAAACATCCTAGTGCTTTAGGTGGCCTGAGGGGCAGGAGTCTCACTGGGATAAATGAGAAACGAGGACCACTTGTAAAGCCAGGGTTTTATGCTCTGTGTCTGATAGATCGCCTCCCAGTGCCTCTAAAACAGCACAGCCAGCCAGCTGGGGCAACTGGTCCAGTACTTGTGTGTGTGTGTGTGTGGTGTGTGATATTCTTCTGTTTTAAAACTTTGATAATTTCTCTTTATCAAACCAGTCAGATAAATGTGACTCCTTTGCCTTACTGTAAACCTACTTTGCACTGCTTGCAAAAAGGCCTGTATTTTTGTCTTCTGGAAAAATATGCTTCACATATGTACAAATGAAATGATGTGTTGTCTGTAACCTTCTTCAGCATGAGGCAAAAGGGGAGTGGGCAGGGAAAGGGATGGGAGAGGACTGCTTTTATGCTGGAGGATATTGGAGCTGACAAAAAGAGGTTCAAAAGTTTTTATTATACCATTCTCTCTACTTTTGTGTATATTTAAAAGTCTCCACAAATCAAAGCAAAAAGACAAAAATGTCAAAAATAAAATAAAATCTGTCTTGCAATTCTAAAAAAGGAGGCTTTGTAGGAGTAGGAAAGTAGTAAGAAAAATCCTGAAACCCTTCAAGTGTTGCCCAGAATTCCTCATGCCAAAATTATTTTCAGTACTTGATTGAACACTCAAAGTAATTTAGGTATGATGAGAAATTCTGAAGACATTTTTGAGGACAGAAGAAGTGACATTCTTCAGCACTGCACTCCAGCTATCCGTGAGGATATGTCTAGCTACCATATTGAGGCTGAGTTACTGGCTTCATCAGAGGGCAAATTAGTTTTGTCCTGGACCCACTCGTTCTAGCTACATGGCTTTCAGTATGTGCCCTGGGCCACGGGGGGCCACAAAGGAATGTTGAGGTGATTTAGCTGAAAGGATGAAAGGGCAACTGTCCTCATTGGCAAAGGCTGGGAAAATTTAGGGAACAGTCTTCTAAGTGTCATGAGTAAGAGGACTAATGCAGACCTCAAGTCCCAAATAATGAATAGAGCTTGCACACTGCCACAAAAGCAAAGATCAGAATCTCAGAATTGTGCACCAGCCTGTGAGAAGGCAAACAATGTGAGAATGAGACAGGTCAAGAAAGTGTAGGCTTGCCAT